>NW_015090844.1:1341891-1411891 GCF_001431845.1 Calidris pugnax | reverse complement strand
TGTGACAGGACTCAACAAGACAAGGGGGCTGCAGAAGAAACTGTGCCCACTCATGGTCTCTGAAGCCTGAAACAGACCTGAGACACCCTCACTGCCTGCAAGTGCAACAGGCGTAATGGCTATTGCTGCCACCTGGCTCCGGTGATGTAGGTCCCAGAAGGCAATGCCCTTCATGCCTCACTTTGCTACCATGTGATTTTTAGAGACTGAAAGGACAGAGGTGTCAATGCTTTAGGATGCTTTTTAAAACTTCATAAAATTGCATATAAAGTGCTGTCTTAAAGAATACTTGGTGGGATTATGAGTACTCAGAAGTAACTAAATACCAATATTAAGGTTCCCAGAATAATTTCAGTTTAGGTCACTCAAAATGAGCATCCATTTATTGTCAACTCATTCTCACTCAGTATAAAGAAAAAGCTCATATCCCTCAAGTTGTCAAGTAGCAGCGGGGATGCCAATCAGATCTCTGTCTCACCTGTTGCAGGAGCTTGAGGGTGACACTGAATGGAGAATAAGACTAGTAGAAGTCTAAAGACAGCTCTAGTTCTGATAACAGTGCTTTGGCAGCATTTATATTTCCAATGTGTTCTGTCACTGCTGCAGCATCTTTGCGGTTCCAGACAAGTTATAAACCAAAGTTTCAGTCACTAATTGTGCATTGCTATTTTATGGGTGGCAATTTAAGACTATACTGAATAAACTGCAAAGTGCTAAGCATTCCAGTTGTGAGTGGGGTCAGCAATCCAATGCTCTGAATCTATTAAATGACACAAAATGCTAATTGTGCGGAAAAAGCTAGCCAGCTAACCTTAAACGGGATACATAAAATGACTGTACATTTTATAACAGAATTCTTATTCCTCAGCTGGATATCTTAGAGTATGATCGATAACATTTCCAAGTGAGGAAGTCACAAGTGATACCTGGATACCTACATGCTTTAGGACATTTTGAAACAACCATTATATGAGTGGTTGACCTGGTGGTGTAGAAAGTTTTGTTGTGACTATTTCAAAAGGTAAGTTTGCAATAATATAAAAACTGAGAAGCATGGTTAGAGGTGCCCAAATTGAAGTCTGCAGAGTGCTTGTCTCTAGAGCCAAAACCTGCCTATTTAGGTGGGGTAACTTTCTTAACCAAGTCAAATTGCACTTTGTGGTAAAGCCACATTCATTATGTTGCTGATTATCAGTGTTTTACATAAGCGATTCCTGCACTTGCCACCATGAATGTGAGTGCAGATATAGAAAGAGAAATGTCAGACCTATCTCTCTAGTAAACCAAGGTTCATTTTTTACAAAATGCTTTGAAAACTTTTGATTCTCTGGGCTCAAGTCTGAGAAATGCTGAACAGCCTTTGCTGTAGAATAGCACGTAATTCAAGCCTACAATTCACTTTGTGTCCTTAAAATGAAATACATGCCCTGAAAGAATTTTCTCTCACTTCTAGAAATTGTATGAGAATTTATTTTTGAAACATATAAACCAAACGAAAACCACCATGCTTTTTGTTCAGGGAAGGCACTGGAACTGTGGGAGAGCTGTACCAGTGTGGAGCACTTTGCTGCACCTGAATACATTGGCACATCATAAAGTATTCTGCCAATTAATTTTGCCTGCAAGCATGATTTCTTTGTAAGCTACCTGCAAGCATCTTCATTTCTTAAATTTGTTTTCCTGCTAGAAGAAGACAACAAAGTTTTTATTTTATATACATCAATCTGAATTTTACTGCTTTAGTTTTATTAAGTCAAAATATTTTACTGTCAGAATGAGTTCCTTTACACTTGCAAGTAATGGTCAAGCTGCTTACCTGCAATAATGATAACAGTACAGAGAAAACACGTGCAGGCATTCTGTAGTTAATACTGCAGTGCTGAAACTGCCTGTCTGACCAATACATCAGTATAGTTTTAAGAAATTAAACTAGGACTAGTAGCAATGTCACCCTTTAAAGACACACACAGACATAAAAAAAAAGAAAAAAAGAAAAGTGAAAAAAACAATGCCCATCTGTGGCTTTGGTAGTTTCAGTAGATTGTGTGTTCAACACCTGAATCAAATGCTTGCATAGAGTTCTGCATAGGCAAGCCCTACCTGATCACACTAGTGATCTTCAGAATGGCTGAACAACCACTGTTTTTCACTGATAACTCCATTACGGATTTCAGTGGGGCACAGTAATTTTCATATAGTGATTTGTCTCTAAATACTCATGATAGGGCTTTTTGACAAATTAGTTGATTTACGGAAAGCTCTTTCTAGCTTTAAGGATAAAAGTTGCTGCAGGTTCAATTAAACAAAGGTACAAGTCTTCATTATTTTGCTTCCCGTTGAACTTTGGAAATAGTAGACCATAGCCCAGCAGAGACATTTTCACTGCAAAGTACTTAAGTATGTTTCTGAAATTCAAGAGGCATTTTCTTGCAGTCATTATGCTATTGCCTGTAGTTAAATATCCAGGCAGAGCTGTGGGAAGGAGAGGTAAGAAAGTCTCCCACAGTGGGGCAAATGTATCTGTGAAGCCTTAACACGGTTGCTGCCAGAGAAAATAGAAAGATAGATAAACACAGTATGGAAGAAAGGAGAAAGTACCATTATACTCTGATATGTCTGCAAGCCCGCCTACAAGAGAAGAGGAAGTTATGCCCTAGGGACCAGAGTACCTTGCTATGGCTTTGCTTATATCTTTATTTTTATTCAAGATCCAGTTTCTTCTGCTGGTGCCTCTCACTCCAAATATATGAACCTTCCAAGATACATTTAAAATCTCTTCCAGTTCAGTGGGATTCATTCATGGATTTTAGTGGCTACTGTAGGGGGAATGAGGGTGAAGGTGTTGCTCAACTGAACCACAGCCACAAGTTCAGTATGGGTTTACTAATATTGCAAATAAAATAATATCAAAAAAGAATAATAAATTACTTTTTGCATTCTTTATTGCTATCAGAAAAATTGCCACAGTTGCAGTACTTGAAAGAAGACCCTGATAGGTCAATGAGGTTTTGGCTACTACAAAGAATAAATAAGTCACAATTTACTTTGTCCTTAATGCAGGAAGGATCCCTGCAGTATATTTTCTGGTATTTTGTCCTAACTAGTTTTAAAAATCTTATGATAAATGATTGAAGCTGCATTGGAGAGGGTAATAAGGTTTTATGGCTGAGCTCTATCTCATTGTCTGAATAAAAAATAATAGAAATCCCCTTTTTTTTTTTTTGTTTTGAATGTCATCATCTTATTCCTTATTATGGATTTAGTCCATCTTGATGTTTCCAACTAGTATTTATCATCATATGTGAGAATATAGGCTATTCTTATATCTTATTCTGGTCATTGTTTATCCAGCTTACTTCAGAATATTAGATTAAGATTTTCAAATACTGCAGGGAGTATATCCATAGAAGTATCATTAAAACTCCTCCCAAATCCATTTTTAAACACCCTGCATCACTCTGAAAGTTTCAGTCTTGATTATTATGGGTTTCTGTGGCTTGTCTAGTTTTTCTACACTTCTCTGGATTCTCTATAATGTCTCAATACATAAAATGCTCGAATAAGACCTTTCAGATCTATTTCCATAATTTCCACTGTTTTCATGTACTTCCTCACTCCATGGTACCAGGCTTTGTACACATACATTAGAGCTTGGTGACACCTTATATTTTTCATTTTCGTTAATCTGACGTTTGCTACTGAACGTTTCATTTGACTGATCAGGTCAACATACTTAAAACAACCTTCTTCCACCATGATGGTCTTCGAACCTGATTAAAATCAGGACCAGATCCTCATATGGTGTCCCATTTATTATATTGAGGGGGGCTAAATTGTATTTGATGACAATCTGATGCTAGAAGACAAGATGAATCTTTCATCTTCGCATTTGTTTTTATTGCCTCCTGAAGAGGATGCCAGAACAAAAGTACTGTCCAAATAGTACTTAATAGTCTAAAATGAATACACTTTCCTGAAGACACTGATCATTGGCTTGATGATTAAAGATACATTTAACAAAAACTTCAGGATACATTCTTGACCTCCTGATTAAATAAGTTAAAAACACTGTGCCATCAGTTGCTCAGTTGAGCCTTATGGAAAGCCTGTCAACAGGCTACCATACAGCATCCAGAATGATATAAATGTATAAACTATGCAGTTTGAAAAAGTCCCATTCCAGAATAGTGCTTTACCACTTGGAGAAAAAGGATAAAAGTAGTATTAAGAGAAATAAAAATATTATGTCTGTATAATGGAGAATTTACATCTAACACCAAGTATTTTCAAGCCATTAGTGTATATCTGACACCAAGTATTTTCAAGCAATTATAGCACATAAGAATGTCACCAGAAGTAACATATATCATGATGCAAAAGCTTTTTAAAAACTAGTAGAAAAATAGTTCCTAGTTGCGTTACAGACCGTGTACAACAAGGCATTGTGAGCGGGGTCCATAGGAACGTAGCACTGTCATAGCAGTTTCCAAAATAGTCCATACTGCGTTTTGAATAACCAGAGAAACTAGAAGTGAGTGGGAAGAAGAACCTGAATTTCATTAACCCCTGATGAGATACAGCTCCATAAAATTTTAGAACCAACTGAGTTTTTACAAAGCTGAGTATCAGATCATCTCACTTTATCCCCTGGTATATATTGCATTAGGCAGAGAAAAGAGAGTGTCATCAGCATTGATACCATCTCAGAGTTCTAGAAATAGAGGAACATTTGTAATTTTCATGGGAACTCAAGGAAAGACTCACTACTGAAAGACATCAAGGGCTTCCTAAGAAGTATTAAGAACATTTTTTCACTCTGTGACTTAAAAAAATTATCTACATTTTTCAGGTTTGTGTCTTTCTAAGGAAACTATAGAGGAGAGGATTCGAAATAATATACATTTTCCTGACAAAAACAACACAAAAATCTCACATTGAATCCAAGTTCTCAATACTAAATGTCCTGGATTTAATCTTGGTATATTGCAAACGCATAAGCTCCTCCCATCATCCCCAACAAATACATCACAGAATCACAGAATGATATGGGGTTGGAAGGGACCTCTGGAGATCGTCTAGTCCAATCCCCCAAAAATATGTAAGGCTTCATGAATTTGCACGTCATCCTTGTGCAAGGGCCATGCTAATCTTCTCCGTATCATTCCAATTTTAGTATATGTGCTGCCAAAGCGAGCACAAAAAAAAGTCCTCTCATCGAGGATGTATCAGATATTAAACTGATAAGAACAGATACTGCACTTGATGCCAACTACACAACTACACTTGATGCCCAACTCTAAATTTCTGCTGCATCAGAACTACTGGGAGAGGCTGTTTTTGATAACCATGATGATAAAACAAGAGTTGGTCATAAAGAACCGGTATCAATAAGTTAGATTAACACTGAAGTACTGGAAATACTGCTCTAGTTCAGAGCAACTTCATTTCCTGTTAAATAACTTACAATTACTTCAAACCAGCAGGGATAAAGGGAGAGCTAAAGACAGAGATTTTTTTTTTTTTTTAACATAAAGTACATTATAAAATCACACAATCAATAATACTCAGCTCCCTGAGCAGGATCCAATGGATGTGCATTAAAATTTAAAGAGGGCAGTGAAGGAGCACACTTACAAAGATCAAGTTACCCCCAATGGCCTTAAACACTCTGACCAAAGAGCATAAGGGTAAGTGAGGAAAATCTGTTAGAAAATGTGTTGAATGAGTGATGATAGAGAGGTGATAAAGATTCCAAGAATATCAGGCATAAAGATTGACCCTTTCGGGGCACCCGAATGAGAGAAAATGGAAAGCATCCAGAATTAGATAAGAACATCTGTGGCTGAATCCATAAGAAAACAAGGCTGGGATTTTTAGAGCTCCTCTGAAACATTTAAATGCCTTATTCCCATTCAGCTTAATTAGGTGACTGACTCCCTCACTGCTGCTTGAAAATCCCAGCCTCTGAACACACTCACTCCTGATTGCTTCTATGCCCAAAGTGTTGGCAGTTGATTAGAAGGTTTTCCAGGAGTATATTTTGTTAAGTATCTCTGAATTATGTAACAATTATAGCTAATAAATCTCCCATTTAAGAAAGCCACAATGTGTGAGACATGGAAAATGTTTTCTAAAATGCAATGTATCCCCTTAAGAAAACCAACTGCACCTTCACCACTGTGATTTTCAGATATCAAGAGCTTTAGGATATGTCAAGATTTCCTTGAAATGAAAATGCTCCACATTAACTCCAAGGAGCCAGGCATAGACTACTTACAAGCCATGCAACCTGCTTCACCAGGAAGAAGGCATCACCAGGCAAGGGTACAGAACAGTTCCTCCAATTCTTAAAAAGGTAAAGAAAAATTCAAAGGAAGTTCTGCTCCAGGACCACCAGACAGCTGTAGGAAATTCATAGCAGTGATACAAGCTGGTATGAAGGAACAGGGCAATGACCTCCATTTCCATGCTAATCCCATGATTAACATGGCCTCCAACTGCCCTTTAGGGTGAGAGGTGTTTGGGATGAAGAGGGAAATAGTCTTGAGTATATTTTTACCCCATAAGCAGAGCAGAAAGCAGACAAAACCAGCCTACCAAGGACACTTTGCTTTCGAGTTAGGAGTTTCAATCACAGCCCCTCTTGTAATCAGTAGGGACATGTGGGCAATCCCTCCATTTACCACACTCTGTATGTGTTTATCTTTTCCCTGACTAACAAGGACCTCCATAGCATGCAGGCTTCTACCTGAAGCGTTCAGTTTGAATGTCTAAAATTAAGCAACAGCTCATCCAGACCCATATTCCCTTTTCAGTTTTCGTTGATCTTCCACTGGTAACAATCTGATGAGGATTAGTATGATTTTTACCTGAAATTATTTGCTGTCTCATTTCACTCTCTGTGATGAGGTTTGCATCATACTCTCTGAACTAACTTCCTTTAAGGATATTCACTTGAGATTAAGGACTTCCTCATCTCCATCTATCTTCCTCATCCATTTTGGCTATTAAAATGTATGAAGTGGCAGTAATCAAGAGATCAAACTAGGAGAGAAAAGTTCTTGTATTGTGTTTCATTTTCAACACCGTTGATTTAAATAAACCTTATCCCATTCTGAAAAAAAATAGTTTCAAAAGCTATTTGAGCTGTTCTCTTCTCAAGTGACTTTGGTGTCAGTAATGGGCAAAGAAATGCTAATGCTTTCCTAGCGCTCCTCTCCCGCACCCATGACAAAGCATGACAGCTGATGTACAACAGTAGAGATTCCATCCTTCACAATATAAATGTATGAAAAGGATAATTACATTGAATGGGGAAAAAAACAAACAAAACAAAACAAAACAAAACAAAACAAAACAAAACAAAACAAAACAAAACAAAACAAAACAAAACAAAACAAAACAAAACAAAACAAAACAAAACAAAACAAAACAAAACAAAACAAAACAAAACAAAACAAAACAAAACAAAACAAAACAAAACAAAAAACTGCCCAAACAACAACAGCAAAAAAAAAACCCTAACAAAAATAACCAAACACAAAAAAACCAAAGAAGTTCTAAAACATTGCATAGTACTTGAAGGAACTACCAAGGAGGCATAAAGAAATGACATAACAGGAATTCAAGCTCTCTGATACCAAACAATCAATTTTCTTCATCCATATTATTTTAGCTCATCTCTGTCCCTTGATGTCATGATAGTTTTGTTCAGCAAGTCCTGGGGTAACAGAGTAGGATCTGGGAATGAATTTCTTCCAGCTGAGCCACATGGAGCTAGTGCTCAGCCTCTTCCTCTGATTGCAGGATGACTTCTCTGAGGCCAGCTTCTGACAACAGCAGAACTCCAAAATACAAATTTAAAATAAAAAAAATAAATTAAAATATCTATCCCCTGGTTATTATTTTTCTAGAGCTAAGTTTGAGCATTTAAAGACAAAAATCCCACCTCTCTTTGGTTGCAAGATGCTCCTTAAGAAAGGCAAACATAATACCTCTTTAGGATAAGTTAAATTCAGAGCTGAACTCAGACCTACAAAAGGTCTCTTATCACCTAAAAATAAGGGTAAAGTGGTGTTGTATAAGTTATCTGCACCTTATGCAAATGAAATTACTATCAAGAGGTTAAAACTTTGAACTGATATTCAGCGTGTTCCTGCTCGGCTGCCAATGCTGTCAAAGGCTTCCAGTGCAACTTTATCCAAGTCACTTTCTCTCAGCATTGGCTGCCATTCTCCTCTTTGAAGAAGAAACATTTTCTCTTCTCGTCATTCGTCTATTACATCTATTTAGTTTTCAGGGGTCAGAGAACAGGGATTCCATATATAGAATTGGACAGTGATTTTTTGAAGTCTTTTGTCACAACTGCGCTATATAAATATTTAGTCCATATGCAGTAGCTTAAACTGACAGTGATTTTTTTTCTCTTAGACATATAGAGTTTGCAGTTTCACACTGGCGGTGTTTACAGACTAAGTTGTGTGCACATGTGTGTGTATTTTCTGTATTAAAGTTGAAGAATCAGCAAAAAGTGAGAAGAAGTCAGAATTAATGTTGCCTCATGTGTTACCCCTGAGTTAAATTGCATTACAGTATTTACGTGATCCTCAGAAAGATTTCTAGGATCAAGCATTGCTATTTATTAATAAAACACTGCTAGTTTTAAGTTCCATTTAGGAACAAAACCTAGACCATTTGAAATTAAAGCAAGGAGAGAAAAAGTAAGAGAAGAAACAGATTTCCAGTGCTTGAATGATCACAGGTCTTCTGCAGGACATGGAAAGCAGGATGGGAAGTGTCAAGAAAGTGCACAGGTAGCATTAGCCCTGCCTGCAATAAAGAGGACAGAACAAGAGAGATGTGTGGGGGCAGAAGACGGAGGAGGGCTGTTGGCAGACGCATGACCTCCAACCATCATCTCCTCCTGCTAGCTAGGCAGCTGCATCCTCCTACAGCAGCACCACATTTAGTGCTGGACCAATCTGGAGTGGATCCACCTCTACGGGTTTATTGCTCTCCAACTTACCTTTTGACAAGAAATTCTCCTCTGAGCCATGGAAGTCCTTTTAACAAAAACATCATTCAGATGAACGTGTTTCCATAAAACGTTACAGTTTTGAGAAACTGTTATTTTCTGATAAAACAAAGAAACAAGCAGAAAGTTTTTGTCAAAGGAAAGTCCCATGTAGCTCCCTCCCTGCCTTTTTTTTTTCTACACAGACCACAGCCTTACTCAATATACAGAGAGAGGAGGGCTTCCAGACTAAGGAGCTATTCACTATTTTGCTTTATCTTCATTCTGCAGTGTGCGGTCCGAAGCTTTGTTTATTTTCCACTATTCAAACTTTACTCTAAAGCCAGACTCATTAATTTCTTCATGTGCTTTTTATATCGTTCATGAAAGCGCTTGACAAACAGGAATTTATTCTTCCTGCAATGTACTGACAGAGAGTGGAGACAGAGGGATTAAGGTCAAAAGTGCCATTCATGTTGGGTGCTTGATCTGATATCCCGAAAGCTGGATCTTGCAGGCTACTTAATGTTATGCATGGCTTTTTGCAATTGCAACTCACCGCCTCCTGATTGCAGGTGGGGCGGTCAGCCACCAGGATTCCCCAGCTCAGACCCCTCTATGGGCATCCAGCAACTATGGAGCACATTTAAGGACCATCCGCAGAAGGCACCTAGCATGGACAAGGGATGCAGTGGCCATCCCCAGGAGAAGAGGGCTGGTTGCCCCGGGTGGCCTGAGGCCATTCTTCTGCAGCCTCCTTCCCTGCAGGGTACTGATTCTTTCGAAGGGCACAGCTCACTTGCAGGGGTGTGTGAAGCCTTCTTATGGTGTCCTTGGAAAAACTGCTTCTACTGTATTCCCATCTAACCTCTCCTGACCTTCGGTGAAGTGAAATTGTGTAAGGATCTAGCAATTTGACCAAACTTGCCTTTTTTTCTTTTTCTTTTCATGAAAAAGGTGCAAAACATTGCTCTGTCATGTGGACTGTCTATTTGGACTGTCTATTTTGCTTAACTTAAAAAACTTTTGCCTATAAGCTCTAAGGGTTCTTAGTGAAGCAGCTATAAGAATCACAATCTTCAGCAAAAGAATATATTTCGTTAGCTGTTTTTTTTCTCCCTGAAGCAGCAAACTTATTTTTCCTAGAAATTTCTGGGAAAAAAAAATAATTATTTAAATCTGTTTAATATATGGAAAAAATGTACCAACGTAGCCAAAATTCAGTAAATTTTTTAACCAATGTAGATAAGGTGTTAACATCGGACATACCAGGGACGGTTTTGTTCTTGCTGTAACAAATAGAATTGGAGAGCAGAGATACATGGGACAGAAGGGAAAAGGACTGTCACCAAACTGTCATTGATTTGTTACTTCAAATCCTTTCGTGCACACCTATTAAGCAGCTGCACTCCTATGCTACTGCTGTGATGTGCTTACAGCGTGGCACCAGCTAATCATAATTACACAATGTCGTTTCCCCCACATCTCTCACCTTGCCAAGGCTCTGAGTGCAGGGAGCACACCCTTTGCCAGCCACAGAGAACCTGAAAATTGTACCCTCACCTGCCTTTTGTGTTTTGCACTGGGGTCAGCTAATGGCTCTCCTCCAAGCTCCTGTAACTGCACCTTTCTGTATCAACCTCCCACGTCCCAGATCTAGAAGGATGGACGCATAGGTAGAAGGCACATTTTTCTCTCTCTGCCTAGTAATACTAACTCTCTCCCTAAATTGTTTCTACAACTTTGTTTTATCTATGGGCCACACAGCAGTGGTATGAGTTGCAAGATATCAAACTTATCTCTTTTCTAGATAAGAATAACATAGATGTTAAGACCCTCTTGACTGCATTTATAATGTTGAATAGTTTCTACTTTTGAGACACAGATAACCTTTTCTGCTTCCTGTTAGCAATTTCTTGTTTCCCCCCCTTATCCTTTAAATGGAAACACAACTCTGCCATTTAATAAAACCCCAATAATGATCCTGCTTTAAAGGACAAGGGCTAATCACTTGCTGCTTAACATTCCAGACACATGAGAGTGGAGGAGAATAAATCAGTTAAGCAGCAAGATGCAGCACAACTAATTTTCATGTAAAAGGGGGTGATTGCCTTTTTTTTTTTTAACCATTGTGATTTTTTTTTAAGCTGTTAAAGCCCAAACATTCTCGTCTATCAGTTTATGAATTATTAATAAAAAAAGAGAGAAAAGAGGCTTTCTTTTTCTAAATATCATCTGCTAAGCCACCACAGACTGAAGTGCCTCACACTGATTCCTGATTTACATAGTCCCAGTTGGAAGTTAATGAAGACTGCTGAGCCACCTTTCAACATGCAGATAAACCTTCATGTATTTAAAAGCAGGGAATATGTGCTTGTTGCTGGCAAATTATTCATCTAAGATCTGAAGTTTCTGACACCGCCTGCGTCAGATAAACTGTCACCCAAATTGCAAACTAATTAGTGATTCAAACATTTTCGAGCTGATTGATGACAGAATAATTTACGCTTGTTTCTCAGTTTCCAGCTGGCATAGGCTGCTGACTGGAGCCCTAATTAACGCTAGTACATCAGTCATGTTCTGCCAAGGCAGCACATACAATTAAAAGGCAGTTTAAATGGAATATCACATTAAAAAGGCTGGTAGATGCAAATGTGAGGAAACAGCACTTTAGGATAAAATGACAACAGAACCCCACAAACCAAAACAGAATGGAACAGGGATTTTTTATTTTTTTTTTAATGGAGAAGCAAATTGTATTCCACATAGGCTATTTAGCAAAATAATACAAGTGCAGAGGCAAAACATGCACACTAAATTCTCTGTTATTATTATTATTCTAACAAGTTTTAACTGGATATTTTTCTCTTAATATTTGTTAGAAAATTGACGCATGCTTGCATTTTGGATTTCAGTTATTTAAAAATGAAATAGAGGGCGTCAGTGATAACTGTGAAATTATTTACAGTGATAGTATAAGACAAAACAGAAATATCAATATGTGTACTTGTGAGGAGCATATACTGGAGCAGTCTTCAAAAGTAGCTTTAACTAACAAAATATCTAATCCAAAATTCACTGAAGTCAAGGGAAAACTGGTCATGGGAAGTGTAGGAGAGTATTGCAAATATTCAGATACCTTGATTCTTATCTTCAGGTGAAACTGCTGAATTTTGGAAACAGCAGTACTATATGGTAAATGTACAGTGGTTTCCAGTGGCTTTCCCCTGATCAAGTAATAAAATACTTAGGGAAAAATAGTTATTGTATGGGTTTTATAAATGATTGTTATTGCTGTGGGTACAAATGCAACCTGTGACCTGATTCTGTATCACGCACGCATTGCAGCCTGCAGCTATGGAAAAACAGTCCTCTGCAGCGCTGCTGTCAGGCAGCTATTTTATTTTATTAGACCTGTTTTATTATATCCATATTATAACCATGATATCTGTATATCAGTTGCTCTCTAGCTATCAAGCAGTCAGGTAGGAGAAAATGCATTTTGTCATCTCAGTAATGAGAAATGAGGATGGTTGTAACCCATGTTCTCATTTACATTTGAACTACAAGAGCATGTGCCGTTTGAAACTGATGATCAGGCTAAGGACAAAAACAGTCCTCCTTGGCACAACTCACAAAAGGTGTTAAGCCTGCAGTGCCAGACCCCTGTTGCAATGTATGCTGCATATTTGATGACACTGGTTTATCTTACTCAATGTGACCTCTGTGGGGGGAAAAGTTTTCATGAATATAAACAGCCCTGGGGTTCGTACCTTGTCTGCTAAGGTGTTTTTGAGATTATCTATAGCACATGACAGATGAGCCCTTGACTCTTACAGCACTCGAGCACAGAACAAAGAGAAGTCACTGTAGTAACCGCAAACAGACCTCGAGACGGGAGATGTGCGAAAGCACTCCAATTTGTTTCTAGGAGCAGAGCAGACTGAAAGCTCACATCACTCAGTGCAGTCACACTTTGCTGTCAAATGCCATTTTGCAATGCCATATATTTGCACCTTTAAAAATTTTAGATAAGTAATAATTTACATTAGTATAGTGACGGGGGGTTCATACATCAGCTTTGACAGCCGAGCTATTTTAAGGAGCTTTACAAATCAGTGAATTGGAGATGAGGGGTGAAGCTCACCTTAGACATAAATAAGCCCAAGTTTTCTGACTTTGCTAGAGTTGGGCAAATTTTTGCTGTGAGGCATGGTGAAGGCACACTTTGCTAACCCTGTTGTAGCTGCAAGGCAAGAGCCACCAGAAAACCTTGGCTTAGGTTTTAGATGCCATGTCATGTAGCTTCTGCCGTCTTGACTGAGGTGTCTTGACTGAGCTCACCAGTAAGCACTGAAACATCCTGTAAGTGCCTAGGGACAGTGAAATCCCAATGGGCACAGCAGATGGGATGCCCAGCATCTGACAGATGAAACTAGGAGGTGGGGGCCATTGGAAGAGGGAGTGTGGGGAGGGTTAGGCAACAGCCGAGCAACAGTTGTCAAGATTCTAATATATGGATTTAGGGATGTGAATTTTCACACTCACACATCCACTCTAATGTCCCCTTTTTTAAATCTGGTTTTCAAAGCTTTGTGTACAACAAAAATATTTTCTCCTCAGCTGCAAAACATGGTTTCAGACAAGGATTATGCTCTACTTTCTAAAAAAGATATCAAAAGCATCAGTCTATCAGCAAAGCTATCAGTAAGAAAGAAACATGGAAAAGTGTTATTACTAAAATCTCATGTTGAGGAAATAGGACAAATTAATAACATTCTGTCTTTTTGGTAAGAAAGCATATCCTGCATAGGGGAGGGCAGATTTTGGCTTTAATTACAAGGTCTTTCCTACAGATTTTGTAAGAAAGACTTGCAAAATACTGTCAACAATCCTGTACACAGAGCGCTGAAAAGTAGAGTCGGAGCTTGTGGATTAAAAGAGTGAAGCAAAGAATCTTTCTGCTACTGATTTTTCCTCTTGTTTCCATGCTGTTGCTGATCACGGCAGTGGCTTGTTACATCTCCCCAGAGAGCAGTTCCGTAATAGAAGGAATTCTGAATTCCCTATGGAAACTCAAACTTCTAATGTGCAATGTAAATACAGCAAGTGCCAGCCAGTTTGTGTTTATAACATATTAACCAAGTGCAGTATCACCTCCCCAGTGGGGAACCCAGAAAAGCCTGAGTGCTCAGACTCTTATGAGCTTTCTCTAAAGCTCTCTGTCTAATGCTGAACACATGCAAATCTTTCCAATATGAAATATGTCTTCTTCCCTTTTAAACATTTTCCCCTCAGGTTTCCTAATGTGAAGGTTTGCTTTCTTTGATGAGAATAGAGCCTACACAATTAAACATGTTTATAACACAATTAGCTTCTGTAACCCAAAGGACAGGAAAGCATTCAGGAAAACAGGTTGGGACAGCTATTTAAGGGGTTTGGTTTTTTAAGAGATTTTTTAATATTCTAAGCTTAGAAGGAAATTTTAACCAATTCCAGCAGAGGTTAAATAAAGGCAATATTGTGGAAATGGAAATAAAGACAGTGTTGCACCGTCAAACTGTGCACCTTGGAGAGCCAATTTCAGCTGATAGTTTTGCCACAGACTTATGTGACCTTTGGGAAGTTACTTAATCCAGTGGCACCTCATTAACCAATTTGTAAAGGCGTAAAATGACATTTTCTCTCTCTAACAATCTTAGCTATTCATCTAATCTTGCAAAGCACCACTGGTGCAAACAGTTACATTCAACATGCAGTTACCTATATATACTCTTTGGTGCTTAGCTTGTAAACTCTTCAGGATAGTCTCTGAGTATATAGAATCATAGAATCGTCTAGGTTGGAAGGGACCTTAAAGATCATCTAGTCAACCATCAACCTAACTCTGACAAAAAGATAAATAAGAAATAAAAATCACTAAACCATATTCCTGAGGACCATGTCTACCCGTCTTTTCAACACTTCCAGGGATGGTGCTACAACCACTTCCCTGGGCAGCCTATTCCAATGCTTGATAACCCTTTCAGTGAAGAAATGTTTCCTAATATCCAATCTGAACATCCCCTGGTGCAACTTGAGGCCATTTCTCCTTGTCCTGTCTCCTGTGACTTGGGAGACGAGACCGACCCCCACCTCTCTACACCCCCCTTCAGGTAGTTATAGAGCGCGATAAGGTCTCCCCTGTCTCCTCTTCTCCAGACTGAACAACCCCAGCTCCCTCAGCCTCTCCTCATAAGACTTGTGCTCCAGACCCCTCACCATCTTTGTCGCCCTTCTCTGGACCGACTCCAGCACCTCAATGTCTTTTTTGTGGTAAGGGGCCCAAAACTGGACACAGTACTCGAGGTGAGGCCTCACCAGTGCCCAAGTACAGGGGGACGATCACTTCTTGGGTCCTACTCACCACACTGTTCCTGATACAGGCCAGGATGCTGTTGGCCTTCTTGGCCATCTGGGCACACTGCTGGCTCATGTTCAGCCGACAGTTGACCAACACCCCCAGGTCCTTTTCTGCCAGGCAGCTCTCCAGCCATTCTTCCCTAAGTGTGTCGCGCTGCAGGGGGTTGGTGTGACCCAAGTGCAGGACCCGGCACTTGGCCTTGTTGAACCTCATCCTGTTGGCCTCGGCCCATTGATCCAGCTTGTCCAGATCCCTCTGCAAAGCCTCTCTACCCTCCAGCAGGTCGACACTGCCACCCAACTTGGTGTCATTTGTGAACTTACTGAGGGTGCACTCGATCCCCTCATCCAGATCATTGATAAAGATGTTAAAGAGAACGGGTCCCAGTACTGAGCCCTGTGGGACACCACTCGTGACTCACCGCCGACTAAATTTGACTCCATTCACCACCACTATCTGGGCCTGGCCCTTCAGCCAGTTTTTAACCCAGTGGAGAGTATTCCCATCTAAGCCATGAGCAGCCAGCTTCTCCAGGAGGATACTGTGGGAGACTGTATCAATGTTATAAGTGCATCAAACATACACCAAGGAGAGATTACAGAAAGTGCCTAGCGGTCCTAGAATGTAGTACTGAAAAAGCCAAGATATAGCAGGGCAGAAGCAGTAGCAAGCTGGTCAGGAGCACAAAAAGAAAGGTGTTGATTCTGAATTGGGAACGAGCTTTGGGTCTGAATGAGCTTTAGGATCACTCTTTGACTGGCCTGGTCTCTCTGTTCCCTTTTAGGTTTTGCGCTTCATGCTTCACAAGTACATTCAGGATTATATTGTAATATATGGGATCACAGGTGAAAAGCAAATACTCTGTGAAGCTGGAGAGGTTCATTAAAGCAGTTGTTGATGAATCATCTCCTTCTGTGTCACTTATAGTTGTCTGAAGGTACAAAATTTGATTGCATCTCACCAGCACTTAACACCAAGACAGAACAAGCTATGCTTAGACCATGCAACAGAGAATCTCAGTGCTAAACAGGAGCAAACATTAGCAATCACAATAGAAGTAACAAGTAGCCTAGAGGCTTAATATAGATAATAAGGAGCTCAAAGAACAACAGATATCCTTTCTTTGCAGGAACAGGGCTGTTTTTAACACTCTGCAAACTAACAGTACTATTCTATCCATTCATTTTGAAATAATTATATTGGTTTTATGAAGGTGTAGCTGAAAAAAGAATTAGGCTTCTTGCCCCCTTGGGAATAATTCACGGGATATTTATATCTGATAAAACCAAACATGCTAAAAATAAAAAAATATATTAAAAAAGGAAAAAATAAGAAAGAAAGAAAGAAAGAAAGAAAGAAAGAAAGAAAGAAAGAAAGAAAGAAAGAAAGAAAGAAAGAAAGAAAGAAAGAAAGAAAGAAAGAAAGAAAGAAAGAAAGAAAGAAAGAAAGAAAGAAAAAAGGAAAGAAAACACTCAAGAATGGAAACAGCTATCTGGAAAAGCACTAGATTGGGTACATTTACAAAAGAGCAGGAGGGAGCTTCTGCTTCCTGAGCTACTTCCTCTGATCATTTGATTATCAACTTCTTTGATCTTTTAATCCATTGCTCCTGAAATTTTATGAATAGTGTTTTCGCTTTAAAGGGTTTTGCAATTGGTACCAACTACCTTCCTTGTAAAGCTGCTCAAGTGTTTTCTCCTCATCAGGATATCTTCTCTCCCTTCAAGTGGTAGCTGGTGCAGGAAAAGGAGCCCCCTCCTGCCCTGAGACATGCTAGTTGTTGCAAGGTGGAGCTCTCTTTCCTTGATTCAAACCACAGAGCACTTTCTGTACCAGGCACCACGTATATACCAAAGCTTTATAAATAGTTTTTCAATAGCATAACACATTTTAAAAGTCATAATATTTAACTGAATGTATCCTCCAAAGACAAATTCAAAGAAATTAAACTTCCATCTTTCCTCCCCCCTTTCAAGTCTTTTATTTCTATCATTGATGACTTTCAGACAAATAACTTTGCCATTCTTTCAGCAAGGGAGACCCTAAAAAACAGGAGGGATGTGAAACACTGTGTGCTTCATAACCAGAAATAATTAATCTCTGAAGTACATGAGAGTTTTACATTTTTCCAGTCTAATGGAAAATTCGCTGGCAGAAGAGAGCAATTGTAAGTGATTATATAGTTACATGCACAAGTGATTTTATGTCACACACACATACATATACATGTGTGTGTGTTGCAAGTACATATACATATGTACTAGCATATGGCCAGAGCCTCATCTGCTATAAATAACTGACTTCAATGGAATTGCACTCATTTACATTATCTTCAAATCTAGTCTCATGTAGGTGTCTCTATATATTCTTACATTTCAAAGTGAAAAGCATATATTCTAGAACCATTTTAGACTTGTTGGGTGAAATCCCAGTTGGAATAACAGGAATTTTGCTGTAGACTTAACACAGCACATTATTATCTCTACTTTTTCTGTAAATCACTTAACCTAGGAAACAATTTGTCCTACTTTATTTATATTACACACTTTAAAAGCCTGAAAATTATCGACATGGAGATGACCTAGTGGGTTAAACATTGATATTCTGTGCTTAAAAATGGTCACGTTGTGTAGCCAAATTGTCAGGAATTGAGAAATGCATTCTGTTTCATGCACTGTTGATAAAGTAGCCAAAACGAGGTGCAAACCTACTATTTTTTGCATGGCTTTTAAACACAGCTAGATTACCAATGTTTTACAATAGTAGCATATTCATTTTGATAGAAAGTGATTATTTCAGTTTATTACTAATGGCCAGTCCATTTCCTCCCCTTGAAACAAGAATGAATAGTTGTTTCACCAGTGAAAGTTTATTACTGAGGTCAGTGGAACTGTGAAAAAAAATATGAAAGCAAAAATGATTGTTTTGGGTTTTTTTTCAAATTCTAGTCACTAATCAACAAAATCTTATACTCAGGTAAGTCAATCGTCATTCCACAGAGCTAACTAGAGCTGCAAAAATATGGGCTTTACAAAAAAAAAATCTACAAATAAGATATAATAAAAACTTCTGTATCTTTGTTGTTGTTTCCCTTTGTTTTTCTCTGTTCACAAACAAAAATATGAATATTTGCTGATGGCAAAGTTGGAAGAAAACAGTGAATTAAAAGAAAACTGAACAACGTCTGTGGAAAAAGAATTCTGAATGTGTTTGAACTAGAAGCTTGATTTTAAGGCTATAGTTCAGTTCACCCTCCAAAAAAGGTCCACAACTTTCTCTCCTCCCCCACCTCCCCTGTTCCATCATTCCCATGTTGCTGTTCTTACAGTAATTCCTACATTGCGCTGCTAAAGCATTTGCAAAGTACCAAGGTTGGGAGTCTGAGCCAACTGAAAACATTAAACTAAACAGAGGGGGATGAGAGGCATTTTTAGCTGATCAGTTTCACAATGCAGTTTGCTACAAGGCTGTGCAATTAGTTGTGCTGGTACAATACAGAAGTAAGGCACATGCTGAACAAGTAGTAGGGAGAAAGGATGGAACTGGACTGCTGTTTGGTGATAATGCTGGTTTAAATGAATATCAAGTAATGACTACAGAGTTGTTACTCTATCAACAAAAATCTATGTCACTGGCAGTCAGCATAGCTATGTTCACAATTAACTAAGTAATCATAGCTGAAAATTGAAACACCATGTATAGTAATCTTGTTGAGATCAGGCTGTAGCAATAATTCCCAAACTGTGATCCATGGGCCTCAGACAGACCAGGAGAAGTCACTTAGGATTTCCAGAGAATTGATTTAAAATGCTACATTTTTCTCCATGATGCATTTAATTAAACCACTGCTGTTACCCAGATAGGATACAAACGTTATCAGGAGTGCTGGCAACCTGCCCTCCATGTGTAAACTGTCTAGGGCTCATACTATGCTAATCTGGCAGATTTAGTAGAAAGACCACATTGGTGCTGCCTGCTCTGTCACACAGCCAGATGTTTTCGCTTCCATGTACAGGTGAAAGAGTACAATGCGTGCTAGTAGCAAAACCATTCTTGCTCAAGATCCAGTATATTAACTTCAAATGGACCACAAACTTGAGCTTGTACTAATACGATCAGCAAGTACACGTATCTGCTATTTCGATGATAACATCCACTGAAGGGCTGGCAGCCTTCACCAGAGAAAGAAGTTAGACTGCTGCTGATGGTATCGTCTTGAGTGTGCCAATGTTATCTATCCAATCCTTAGGGCAGTTAAGAAGAGAACTGTAGTATGAAAAAGACATGCTTTCACTTACAGTCAATTAAGAAAAAAAAAAAAAAAGAAAAGCAGAAAACAGAAATGGCAAAGGAAGAAATTTGTGACTTTCTCACTCCCACTTACATACAATTATTTGTATGAATAGTCCCATTGCAATAAAAGTTGCTGCTTGGGTGGTTAACCACTCACCAAGGAACAGACACAATTCAAATAATTTTAAACTACAAGTGCTTTTAAGAAAAATCAGGATTTTCTCAAAACATCTCTTCAAAGGAAAAGAATATTCAGCGAAACATGCTAGGTATTTTTCATGCTAAATTCTTAAAAAAAAAAGGTCATCCTGTGTTTTATCTCCCAAGGGGTGTCAGTGTTATTATCTATTATTTGTTGGAGTTATATGACTTCAGATTAGCATTGTTAAATTTATTTTTCTAAAATTCCTTTCTTGTCTCGTCCAATTTCTTAATTCCGACCCCTAAGAAATAGGTTTACCACATTCTTGTTTTTATCTCATCAAACTACTTTGGTTTTAGTTTTGTTTTTGTTTTCTAAAAGCAGAACTATGTGTTTAATTCTTCTAATTGTGTTGACAGGTTACAATCAAAAGGTGCAGGATATGTTTAAAGAAGAGGCAATTCATTCTTAATTCTCCATCAATACATATATTTCCAGAAAACTGGGGAGAATCTTTTCTGAAAATCCCATTTTTTAAAAGAGCTGTCATGTAAATGTCATTGACTTTCAGTTAGAGTCACAAGGCCAGCTCTCCCCCGCTGCCCCTGGAAGTGCCATATAGCATGTTATATAGGTAACAAAAAACCAAAATCAGAGA
The DNA here is from genome assembly GCF_001431845.1 of Calidris pugnax. Taxonomy (NCBI): domain Eukaryota; kingdom Metazoa; phylum Chordata; class Aves; order Charadriiformes; family Scolopacidae; genus Calidris; species Calidris pugnax. Next base: position 1,391,382 of record NW_015090844.1, on the reverse strand, counting down.
AAACCTGTAGAAACTTATGTTTCTCCTTTCCTAATTAAAATGTCACAGACAAGTATTTGAAATAGGGAGATGAAAATATATGATACTTATTCTACTCACTTTGCTTTGCTCTGTTATTTAAAGCCAACTCTGTTTTGAACAAAAATTTACTGATTTTGGTTTAAAACATGTTATCAAAAACGTACTTTACTACCAAGATGTTTGTATGAGCCAATATAATTTCTATGGTTTAAGTCCAATACTAAATGGACAGTGCTTCAAAGATATTCTAGATTAAGAACTATTTAAATCTAAAGTTCTAGGACAACCCATCCACAGGCAATTCCTTCTTTACCACTGGCATATGGCCTGAAGCATACAATTTTTTCCTCTCATCCAAAACTCCTATCTGTGTGTGTGTACATGCATTTTGGAAAGAGAAAGACTCCCACCAGAGCCGGAGCTAATGGTTGTGACAGCAAGCCTCACACATTAATAAGCCCACACATTACTTTTCTTCTGAATGTCATTATGTTCTTTTGTTGATACCTACTCTTTTTTCCACTCTTCTATTTACCTTCCTGTTTGTCTCATTTTTGCTTTAAACAGGGGTAATTATTTTCAGTCCCTTTTCATATGGGCAGTTTTCTTTAGCCATCTTTGAAGTTCTTGTCTTTGACAGACTGTTCCTCAGGTAGGTGAGCCACGTTAGTTACTGCACCCCAGAATTTTGCATCCTGCCATTGTAATATTTCCTATCCCGTTCTTCCCTTGCCAGAAAAGGTTAGTACCATCTACTCAAATCAACCAGAGTGACAGGGTACTGCTGTTGCCATGAAAAACACCATGGAGAACTTGGGGTAAGACAGAAAATTGTATCAAAATTTTGTCTCACCACCTACATGCCAGGTATGAAGACACTAACTCCTAGCTGTTACCAGTATAGACTGATTTAGTCCTGCTGGGTGCATGTGCAGGACCAAACACCAGACATGGGCAGAAAAATGTCATCTGCAAATATATCAATTGAACTGAAGTGCTAACTGTGTGGACATGCTGAATGTAAGACAAAGCTGTGGCACAAGAGCCTATGTCTTCTCTGTTTGCTGTGAAATTTTCGTGACGTGACAGCTGATAGCAACCCAGTCAAGGAAACAAGAATTCAGTAAGTACAGATTCTCTTCTAAAAAAAGAAAGGGGGGTGGGGGGTGGTGGGGGGTGCAGGAGGCAGGGAAAGAAGAAGAAAAAAAACCCCTTCAACCTGCAAAATACAAGTAGCTTGAAATCACATTATACCTCAGGCTTTCCAAAGTGAGAGCTGCCGATGTTATTGTCACTGACAGAGCCTGATTGAGGAGGAGAATTTTTGGCAAGAGAACAAGATGTTGCCTCCTATTTCCACTGCTCGGAGCAGTGGTGTCAATATTTCAAGAGTCAGTGTCCATCAAAGGAAAAGAAAAAAATCCGTTGTAAAATAAAAGCATTGATCCAGGAGTCTGTAAAGGTACAAGTAAACAATGCAGCTATCAATAAGAGATTCTGACCTGAAAGGTGTATTTAACCTGGAGGTAAATGATATTGTTTTTCATTGTGCAAGGACAATATTTGAATGTTAACTTTTGCAGGAAGGGTCCAAGATTTCTTTCATGTTTGCATAGCACTTTGCCCAACCTGAACACTTCAAAGCCACCGAAGTAACAGTGTATCTCACATACAGAAGAAACAACATCTCACAGGGATCTCTTTATGTGCTAGTCATTTCAGTCTCTCTTGAACTACCTTCTTAAACCATTTCTCAACAGGCACTGTTCTTTTTCTAGTGCAGTAGTCAATAGCCTTTACTTGGCACTTCCAGCTTGTTGGGATTTCCAAAGCTGCATTCCCCGCAGACACCTGCTCTTCATTGTGCTGAACCGCATCAAAACCCAGAATGTAGGAGCCAGATTCACAAGCAGCCAAGTTCCATCATGCCACGAACAACATGGTTGTTCAGGAGCAACCAGGACCATTCCCACAGACAGGTCTTTCACCGTGTCAGGCTGTAAGAGGGAAGAGAGGAGGGAGTAATGTGGTCAGAAAAGCATTCGTCTTGCTAGGAGAGGAGCAGATGAAACATTCCTGTTTGTATTGAACAGGAGGTAGCGTGAAACAGCTGCAACTTAGTTGGAGAGACAGCAATGGCAGAGGCATCCTGGGGTCCCTGGAGAACTCCAGCTATTACCCCACAGGGGTTTCAGTGGGAAGCAGCTTGTCTTGCTCACCATGAGGCACTGAGGCATGAGCAGTGAACATCAGACCAGTATTTCAGTCTCTGTGAGGGAGCAGGGCAAAGCCTCCGAGGCCGGAGGCTTGGCAGCATTTTCTGAACCAGCATGCCCAGCTGATGCACCGACATTTACCCGGCTGCTGGCCTAGCTCTAATGCATTGCTGAATTTGTCCAAAATGTAAATCACCAAGCTGGAAAAAAAAAAGGATGTAAGCTTCAAATATATCACAGAGTCACAGGAACAGCACCAAGCTTGTATGCAGTGTCTGGCATCTGGAACAGTGAGGGAGGTGAGAGACATGGAGGACAGGAAAAGGTTTAGTTAAGAGGATTGACAGAAATTAATTAGGTGAAGGAAGTCAGGCAGAATAGGAAGGTCATAGAATTACAGAATCATAGAATGGTTTGGGTTGGAAGGGACCTTAAAGATCATTGAGTTCCAACCCACCTGCCCTGGGCAGGGACACCTCCCACTAGACCAGGTTGCCCAAAGCCCCATCCAGCCTGGCCCTGAACCCTTTCAGGGATGGGGCAGCCACAGCTTCTCTGGGCATCATCTTCCATTGTCTCACTACCCTCACAGAAAAGAATTTCTTCCTAATATCTAATCTAAGTCTCCCCTCTTTCAGTTTAAAGCCATTACCCCTCATCGCGTCACTACACTCCCTCATAAAGAGGCCCTCCCCACCTTTTCTGAAGGCCCCCTTTAGGTACTGAAAGACCTCGGTAAGGCCTACCTGGAGCCTTCACTTGTCCAGGCTGAACAACCCCAACTCTTCCCATGAAGTCTGTCATCATAGGTGAGGTGCTCCAGCACTCTCATCATCTTCATGGCCCTCCTTCGGACTCACACGGACCAACAGGTCCATGTCCTTCTTATGTCAGGGGTTCCAGAGCTGGATGCAGTACTCAGGTGGGGTCTCACCAGACCAGAGTAGAGGAGCAGAATCACCTCCCACAACCTCCTGGTAATGCTTCTTTTGATGCAGCCCAGGATGCAGCTGGCTTTCTGGGCTGCAAGTACACATTGTCAGCTCATGTTGAGCTTCCCATCAAGCGGCACCCCCAAGTTCTTCTCCTCAGGGTGGCTCTCAATCCATTCTCCGCTCAGCCTTCATTTGTGCTTGGGACTGCCCTGACCCACGTGCAGGACCTTGCACTCAGCTTTGTTGAACTTCATGAGGGTCATGCAGGTCCACCTCTCAAGCCTGTCAAGGTCAGTCTGGATGCTAAGTGAATGTGGCATGAGCAAGGTAAAAACACATTTAAGTAATAGATGACAGATTTTTTAGAAAATAATGTAAACCTGTATATGCTTTCATTGTGAAATCATAGCATCTTACTCAAAGGATAGTGAAGAATATATAACAGTTGTGCCAAAGGTAAGAAAAAGGAAGGAAAAACATTAAAGCAGAGTATTTTCTTCCAAAATCCTGCATCTGCTTAAATGTTACACTTCTTAGTAAGACAGCTTCGGAGCACTATTATTAATTATAATTGCAAATGTTTTAACTAGACTTCACAATACATATAAGAACATAGCTATTTCATAGAGGTATATTGATTATTATAATTTAAGGTATGTATTTGTTTGTCAGATTCATAGCTCACTTGCACAGTGGTGAAACACAGGTAAGTCAGCCTGAGTTGATGCAATTTCACCAATTTTACCCACATCAGGCCTCTTCTATCAGAAGTTAACTGTGTGGTTTCCACTCTGAGATTGGCCGTGGGTTTGAGTTTGAGTACCTCTCTGCTGTAAAACAGCTGTAGAGTTTGAGTACCTCTCCTTTTCCACAGAGGAGGAAAGCACAGCACGTTGTGGTCGCAACTCAAAGAAATACAAAGCAAGCCAATGTGAGAGTGTATCGCCCAACCAAGCTTATACCCTTCTTCACAGATAGACAGCACTTCAAGTTTGTCTCCTTGTAATACAAACCTCAATAGTCCAGTAAATATAGCTCACAGCAGGCATTTACTTACACCAATCTGATGTTCTCCAAAGTACCAGGGAGCCTGAGTTTTGAACAACAGAGCCAAAGCATATTGTATGATATAATTACTAAAATTGCAGTACAACTCAACAGCTTTCTTAAAATGCACTTAGAAAATAACACAGCCTGGTCCTTCAGTCAGAGCAAAGTAGTACTGCTGGGCACCAGGAATCATAGTGCAAAGGGTAACCTGGGAATGGCCCGATTATAAAAAAAAAATAAATATTAGTTCAATTCTTCACTCAAATATCTGGTCTTTCATTAGCATACATTTATTTAAAGGTTAAATCAGAGGTGGGAAGGGGGAGACGTTAATCTCAGACTGGGAAAAGCTGCCAAAACTGAAATATTGAAGCAAATGCCAGGCCAGGCAGTGGGCCAGTTCACTTATCCTTACTAGCCACCTGCAGACTGTATTATCAAAGCCCCTGAAGTTTATTATTGCAGTTTATTATCCCTTCATTATGATATAGAAAAAAGGCATTGATGTAAAACAATTTTGACACCAAGTTTCTCCCTGACACTCAGGGAGTGAAATCCATTCATGTTTGCATGGGGACAGGTTATGGGATGAATTTTTTTCTCTATCTGTGACAAACCAGATGCTCATGCATATATGTAACTTCTCATTGTAACCATGGGGAAGAAAAAACAGCCTTTTGTGTAAGAAGTAGGCAAAATAAAAAGAAAGAGGCACCTAATCAGATAACATACTAAATAATCACATCCTAAGAGGAGAAAGTGTACCATCATTGACTTCAGTGGAATTGCACCAAACAGCTCACTCGCATTCCGGCCTCAGCAGCTGAAGGAAAGGTCTCACAGGAGAATGACATATAGATGACATTACCAGACTGATTCATTCATAGTGTCATGAATACCCTTCAAATTTTGAAACACAGCTCAAGATAGTAGCCCTTGACTACTGCCTTTTCCAAGACAGAACTGTATGTTTTGAATCGCATCCTATGGCATTGGGTGGGCAGTTTTGATAGTCAGAGATACTCTGAAAAATAAGATCTTGAAGATTTTCTCAGATTACAATACTCAAGTGCAACAAACCATGTGAATATGTATGTTTGTTTTTATTTTATACACAGGTTTTTTTCTTTATAGCCAAGGGATCAGACATCCCATATTTTATGGTATTATTACTTTTTTTTTTCTTCTTAAATCAGATGGGTTGTTATCATCTCTAGCAGTGATTTAGTACTCTTATAGCTGTAACAATCTAAGAATATTATTAGCACAACAAGTTCTGTAAGGAAAGATCATATCTGTTATGTAGACTAACTGACATGTTTGGAAAAAAAAGACAGACCAGCTGCAGATCTGTCTTCCAAAAGGACTCATCTGTTATTTCTCACTACATCAGCCACTCTAATGAAAGACAAAAGTTCTCCTACAAACTTTGCCTAGTGTCACTTGTAATTTTAACACTGGGAATCTAATTTTCTTTCCTTCTGCAAACATAAAAGAAGAGTCAGTGAGAAGAGAATAAAGGCAAAAATATGTCAATTGATAAGTATTGGTTTCCCTAAATCAGAGCATGAGCATCTTCCTCTCTCACCTACTTTTGGGGCTATATAGGATCCAGTTCTCAGTTGTATTTTCCATCCAAAGTAAAGCTTTTCTCAATACTGGTATGAGGGATGGGGCCCTAGAGAATACCTAGGACAGCTTGTCCAAACGTTGAACTCCTAGAAAAGAAAAGAAACAGTGAAGGAGAGCCAGAAGCAGCAAAACATTGATGTTCTTTGTTCTAGTCTTCATTGTTTCTGGGTTGGTACATTCAGATATATATGATGGCTTGTAGCTAAGAAAAACAAAATAATGAGTACAAAGGGTTGTTGCCCAGGAATCCCCTGTTAGCATCTCCTCCAGTTTGAAGAACATCGTTAGTACCTGCATTCTAATATTAGGGACATAGCCTTATAAGGAGCTTCCCCAAGTGGGTAAAAGCAACAATAACAGAAGAAAAAGCGAGGAACCTTTCTTGACCACAATGAGATGGGACAATGCACCCCAGGATCTGCTGCTTAGAGTAAACTGTCTTCACAAGGAGGTTTTCACTGCCATGATAAAAGTTTGCCTAGCCTAAGGGCTACTACCCTTTGGGTACACAAAATATTTGCTGAAGTTAGACGATTCTAACTGCATTTTCTTGCTCTTTGTCATATTGTTGTTTTTGTAGAAAATAGTCAGACAAAGCTATTAAAACAAGAAAAAAAAAGATCTTCAGAGCTTCACCAGATTGTACTTATCTGCAAGATTCATTGTGAATTTTTTTGAGAATAAAAGGCATTTTCATAGTGTGAACAGCATGGCCTAAGTTAATCGCTGCTGTAAAGGGACAGAGCTCCATCAGCCTCAGCAACGCTACCTGCCATTAGACCACGGCTGAATTTTCTGTCACATCTCATTTAGCAGGAATGCAGTTATACTTCAAATTTTACTGGTGTGGTTCTATCAAGAGACATCTAAACAAATAGGTATTTTATATATATTTATATATATTATCCTCAAAGGCCTCTTGTTAATTTTGTAAACCCAGACACTACTTAAAGCTGACTTTCACAGGGATGTGTGTATTTGCGGGTCAGGTTTATCAAACATTCATTGTTCAATACTGTGACAGCTGGTAGCAGGCGAACATACTCTTCCCTTGTTTGGTTTTCTGATAGAACCTGTCAAGTACTGGCTGTCTGTAACTGAGTTTGTCACCCTCTCAGCAAGGTTATATCTTTTCTTACTATCAAATAAAACAATAAACTATATGAACTCTAATGCTATTTTTTAACCTCAACTAGCAATGCAAAAGCATGGTTTTTTTTTTATCAAAACAACAACTAACAAATAGCCACAGTTCCTTTTTTTATTAATTCTAACAGATTTTAAAATTAGAAAATCATGCCTGTGAGAACAGTTTCCAATCCCTTCACTAGTGATAAAGCAAACACTCACCACAACAGGTATTATGTACTTAGGTATGGTAGCATTGTCAGGGCAAGGTTAAGTATTTCTGGTTTGTTAAGTGCACCTGCATGGTGGGACCAGTCAGCAGGTAGTGTTATGGTGACCCGCAACCCTTCAGCATAGGCAGGGTAAGTCTTTGCACAGATTTGGAAGGTCTGCCTGCATTTCAGTCCCCAAGCCTTAGTACTTGCCAAGTGTGGGAAATCTTCAGTGAGCTAAATACTGAAGTATTAGTTACTCAGGAGCAGGCAGATCAAAACTTGGGGCAGGATGGTACATGTGGATATGGTTAGAAACCTTCTCATATTGACAGAGCAAGAGAAATGTGATCTGTTTGGGATAAAACACTCTGCTTTCACAGACACCACAGCTGCCCAGTGCAACTCGGACATGATGAGGAGGATGACACTAACACAAGTAAACTTGTCGCGTGAGATGGACGTTTCCAAGCCCAGTGTAAATTCACAATTTGATCATGGTTTAACCCTACATGTAGTATAGAGATAGCAGTAGTTATAAAAGTGGCCTAAAGTACTGAAAAAACCCACCTATAACAAAATCAAAACATCAAATTTAAAAGATCTTTAAGCGCCTAAAGCTCACACAAGTGTCTCAGGAAATTTAACAAGTGCTGAAATTCCACTGAAGCCCCAGAGAAGTAAGTTCCTAGGCTGCTTTTGTAAATTCCATGTGGCACTTTTTCCCTCCTTCAAGACAACTTTGTGATATTTCAGTATACCCGTTAGAATCTACCAGGACCTCTCTCTGTTTCTCTGTTAGCATCCACTCCACAACCACAAACTAACAAAACCAAAACCAAAGACAGAATAAGCACAGCACCAATAAAGAAACATACTGTCATTGAGACAAGTTTAAACTAATATCCTCTTCAGGATGACATAAGAAAAATATTATATAATGTACATCTAAATCCATACTTAAAAAAAAAAAAAAAAAGACAGTTATATAATTTAATCAATATGAAAAGAAAAAATAGAAACTATATAGTAGTACCAAGAGCTAGGAGTTCAACGATCCACTTTAAAAACAAAGCGTCCAAGAAAAGCGTTTCTTTCTCACTCACATCCTTTGAAAAAGAAAAGAACCACACAGTCTTGCTAATAAATAAATAAATATGTGTGTGCATATGTATATAATTTGTGCAAAGTCTGATTGCAGAGAAACCTTTCACTTCAGTATCTTAGTTCAGCTGAGTGTGTAAAGCACAGGACTAAAGAATTTCTTATGAGCTCAAAACTAGACACAGACTTAAGTACCTTGTTAAACCGAGACATCTGTTCTCCTTAACATAAGACTACAAAGAGAACTTTCCCCTTTGTTTTGTGAAATGACCCGGACACAAGAGGAAAAGCTATTGCCTCTAGAAGTCCCATAATTTCACTCTGTATTTAGACACTTTGACAATTTCCTTGAAAAGTCGTTCAGTTTTTATTCTTGATCTTGAGCATCTACAGGTCACATTATGCTTTCAATTACTCCATCGCTATTGTCTTCTTGAACTACTTGAACAATTATTCTCCTAAGTGTTACTCTAAAACTTCAGGATTCGCTAGTGAAGAAGAATAATAGATAAATAAGAAAAGAAAGGCATACTAAACTTTGAAATCTCCACAAAGTACAAGTGTCATCAGAGTCTTGTTCAGAATTAGGTTTCAAAACCTGAACCTAGTACTCCCACTGAACACTAGCAAAATCCCAATTACTGGCTCAGGTTTGAATAGCAGCTCGGTTGTGACTGTTGTTGAAAGGACCTCTATTGCATCCTGAGAAGCAAGGATGACTTTCAAGATACCAACATATGTGCCATAAAAGCACTCTCCCATGTACTGTGCTTTATGCATGGATACAAATGTATTCATGTTTGATCTCTTCAAGAGCAAGTCTCATCTCTGTAGAGACAGAAAAGGATTTATTTCACTTCCTGTAAGGGAGACTTGAAAGCAGAACAGGTGGGTTTTACAAGGTCTGAACCGCATTTTACTTTTGAGTGTTCCCTGCTCTGGCTAGAGTTAGATTATGATAAGAACTGACTGTGCCACCAAAGCATTTTCATGACCTACAAATTACCCCAGGTTTAAGAGCTGGTGTATCCTACACTGCAAGAGATTCTGAGGGGAAGTGTGCCTACAAGAGACATCCAGGCATTTTTATAAACTCTTTAGGCTTCTGGTGTCTTGTGGTATCATATGTGAACAATCAAATCAGTTCTGATTTGAACGCTGTCACTTGGATTAGGGTTTATCTATCGCATGGTAGCACTGAGTTAGCAGGCCGCGGAGATGAATAGAAGTACTGATTGCTGAACTGACAGCCTTGAAGATGAGTAGCATTATTTTATCACATCCTTCTTTGCAGCATGTGCCAGTGGGTTTTAGCTGTCACATTTTTTAAAATTATCAAGCCTCAGAGTAAGTAACAGGGCTGGTTCCTTAGTGCGTAAAAGTCCCCTTTGCTCCTTCTGATCCTACTAAAGCTGATGGCTTTTATTTTGTGAAATTGTGTACTTGTAGGTTAATTTAAATAAACAAAAGACTTTCTTTGAAAACCATAACATGGCTACTAATTTAGTGGCTGTTAAGTGTCTTGCTTTCCAGTGTACCTCTTGTTACCATTATGCCTTTACAAAGGAAATAAATCAGAGCAGAAACATTTAAGCTCTTAAGTGAAGGTAAAAGCCCTATGTGTTTTTAATCCACCTTCCTCATAACACCTATTAACGTCCATTAACTAGGGACATATCCAGTTTGCAATGTGATTTCTCACATACCATCCTGCAGCTTCCCTGCAGGCGTGAGTTGTGTGCAGTTGTCATTTCTCATTCAGCTTTCCCTGGTGCACCTACCTGTCTTCTTCTCCCAAATATCAGACACTGAAGACTACTTTTGACAGTCTTATGGAAGGTTACAAAAAGTTGCCAGAAAGCTGGGAGTGCTGAATGAATGACCACTGCCCACTGGTTCCTTCAGAGGCTGATCCTGATCAGGACAAAGAGACAAGGCCACCAGCAGTAGCAAGCAATTAGACCCAGTGACAACAGTGCCTGTCCCATCCTATGATGTGTCCATCTTCTTCCCATGGTGGAGTCATAGAATCATAGACCCACAGAATCGTCTGGGTTGCAGAGGACCTTTAAGATCTATCAAGCCCAACCCTCAACCTAACACTGCCAAAACCACCACGAAACCATGCCCCTAAGCACTATGTCTACCCAACCTTTAAATAGCTTCAGGGATGGCGATTCCACCACTTCCCTGGGCATCCTCTTAAGCTTTTCCAGCTGTAACAGGCCTAGGCCCTTGGAGCCTGTGGGACTGGTGTGGTGGCCCCGGAAGGCTGCAGCAGCGTAGTATTGAAGCTCTGTGTGGGGAAAGGCATGTTCCAGCTGGATGCACGACCCACCAGCCCTGCTCCTCAGGTACAGCACAGCAGGGCGTGGAGGCCAGGCGCTGGAAGCCCCGTCACAGGCCTCACTCAGCCCAGCACTCTGCCCTGCCTAATTAGTCGGGTTAAATCTGCATGTTAAATCTGCAAACGTCAGACTGCACAGAAGGGATCTGTTAAATGAATCAAGCAGTTTTCACAGACGTACACAGCTTACAGCAACCCACCCCAAACCTGCCTCTGTGCGAGCACACACCAAGGCCAAAACATCTAAAACATCTAAATTGCCATTCAGACTAAAGGTCCATCGATTGCGCTCCTCAACAAACAGGCAGTTCTAGGTTTTCGAAAAAGTTTGTCAATATAACCTTCCTTCAGCTACTGCTCTACAATAGCAAAAAGTACACCCTCCAGACACTGGAATTACAGATGCCCCAAGAAAGAAAGAAAAAAAAATATCAGTGAAAATCAGGAGTGTTCAGCCACCCTTGGAGAACTTTGTCTCTACCACTTCTTATGAGCAGTACCCAAATATTCAACACCCCAAAACATAGAAGCTGAGCAGCTAATTACTTCATTTATCATGATTTCATTTTCTGTAGAAAGCAATTTAATTCTTATCCTTCCTAATAAAAGAAGTATTTTATCATCTCTCTCACCCATCCTGAATTAGACTGCACAGACGCCTCCATGACAGTAGATCAAATGTCATGATATTTCTTACCTAAAAGGGCACTGCAGCTGAGGATATCAGGAACTGCACTCACATTAAAAAAGATTCTTTTAGCATTTGTGCTCAAAAAGATAGCATTTTTAAAGATTCTGGAAGCTTCTTAGGATTAGATCTTACAATATGGGTAATGATTAATACAAAACACTCAAAAAGAAAATTCCTCTGATGGGAAAGGGAAAAAAAATATCACAAAGCCACTTACCTTTTAAGGACAGAAGAAATGCCTAGACAAGGGATTCAACAAGCTTTTACAAAGCAGGAGTCTCCTCACACGGAGGAAATAATTTAGCCAATGTAAGAAAAGGAGTTTTTAGCTTCACCATCATAATTCTCCACTGCAGAGCTTTACAATTTACAGCGGGACAAAAGGAAGCATGGTTTCTTTTGGGCTGATGTTGAATGAAAGTTTAAAATGGGAAACTCTACACGGCAAGAGAGCTGAAAAGTCCTAGTACAGTGAGACCAAATTTTATTTCAAGTGAATTTAGTTGCTTGCCATTATCCATTTGTTTTTGAATTAAAAATAGAAGCAGTAGTATTTAAACCTATTTCTTAGAGTTTTGGGGCATATTTTAATATGAGGGAAGATTCTGAGTTGCTGTACAGAAGGTTAACATTTGACAAACTAGTATTCTTGCGGGACTGTGACTCATTGGAAATTATACATTTTTCTCTTGGAAAATATTCCACAACATAATTTAACAAAATAAAACAAACACAGAAAGAAGTAATTCATAGAGGTGTATGAGATTGGGCAGAACTGTGTACAGGAGAATGATGCCATGCTGGGGAGGAGTTATCATCCAAATAAGCAAAGCCAGTGAAGATGAAGAAGGAGAAAAAAATAGGTTCTGACAATAACAGAGGAAAAGAGAGGCAAGAAAGATAAGACTTTCACAGGCTCCAAAGGTCTGTAAGTGACCTCTCCTGTACAAGGAGTGTGAGGGATCAGAGTGGGGAGCAGAGGGATCTCCCTTTCCAGGATTCAAAGCATGAAGCCCCTCACGCCAGTTCATTCTTCAAAGCCACATGAACTGTTGAAGATTGGGTTTGCCAGCTGAGTATAAATTTCTCTTGAGAACGCAGCAGGGGAAAATGTTAGGTGGGGAAAAAGCTGAAAGACATGTCCCACGTGTTCCCAGCTCTCAGGACCACCAGTCTGGTGTGGGTACATGTCTTTTAGACAGGGCATATGGCAAAAGAGATAAGCTAAAACTGTGGGAAGAGGGAGGACAAAAGCTATTTAATCTGCCTGATTAATTCTTAATGAAGAAATGTGGCTTAGCAAGGAGCAAAATCATGGGAAGCTGGCTCAAAGACTATTTTAAACCCACAGTGTTTAAACTCATTTGCAGTGAGACTGCCAAGAAGATGCTAAGACAGCCAAGGAGGATGCAGACTCTAGTGGCATGTGCATGTGTCCAGGTGGAAGGGGGAAGGCTGGTCCCTTGGCCTGGCTCTGGGGAATGAGAAAGGAGACATTTTGGAAGTCCTCACAAGTCATCGAAGTGAAGGTGAGAGGGTGCCGCAGGCCTGGGGAGTCAGCTGTTGCGCTACTGACCTTCCCAAGGAACCACAGAAGCCCTCACAATGCATGGCAATGACTTGTAGCGCTTGCCAGCCCCTGCCTCAGCTGCAGGAGGGCTCCCTCAGAAAACACATGTTCAAATACCTTCCTGCTTGGAGACCCAGCTGCTTAGTAGCTCTCCTGGGAGGAAGATGCTACTTGGAGAACCATGATATTTTTCCCATGATAATATATCACTGTTTCTTACGGTACAAATAAAATTATTTTTCAAGTGGCGAAAGAGGAATTACCTGTTCAAGACGTGTCACTTTTGTGAATAATAAAATATTCTGTACACGATGTGCATGTGGACACACAAATGCTTAGGGCCTTATAAAACTTGAAAATGATACTTTCAATATTGTTGCTCTTTGTTTTATTTTTCAAACTCTTAAATAACCTTGGCTCAATTTTTCTCCAACTCACTTTCTGAAGCAGTGTTCTAAAGCCTAAACTGTGCATGTTTAGAGGAGAGCATACATTTTACAAAGCCCAGGTCTGGAACTGTATATATAGTGAGGCTTTTTCTCCTTTTTTTTTAACCCCACAAACAAAAATAAAAAATAAAATTCATATCTGGACTAACAGAAAATATTAACCTGAAGCAAATTTTTATGCAGGCAACTTATAAATCCCTGGAAATATTACAGTAGCAAACCACATTGACCTTTAACTCTAGGTTTGCAAATGGTAATGCTATAATAATTGTGTGTGTCCTTTTATTGTGTGACTCCCCTCTCCCCCAGCCCACTAGGAAATGGGAAATGATGGCCTTTAGCAGTCCTTTAAATTGAAGGTATAGGGATGCCTTAAGTTTATTCCCAGTTATATATAACCATGTAGTATTATTATTATGTATATCTTGCTAGCGGCACTTGGAATGCAGCTGCTCCTGTGGGTAGCCTTGTAAAGGAAGGTGCTATGTGTTTTGAACAAGTATTAAATGTGTACAGGAGATGATACTGTATAAATGCTTTCTTTTCACATTTTTGTGAATTAGCAGTGCAGTGAAGAGAGGAGGATACCAGGCAGCATTCAGTGATATCAGTAATATGCAAGATTTAATTCTTGGATGGACATTTATATTGATATAAATGCACAGCATTGCAGCAGTTAATGCAAGCTGAGAAATGACTAATCAGGAAGTAAAGTTGAATGTTGGATGTTTAATGTTTAAAGCAGTCTCTAGCTAAAGTGTCTCAACAAGGTCTTGATTGCCTCCCATTGGTGCAGTATGGGGAACTCTTTCAGCCCTTTCTGGAGAGACGGGTGCACGGCCTCTGCAGGAGGTGGAAAGGAAGTCTGACCAGCACTACAAATTCTCCTGTTTGTATAATTTTGCAGGAACTGGAACTGCTAAAGATCAAAAGTGCAAGGCAAGTTTGCCAGAGTCAATGAACAAACAGAAAATGACAAGACCCTGGGATACGTTTTCTTTGTTTTTGAAAATAACATTTTATATATTTTTTTTAAAATGTTGCTTCCAAGTTCGAACCAGACAGATACTGAGTTCAATAGGCTTCTCTCCTTCTCTTGAGGAGACATATATACAAGCAGCAGTATTTTCTAACCTGGTTCCTTATGCAGGGGTAAGATTAACACACACGTATCAAATAAAACTATTGAGCTATTTTAATACTTTTTCTGTCATGCATTCAGGACCCTCTAAAGTTGTCACCAGCTACTGTTTCATTTAATTCCCTAGCCTTCAGGGTAATGTAAGAAAATTGAAGAGATTAGGAGCTCTCTCTTTCCTGTTCAATGCATTTGTGTTGCAGTAAATTGGTACCAACCTTCAATCTCATGGTCAGGGCTCTCCAGGGTCCTTCCACTGATATGACAGAGCAGTCAGCTTGATAAATGGTGCACACCCCCTCCAGCGCAATGGAGAAAGCTTTCCTCCCTGTCTCCGCAATTGTCTCTCCCACACTAGAAAAGAAGAAACACTTAGCTGTCTTATTGCGCTAAGGAGTGTCACTATTCTGTTTACATTGTCTGTGTTAATTAGAAGATACATTTTTTTTCCTTCTTGATTAATTATTTCACAGACAGTGGCAAGCACAGGATATGGCCTCGTTGTGAACTGGAGGGAAGGGAAAATCCTGAGCTTGGAAAATGACTTTTGATGCAGCACTCCCTGGCCTCAAAATGGGAAAACAACAACAACAAAAAAGTAACTCACCAAATTAGAACCCTGGATAAACTTCCATAAAATATATTCACTAGAGAGGCAGCCCAGTAAGGTAGTTAAAAACATGCTTAACTTCAAGCTTAGGAGCTATTGCTGATGAAATAGGGGGATTGTGCACAGTGTTACATTATGCCTCTACTTGATCACCTTGTTAAATTGCAGCTAATAGATATGGAGTTAACACAGGGCACTAATACAAGTGCTGCATAAAGTGCATTTATCAAAACATTTAAGCAAGTACTTGTCTCCTCTTCTGGTTCATCCTGCTTCAGGACTTCTCTAGCACTCACTGCCCTGAATGGGCACTGGGAATCCTTAAGCACTGAAGAGGGGTCATCTTGGTCCTTTTCACTGTGTGCCAAAATATAAAGGGAAGATGGAGGGTAATGAAAGGGCTTTAGAAGCCAGATTTGCAAACTCTTCTTTTTCTAGAAACTTGGCCTTGAACAGCCAGGCACGTGTGTGTTTGTGTGCACACCCATATATTTCAAATTTGCTCATGCAGACAGTTGATCTAAAAGGACATCACGTGAGATTCATAATAGACAATTGGCTAGAGGATTTAAATAAAAAAGTTTAAACCCAACATTGACAGAAGATAAACACGCGGAGGATCAATTTGCAGTGGGACAGAAAATAAGGGACCGGTTCCACTATATGGTGTATTAATGATATACTAATTAACTACAGTTCACACTTGGTGAAGATCAGGCAGTGTGTCCCTTAGCTGAGGTTTGATGCAGTTCCCTATTAAAAATCTATAACAGCTTTACCCCAAATAACCCACAGCTTTAAATAATACTATTAAGCAGGCTAGAGGTGGATTAAAATCAGTCTTTTACTAAATAGTCCATAGAAAAATGACTGAAGAGAGTTAAAAAGCTTGCAATTAAGGGGTTAATATATGCCTTGCTCCTCAAATAGAGTACACTGCAGATTTCAAAACATACCACGTGTTGCACACCAAAGCCAGATTTTCTACTTTGGCCTATTCTAAGCCCACAGAAGAACAGACCTGTCATTTCACTTCAAACTGTGAGTTGATCACCTTTCCCTATCTTGTCCCATTGTGCCTCTGGCATTGAATAGGGCTGGGAGAACAGTGTGTGATACAGACCAGACAGTGATTAATAGTTGCTGGTAAATCCAATGGGGTGAATTAAGAACAAAAGGAATAATCTTATCTCTAAAATTCCTCGCCTTAGTGCACTTGCCAGAGCCTTAGGGCTAGATGTTCAAAGCAGTGTGTGCAGACTCAAGTTGCCTGTAGCCACTCTTCAGGAATGCAAGTTGGTTTTCAAATTGCTGGGAATAGATTGTAGGTGCAAAATATATACCAAGCAGGAGTCAAAAGGAGCTGGAGGAAACCTAAGACTCTAGGTTTTAAGATTTACAATTTGCTTTTCTAAAAATGTGTGTTACCTGTCCCAAGCTCACTGTGGTGGGTTGACCCTAGCCAGCAGCCAAGCACCCACACAGCTGCAGGATGGGGAGAAACAGAAGGAAGGTGAGAAGGCTCAGAATCAAGACAAAGGCAATTTAACAAATGAAGCAAAAGCTGTACATGCAAGCAAAGGAAAATAACAAAATTACTTACTACTTGCCATGGGCAGACAGATGTCCAGCCACTTCCTGGAAAGTAGAGCCTCAGCACTCGTAACAATTAATTGGTAAGACAAATGCGAGAACCACAATTGTTCCCCTTTCTTTCTCCTTTCCTTGGACTGTTGCTGCTGAGCATGACATCTATGGTATAGGATATTATTTTGGTCAGTTTGGGTCAGCTGTCCTGGCTGTGTCTCCTCTCAGTTTCTGCCCACCCCAAGGCTACTCACTTTGGGGACACAGGGTAAAAAATAGAATGCCGCAAAGCCGTACAGGCACTTTTCACCAATAGCCAAAACATTGGTGTATCAACACTGGTTTTGTCACAGAAGAAAAACACAGCACTATAATGGGCTGCCATGAAGAAAATTATCTCCATCCTAGCCAGACTCAGCACAGAAGGAAAGAGAACAGAAACCTGCCAGTGAAGCCTCTTTCAGGCAAACCAGCCCTTGCCCTTGGGGCAGACACTTCCACAGATGATAGGAACCAACATTTGCATGGACAAATCCAGTCCATCACCAATCAGTTGATATAGCTGCTTCCATTTTCAGCTGCAGTATTGAGAAAAATCAATGTCCTTGGCAGCCTGCACTGACTATCTCAACATTATCCTGTCTTCTGGCCTCCCTGCCAACAGCTGGGACCATGGTGCCTTAGAAGTATGGCAGTGTTTGTTGTGTGAGGTGGTGACTTCCACAGGCAACTATTTTCAGCCTGGTTAAGACAAAGGATAGAATTTATCACATCTTTTATAAACAGGATTAGCAAATATGAACTCAGAAGATGCTACTGAAGGAAAAGCAATAGAAGATCTGTACCACTGTCACTAAAACCTTGTCTGTAATGCATTTGGCAGCACAAAGAGATTTGGAGATACTGTTTGAGTTTCGTTGTGACTGCAAATGGTGATTGAATTTGATTTTTTCTATATTTGACCCTGTTTGGGAATAGAAAGAATAGCCAATTCATTCAGCTTGTGACATTAGGGAATAAATAAGATACTTGCACTAGAACAGAAAAATTGCATGTGATTAAGGATATTCTGCTCATATAATCAGGTGTCTAAAGACCACTGTTACTCATTGCTGCTAATACTGAGTTCTGCAAATGGTGGTAATTTGGTATTGGGAGTTTGAGAGAATTCTAAAATTGGCATAAGGGACATATATTGTCTCAAAATCCTGAAAAGCATCCCTGAGTTTTCTATATCCACTCTTTTAACACAGATTGGGAGTATGCAAGCGTATTGCTGAAAAAGTTTTTTATCAGTGAAGTATCACTAGTGGCTTCAAATTAATTATTTTCCTAGTAAAAAGCTAATGAAAATTTTTTGCCTTCTGCTTTTTTGTCAATGCTCTTACTCATCATGGCATACGCCCTGTTCAACATTCACACAGTTAAACAAGCATCGCGTTTGAGTGCCATGAGGTTTTTTCAAGGCACCTCATCAAACATTTATTGCTGGTGCAGCCAGCTGACAAGAATGGACACATGCCCACTGTTGATCCTGAAATACACTGGACCACCTCCTGAAAAATTGTTAATAGACAAAGCAAAACATCCTGACTTGTGAACTAGCACCGCCTATTTTCCTTCACCAGTGTTAGGTCACCATGGGTGCCTTACTGAGAGAGAAATTTTACATGCAGAACAGTTGCTGCAGTTTTATACTACCTGTGTAATAATTCATGATCTGAGTAATAAAGAACTCATTAAACCTATTTCCTGCTTTTCCTTTACACATAGACCTCCCAGCAGCTTAAGCCATCCATAATGAGTCCAAGTATTTTAAGGAATAGTGTTAAAATTATCTACTATTCTTTTATATCTGAAATAATTCTTTTATTTTCCTGCACTAAATTGCCAGCATAACTAGGAAACAATATATTACCCTAATTACATGTTATTTATTAGGCAGGAAGCAAATAACTCACTCAAAGACAAATCCTTGTAGTTACTCATGGAACCGCTTTAGATGACAAAGATATAGGAAACCAAGCAATCTTTCATTATATTTATTACACTCTCTTTGTACTAATGAACAATAACAGGCTTTGCTGAAATAATGGCTTCTGTTCTGAGTTATGGTAAATGTAGGCCGTATTCATCAAAAGCACGTCAAAGCCATGGACGGCCTTTATTTCTTTTGCTTGCACTTGAGGAAATTGGGTAGCTGGTGAACAACAATGATTTGGAGTGCTTAATAAACATAATGTAAAATAATTAGTGGCTTTAAAAAAAACAACATGCATAATATACTAGTGGCAGCTCAACCCCTGAGAAACACACAGTGGTGAAGATGTTGGCAATTTATTTTTATAACCCCTACCTTTGGAAGAGCCTGTGCATTCTCTTTGCTTTCAGTATGAGAGACACTTTCTCTGTGTTGTTAAGCAAGCATTAAATCTGCGCCACAGTGGGATGAAAATTTCTCGTTAACTTCACTCATCACATGGAATTAATGAATGCTGTAAAGCAAAAGAAGTACATTTGAATACAAAATCACAGAAAAAAAAAGAAATAAAAAAAATTAAGAGAAGAAGAGAGCTTTGCACTTAACTGTTTTAAGTAGCCTGGGTTAGGTTTTAAGTGCTTTTTCGAGACGAAACTGGAATCCCTATCTCCTTCCTCCCACATACAAGTCCTACACATAATGATATGAAAACACATTCTTTCTCCTCCTGGTGAATATTTATTTGCTCCAAAGAAGCTGACACAGGACAAAACAATGTAAGAATATCCTTGAGTTTGATGGTCAGGGTCATCTTCCAGGAACTGTGTTCAAATACATAGGTATTAGAGAACCTGATCTCCGACAGTCTTGGTAGAAATACTACCCTTCTTAGGTATTGGGTCAGAGCTCTAGTTGTCTTTATGTTGCTCTAGGCCTGACTTGGTAAAAACATACTAAGAAGGTCTATTGAACAAGTCCTTTCACGTGGGACGCTTAAGACACTGCAGTGAAATATGCATTCAGTTGCTTAGCATTACCAAGTTTTCAGAAGCTGGGTAGGAGAAACATGTAAGAAACTTGGCAGAAAATTGCTGACGGGAATTAATGTTTTTCAAGGTTGTACATTGGCTATGCAAAACCTGGGGACCTACATTTTGAAGTCAGGTATCCCTATGGCAATTCACCAAAGATCAGGTTCTTTTTTGAAATTAAGTAGAGGACAGAGTTTTTCACGGATAGTGTTTGCTATCCCAGGTCAAAACATCCCAGACTCTGTCCAGCCTGATATCCAGCTTCCAGGGACAGATATTTCAAAGAAATTTTACGTCTTTCAATCCTAATTCCCTGTATGCACTCTTAAATGAAGAATGCTGTAAATATTCATTGCAAAATTAAAATCCAACTGAACCTTTCAGGAAACTTCCATAAGAATTAATTTATCTGATTCATTAAAACCAATGTGTGTATTTTTGTAAAAGATTTGTTTAAGAAGAATGTTAAACTGCTTATTACCATTGCAAAAATAGTGCTCCAGTTTGTAAATGCAGTCCAATAAATTCAGTCCATTCAGTCGAACCAGTATATTTCTTTATCCTTCCCTTGTCTTTTGAGACTGAAATCAAGCAAACCAAATTAATTTACAATAATAATTACAAATTTCTTTTAGAAATTCATGTTTATTTTTATAATTGCTCTCATGTTTGTTTGTAATAAAAATACCTGAGTTTGCTTTAAAAGAAGTCATGGAGTTTGGATGGGATTTGGAGATTTCTTATTGGGATGTAGCTGACAAATTTCTTTTACTAAAAGGCACAAAGCCACAAAGGGCTGGATATCTACATCCCAAGGCAAAAACGTAGTTCATTTTTTTAACAGGAAATTGTAGAATCCTAGAAGAGTTTGGGTTGGAAGGGACCTTTAAAGGTCATCTAGTGCAAACCCCCTGCAATGAGCAGGGGCACCTTCAACCAGATCAAGTTGCTCAGAGCCCATTCAAACTGATCTTGAACGTTTCCAGGGATGGGGCACCTACCACCTTTCTGAGCAACCAGTCTTTCACATATTGTAAAAAACTTCTTCCTTATATCTAGTCTGAATCTACCCTCTTTTAGTTTAAAACCATTACCCCTTATCCTATTGCAACAGGTCCCATTAAAAAGTCAGCCGCCATCTTTCTTATAAGCCATCTTTAAGTATTGAAAGGCCACAATAAGATCTCCCCAGAACCTTCTCTTCTCCAGGCTGAACATTTCCAACTGAGGGTTGCCCTGACACAAGTGCAGGACCTTGCATTTGGCCTTGTTGAACCTCATGAGGTTCACATGGGCCCACTTCTCAAGCCTGTCCAGGTCCCTCTGGATAGCATCCTGTCTCTCAGGCATGTCAACTGTACCACTCAGCTTGGTGTCGTCTGCAAATTTGTTGAGGGTGCACTTGATCCCACTGTCTATGTCTCAGATTAAGATATTAAACAGTACTTGTCCCAGGAAGGACCTCTGAGGTACACCACATGTCACTGATCTCCATCCAGACATTGAGCTGTTGATCAGTACTCTTTGGATGCAACCACCCAGCCAATTCCTTATCAACTGAACAGTCCATCCAGCAAATCCATATCTCTCCAGTTTAGAGAGAAGTATGCTGTGAGGGACTATGTCAAAGGCCTTACAGCAGTCCAGATAGATGACAGCAGTATCTCCTCCCTTGTCCACTAACGTAGTCATAGTCCATCATAGAAGGCCACTAGGTTGGTCATGCAAGACTTGCCCTTGGTGAAGCCATGCTGGCTGTCTTGAATCACCTCTTTGTCCTCCATGTGCCTTAATATAGCTTCTAGGAGGATCTGTTCCATGATCTTCCCAGGCACAGAGGTGAGGCTGATTGACATATTGGTAGTTGCAAAAACAGGTGCAATATTTTCCTTTTCCCAGTCACCAGGGACTTCACCTGACTGCCATGCCTTTCAAATATTTGGGAGGTTGACCTGGCAAGTACATCAGCCAATTCCCTCAGGACTCTGGGATGCATCTCATCAGTTTCTATAGCATTTTGTATGGTCTTCTTTACAGTGGGAGCGACTTGGCTCTCCCAGTCCCTGCCCTGAGGTGCATCTACTCAAGAGGTGTGGGAAGAGAGACTGACAGTGAAGACTGATGCAAAAAGCTGTTGAGTACCTCATCTTTCTCCTCATCCACCAGTTTACAGTCATGTTCATTGAGGGGAACACTTTCTTTGACCTTCTTTTTCTGGCTGACTTACCTATTGAAGCCCGTATTATTATTTGCGTCCTTTGCCAACTTCAGCTCCAGCTGTGCCTTGGCCTTCCTGACGTCACCCTTACACAACCAAGCAGTGTCCTTATACTCTTCCCGCGATACCCGTCCCTGCTTCCACTGCCTATGCATTTCCTTCTTGCCCTTTAGTTTGCCCAGCAGGTCTTGACTCATCCATGCTGGTCTCTTGCCTTCCTTTCCTGATTTTTTACACTTGGGGATCAAAAGCTCTTGTGGAAAGCATCCTCAAAGATCTGCCAGCTTCACTCTGCTCCCTTGCCCCTGAGGGCAGCTTCCTAGGTAAGCTTCTTTGAAGAGCTGGAAATTTGCTTTCCTAAAATTTAGGGTCTTGATTTTACTCTTCACCTGACCCATATCTCTCAGGACTGTGACCTCCACCATTGCATGATCACTGCTGTCCAGGCTGCCCCCAATCTTGGTGTCACTAATTAGCTAGTGCAATGGTAACCAACAGGTTCAGTAATGCATGCCCTCTGGTAGGGCTGTTTATTGCCTGTATTAAGAAGTTATCCTCAATGCACTCCAGGAGTTTCCTCGGTTGCGTACAGTTTACCTATACACTGTATTGAATTTAGTTCCAGTGGTACAATAATGTTTGTGTGTATAAGAACTACGCAAACATTATAGCATGCAGATAACAAATGGCTAAATTCTGTTTAACCTCAGCTGCACTACTATTCAATGCTAAGATCAGAGAGAAAGAAGAGAAAAAAGAAAAGGCTGATTAATACAGTGTTACTGATTTTACAGTTTTGCAGTTAAATTTCAGCTGACATGCTTTTGGCTTTTCAGTACTGGGAAGTTTCTCACTGATGAAGGCCATGCTGCCAGAAGTGGTTGTATGAAGTGCAATTATTCCATACAATGATCACATTAGCATGATATGCTGGTTATCTCTAAGGAAGCCATAGTCCTCTGTATAATTGCTTGTGTAACCTTAGTTTACCTTTAGAGAGGAACTCACCTTGGTTTTGTATAAAAAAAAACTTGTTGTCTCAGTCCATTGATATTGCAGAGTCTGTGAGCTTCAGAATGCCATGCTTGGAAGGGTGATTTTGTATTCTGGGATTCCCAATGTCTAAACAAGATACATGGCCCAACACCATCTTTCCTCACAAGCTGAAGAAATTTCAGCCATCCCTTAAATTTCAGGGTAGCCTTTCACCCGAGGCAATGGTGATGAACTATGCTACACAAATATATTTGCCTTCATTTCCTTCTACCAGTCTTTAAGGCCAAAAAAAGAAAAAAAAAACAACAAACCCCAAAATCCGCTCCACCCTCACCCAATAAATATCCAAAAAGCGGTGGATTGATGCAGACAGAAAGTGCTAGCTGGACTAACAGCATGCCAGTTAGCTGAACTATACCATGTTCTATATATTTACAAAACTTACTTCATTTGAACAGAGTTACAGGAAAAATGTTCTTCAAAGTCACATAATTCCCCTGATTTGTTCTTCTCCGAGTCAGCTTGGAAGTCAGGCAGCTGCCATATATAAACTGCTATATTCTTCTCTTTCTATATGAGACCGATGGATCATCATTAGAGGAAAACCTCCAAAGCAGAGCAATGGCTCTTTCGCCTTTCACCCTCTAGAAGGGGTGTGCTCTCTAGGGTAAGGGTGAGTGCATCTGCAGGACACAAAGGAAGCCTACACAGTGACAAATGGCAGTGAAGATAGGGCCCTTGATATCCAACACCATGGATGATTTATGCTTGTGAACACAAAAAGTTACCACTAGGTCCCAAACATAATGAAGAAAAACCCTGCAGTGTTTCAACATGTGACAAAGCTTATAACCACATTCAGTTATTCAAAATGCACGCAGAGACACATATATTGCCTAAACCCATATGAAGCTTTTTACGGGTATAAATATTCAGAGAAGGCTCTGCTTATGAGCTAAGGAATATAGTAAATGCATCATTATTAACTTATTCCTTGCTGCCTAACGTATAAGACAACTGCATCATCATGTACCTAGTAATTCTCCTTTGAAGTAATGAACAAATAACACTGACAAATGCTGCCATCACATAATTGGTATAATGAGTTTCAATGGGGATGAGATTCTGAGCATGATTTCTATTTCCTTAGAGCTGGGGTAGATTAAGAATAAATCATGGAAGTTACTGCAGGTTTAACCCTTGCATCACTGAGACAGAAGCCAGACCTGCATTTTGTGGACAGTTTTGGGAATAAAACAACTGAAAAAAAAGAAATTCCATCAAAGCCTGACTGAAAGACAGGCAAAACCATGTAGTTCAGATGCTAAGCATCCTACAAGCTGCTTTAGAAATCATAACAGAACAAATTGCCACCTGGAATTAGAACTACAAAAGATCTTGTTAGTTATGGCTTTCATTTGGTCTGCTAAACTACTAAGGGTGTTCTGAATTAAGCTGTCAGGGTGAGCTTTGCTCTCAGGAACAAGCAGGACAGCTTCTCCTTTCTACGTCCAGTTCTGCTGTGACACTGTTTGTGTTTAAGGAACTCTGAGCCAAACAACTGCCACTCTTCTGTCTTCACAGGTCCGTTTCCTCCCTGACTGTATTTTTATCCATTTCATTGGATGGGGAAACAAGTACATGTTTCTGTAGAAGTAATCCAGCAAACGTTCAATAAAATAAGTTCAAGACTCCTTTCATCATACAGTATGATGTGACAAAAACCCACAAGCATTTTAAATCTGTCCTAAGAGCAGTACCACAAACATGGATAATACCTGTGAAATTTACTAAAGATTTTGTCATCATTTGTATTTGTTACTTTATACTCAGCAAATTATGGTGAAGTGGCTCACCCATTTTAACAAATAAGCAGTAGATACTAGGGTTTAAAGTGACTTTTTTGCCAAAAGTAACACTAGGATGGATTCCAGAAGATCTTTACTCCAGGTCTTCCAGCTTTAGGTTTAAGTCCTTTTCTAGAAGCCTATTCGTCCTCTTTTCACTGAGGTGCTTTTAACTATTTCTTACTCAAGTTGACACTATCCAAACATACGTAGTGGAGATGTCCATTACAAGGCAGAGATGCCACCAGAGAGAGACAAATGGAGAAGAAGGACAATAGGGAATATGTCATACCTGGGTGGTATGGTGCCAGGCTGCAGTCCTTTCAGAAGCGATGCAGAGGCACAGGTGTGAGATATCCAATGTTGACTACAGAAAGTTACAGTGGCCAGAATAAAGAGATACTGTCCTTTTATTTCCCCACACCACCACCACTTCTCTTTTTTCTTTTTCTCTTCCTGAAAAATATTGTAAAAATAAATCCTTCTGAAAGGAGGGAGAGGATAATTGGATGGTAACTGTAGTGCATGTGATGGTTATATCCCAAGGCAACAGTTCAAAATAAAACATAGACTCTCATATTTAGTCAACTGCGGAGGCCATCTGACAGATGAATGCGAAAATCATTCTGTGGACAAATTCTTAATCACCCAGGGACAAGGGAGCCCTGATTAGGTGAATGTGGAGAAGCAGCACTCTTTAAAGCACAAGAGGTTTTTCACCCCCATATTGCCAATTATCTGTTATCCTGAATAAGCATCCAGACAGCAGAGTTGAGAGAATTGTCTGGATAAAACAGAAATGTGACATGTGAAATACATATAAATCAGAAGAAAGGACAAGGAGGATGTATAGTATAAAGGAAAATTGGTGACAGCTGACTGTGGAGCACAGATTCCTGAGCTAGTGACCATGTGAACAGATGAGTACACAGGACAGACTGGCTGAACATGGCTATATTTTCCTTCTTACCAGACTGGCTTAGGCAGTGCCAGCCAAACATTTTTGACCCACAGCTGAACCTCTCAGACACTCCATCGACAAATGCTGAAGAACCAACTGTAGCAACCAAATAATAAAAGACCTGCAAGAAAAATGAGTCAGTATTAGTAGCATGCACATTAACCTCTATGAATTACTGAAGCCCAGTCCATGCAATAAATCAACATAAGCAAACATCTGAGCTGCTAAATGTCCATTTAAAGATCTCAATGTAAATGTCATTTCATCAAAAAAAGACAGCAAAACAGAAACCACAAAGCTGGAAGATGTGTACATGTTTCAGTAATCAAAATGAAAAAATAAATGCAGGTACAAGCACCCAAACCCCATTGTTTCCTATTTTCTGTCCCAAATCCATAATCTGGAAAGCTATACAATCTTCAGTAGTAAGAAAAATACTCCAAAATTCTGTAGTTATCCCAGGACTTCCACAAAATATCATCATATTAATTAAGCAAGCCACCAAGAGACCTTCAAGTGTCTGTTTCTACCTATAATAAGAAAATAGTTTAAAAGCATCATCATACCTTTCCATGACATTCCAGAGGTATTTGACAATTAATTCAGTTTTATCTGAAACTGTAACAATTATTCTGAGACCATAATGCAAAAGCAAAGTTCAGAAAGCCTACTAAGTTTCTGAGCTTTTGGGATATAGAATAATTTCAGACATTATTCTGGACTCTGCCTTCCACATGAGACTATTTTAGTGATCAGTAGTCACTGTTAACAAAATTGGCATCAACAGAAACTCCAAATTAATGGTATTGAGCAAAAGTGTACACATTCTGTCAATCACCAGACTAACTCAAGCTCAGATGCTCATGTGCTGATAGATCTTCCACTGACAGTCAATTTTCATCCTAAGTGATTGCACTGAAAAGCCATGAGATCAAGAAATTACAAACATAAGTAATTTGGGGTTCTCCTTTTTAAATCTCAGAATACATCTGAAAGCTTACTTGTACCTAAACCAGAAGCTCCATCTTTGTTAGTCAAGACAAGTTAGATATGAAATAATGCTCACACTTTTTGCTGTCCAGGAGTGTGCTTCAAGATCTTATATACCTAGAGATAAGTAAAATGCTTGATCTGGAGCTCTGTTGTCAACTATTCCCTTCCAGTCTAGAGGTTTAACTTATCCATGAGATATATACAAAGCTTGTTTGGCATTCTCTTACCCCTTTAGCAATGCTCCTACCTTTCAGTTTCTTATTTCTTCTGGATTTTCTCAAATTAATTTCCTCATCTTCTGCTGCAGCATTGTCAGCTTCTGCCCAACAAGAGGAGGCAAGGCATTTCCTGGCAACTCCAGGACCCTTTCCCTTGGCCACCCATACTGATCTGTCACCCCTCAGCTTTGTTCCTGCCCTGTCACATCTCAGCACAACTTTTACATTCAGACAAACCACATTCAAGTGACATTTTTCCAGTGTCACAAGACCTTCAGTGAGAGGGCTCTTCAACAAAAGCCTGCAAGTGGCAGAAAGGCTGGCAACAGTAATGAAGAGAAACCCTGAAAATGGGATGGATATACTTCATCACTTTCAATTTCCACTGGGCAGTTCAGACCAGCTCCAAGTTTTGAAGTAACAGAGCTGCAGTCAGCTAGGGTGCAAATGGTAGAGACAAGTGAGTCAGAGACACAGAGAAGAAAATGTGAAGAGGGTGCCACACAGACTGAGAAACAAAACTATCTGGAGAGCTTTGTTTTTGAAACATCTTTGGAGGGCCGGAAAGAAGAGAACTGGGGAAAGAAAGAGAAGGGCTCAGGTCCTTAAACATTGCTTTTAAGGGCTTTTAAGCCTCTTAAGCATCTATGAAACTAAGAGAAGAGCGAGCACAAATCAAGCACCAAAAACACTTCAGAGTAGGAGCATTTTTATTGTCATTCTTATTAGTGCTAACCATTGACAAAAGAAGAAAAAAACAGTTATAGCGATTTAAAGCTAGTTCAGCCCAATTGTTCCCGCCTGCCCCCACACCCCATGCTGCAAAAGGGAAAGGATTGATTGGATAGACCCTCCAAGCCCTCTTTCTGCTCGACATGCAGCTTAACCTTTCCTCAGGGTAGAAAGAGGGCAGGAAAGGATAAACAGGGACAGGCACTGAACTTGGCTTGCTGCTGCTCTCTCTGCTTAGGCTGGATGCCCCTCATTGTGATTCTGGGATACTTCCAATTCCGGGGAAAGATTCATGCTTTTCTAAAGAAAACTCTTTCCTCTTCTCCTCCCTCCCCATTCCACCTCCGCCTACCCATTTCTCTGTGATCAATCAAGAGGAGAAGATAAAGACTTCACATTTTGAACACAAGGATGGGAGAAAAAGAAAGAAAAGCAGCAGAAGAATCTCTAAGTGCTTTGCTCCACCCCCCAAAGTCTTTATTCTGCCCTAAATGAAAAGCTAAGCTCTTGTGAGACTAAAGCTTATGGCTAAGTGTTATTTCTTTTAATTAAAGGTAAACTTTGTCTTGCTCATGTGTGAAGACCTGTTATACAGAAAACAGAAAAACTTGACCCACAACACAGGAGAAAAGTTGCTCAAGAACCTTAAAAAGATCAATCTGTGAGTTGGGAGAAGAGGAAGACCTTGCGATTTGAAAGAAAAAAATAATACAAAGACACTTGTGTAATGCAGAGCAACTACAGCACCATTAGTGTAACGGTGAAGAAAAGATTGCAGGAGTGAAGTGTCCTACTGATCATATTGGGAATCCTTGAGATTCCCAAATCTCAAGGATTGAGATCATTGGGAATGATCTCATTTATTTGGGAATCCTTGAGATTGACCCGCAACATGGGAAAGTTCAAACACTTTTGTGGAAACCGGGAGAGCTCATCACCTTGCGGTGTCATGCTTATTTGTATGAGATTAAAAGGGAAACCTGACATTAGAAGAGCCAGTTATATCTATAGATTTATTTGCATATTTTTTTTTTAATTTTTATTTTATTCTTCTATCTCTTTGATGCCCTTGATTCTTTAAATCAATGATGAAGATTAAAAGTTCCAAAAAGGTAAATTTAAATTCATTTTATGATTCGTGTTCATTAAAAGACTTAAGACATAAAAACATGCTTTATATGATATTCAGTGGAACAAGTTAGAAAGGAATTATTATAAAAGAAGTGTTTAATTTCTCTAGTGCTGTATAAACATTATTGTAATTCTGCTCATGTTTTCATACCCTGAATTCTCTTTCTCCCCATAATTCTATTCCTGGATGGCTACAATACAGTAATTTTCAAATATAGCAAATTATATCACAGTTTTTGAAACATGAAATAGTCCAAATGAGACTAAGAATCCAAGGGGTTGTCACTGAGGTCAATATAGACAGTCCTACTCAGCTATGGATAAAACCCTTGGGAGACATCACTATATTAATTTCCATTCACTGTCTAGCCTGAGGAAAGAATCCAAATCCACAGAGGAAAAATGCTAAATACCTTCATCTTTGGTATTATCTTATTCCCAGGTATTTTCAACACATGTTTTCACAAAATGTCTCCAGCTGTATCTATTCAGTCTCCGAGGCCACTGATTCTTGGTTTATCTGTCTCCACCAGTTCTTGAACTATGCTCAAGAAGCATTACAGACAGTAGGAGAGCAGGGAGGAATTAAATTTGTTCACCAAGCCAGTTTTCTCAGGTTCACACAGCTCTGCACAGACGTGATTCTGAGGTTCATGACAGACGCTTTTGAAGAATGTGTCATTGCAGGCTCTCCATACATTGTTCCTCTCTTCCTGTCACACTGAGTACTCTCTGAAGAACTCTTAGAGTATTTGTTCTGCACAACGCTTAATAGCATTCCCAGACAGCCTTTACAGAGCTACAGCTACAGGCCACCCATCTTGTTTCAAGTGCTTTAACAATTCCTGAAGATTTTGGTTTCAAAAGTTTTGAACCCATTCATTAAAGGTCTCTATGTTTTTTGCTAAAGAATCCTACCAGAGAAGAAAGTATCTTTTGTTCAAAGAAACGTGAATATTTTTTTTTCAGCAACTGCCAGAACAGTGCCATTGTCTCTGACCCTTAAAAAACAAGACTGAATGCTGCCAACTAGGAATGCTCAGAAAAAATATTCAATATGACAGTGGGGAGGGGAGAAGGGTGAACATACCTGATTTGTGGTACAAGAGCTGTCAGCAAAGGACTGCCAGTAAAAAGATGTCCCTCTTTTACAGGCTTTTCAAATTTTGAAGATTATGCAGGGAGAAGTATGGGGGAAAAAGTGCTCCTAGCTAGTTTCAGAAAGTTCAGTCAAATGGATGAACAGATCACTGGGACGCTCCAGCTATTATGCAGCAGTCTGGTACATACAATCAAGGAAAAAACAGCTTTCTCGCCACTGGCTGAATTCAGCATAAAAATATGTCCAGATCTATGTACTGCACTAACTTACACTATTTCCAGCTTTGGAGTTTGAAGTAATAATGCTAAATCATTGAAAATGCACCTTGCTTTACATCTTCTAAATTTATCTGTTATTATTTTTTTTCATTCTAAATCAGGAAAAGTTTGTTTTCCTGAAAGAGACTATGTTTTTTTTTTACCCATTTCTATATGACATGAAAGAAATGAAAAAATGCAATCATTTTAGCCTACTAAAGAGTGGGTGACTCTGCAATTTAGGTTTATTCAGTATGAATCACTTAGTAAAACCAAGGCACTAACTGCAGAGTGAGATATGAACATGTCCAATGTGGGTTTTTTTCCTATAGCTTACCAACTTACGGGCTACCTGAACCATCCAAAAACTACATAAAGATTGCTCAAATGCCTGACCTCAAGGGGAACCTGAGACACAAAATTAAGGCAATTACCTGCTTTCTGAGGTATGTTCCCATGTATTCTCACTGAGCTGAAGAACCCCTGGATCTGGTGGAAACTGTAAAGAGCTCATCTACTCCAGCTTCCAAACTCTTTAGTCCATTCTTATATGAACTTTAGTCTTTAGAAAACCAAATCTGCCATCCAGAAAATTAACAAAACAGGAAATTGACAAAAAGTATCTATTTTTTCTGAAGTTCAGACACAAGTTATTCTATGAAGTGAAATGGTATAGTCAAAGAAATATTAGTCAAATGTGATTTGACTGTGATTCATGGACTGGCCGTCATGTAGTACAAGATGGGGGTTTTAAAATTAGGTATGGTACAAATTTAAAAAGTTAAAAATAATTATGAGAATTTAATTTGAAGGTTATTATAATCTAATGTACACACATGGTGATCAAAGGTCTATATATTTTAAATGTCTATATATAGCACATAAATAAATAATTCACCCTGGCCTCAGGAGACTCAAGGATTAGAATAAATTATTACAAAGCTTTGTTGTTACTGTTGTTCTGCACATAACGATAAAGATGCTACCCTGCTGGATCTTCAGATTAGGTTTTCATTAAGTCTCTACATCTTTAAAGGTAGTTTAAATCTATAACCTTGAGTTTGCATCATCTTATCACCTGCAGCAAAGTTCTTCAACATCAGCATTTCACGGACTACTACAATATGTTGTGTAATAATTTGCAGTGTAAACTATCCCCAGGCTTTCTGACAGCCAGGTCCCCAGTGAGAAGTTCTTAACATGATCAGAAAGGATGATGGAGAAAAACCTCAAACAGATAGGGTAGGGAGATATATCCAGATAACTGTATATAAAAATCACTGATTAAACAGTAACTAAGCTTAAGAACTGAGTCAAAAGTCATATAGCTGAAATTGTTCTGGAATTCTTTTTAAATAGCAGCATTTGAGATTCTTGTGGAAAGAACGTGAGCAAAATGAGGGAAATGCTTTCGAACTTGGGGATATGACACATTAGAATTCCAAAGCAGACACTGATCAGTATTAAGCAATGAGTTTTCATTTGCAGATCTCATGTAAAATTAATTTTCATAATTCTCTTAGTTGCTGTCTACATATACATATTTTTTTCTCATTATCTACTTTATTACCATATTTGAATTCTCCTGTTCTATGTCTGGGAAACAAAGATGAGAGATAGGTATTTTACTATGACTCAATGAAAAACACACTCCTGAATCTCAAACTGCTGGTCCCATTAACTG
This sequence comes from Calidris pugnax, assembly GCF_001431845.1. Lineage (NCBI taxonomy): Eukaryota > Metazoa > Chordata > Aves > Charadriiformes > Scolopacidae > Calidris > Calidris pugnax. Next base: position 1,359,541 of record NW_015090844.1, on the reverse strand, counting down.
AGGCAGAGTTGTCTTTCAAAATATTAGTGTGGCATAAAAAAGGGGACAAAGTATAAACTATTCCACTGAATAATCAATTCAAGTGAATTTATTGCTAAAGTTACGTTGGGATGTGACATTTAAAGTGCTTCTTATGCAATGAGATTTCCTGTTTAAAGTTCACGATTCAGTTTGACACATTCTTCTAATAGTATGTTTAGAAGCCACAGACTGAGAGATAATGCCATCAGCAGTGACCCATTAACTCCACATCAACAAGCAAATTTAACACAGTCACTCCTACCAAATACACCTGAGTTCTTCCATTTAAGAATCAGGAAACATCTGACTGCTTAGCTAGCAAGATTTAACAAGATTACAGCCCAAGGAAGTATAGCTTCAGGCTGTTGTCACATTCACTCTAACTCATATTCGTAATGTCTTCTGATCTATCTCTAGGCTCATGATGTGCAAGGGAAAAAAAAACATATGGATTTTACTTTTTTGCCAGCTTTATAGCTAAAGAAGAAGAAACAGGATCAGTAAAAGGAATTTATGCCACTACATCATTGTGTTGGGGTGGGGGGGAGAAGAAGCCATGTGTAATCCATATCTTATATAGGTTATACAAGTGAGGTGCTTACCTACACAGGAATCTGAATATCTATTGCAAAATATCCCCGCCCCATTCCCTAGGGCTAGCAATGTGTTATCAATTGGCAATTAGACTTCTAAATAAGCTAAATATGAGCCCAAGTGTGGCTTCATTTTGTCGAGTCCCTTTATTTTCACTTCACTTTGAAAGAGGTACAGGAAATTGAGACGATTCGACTTAATGATGCTGTTTATACACACATTTTCTCAGTGGCAAATCACATGCAATTTCATAGTATGATACTACAGTATTAAGGTCCATCAGACAAATGAAGAAAAAATTCCTAGAGCTTATTCTGTATTATGTATTTAGAGCTTACTGCTACCTGATGAAAAATAGTTCACATAGTACATATATCCTAATGGGCTGTTAAATGGAAAATACTTCTAGATTTAGGAAAAACTCTCACAGTTCTTCAGAAAGAGCTCAGTTCTGCCCTCTCAACTTCTTTCTGTGAATACAGTTCCTAACATATACATTAAATCAATGGGTCCGTCTAGAAAGACTGTTGCTCAAAAAACACAAATGGCTTGTATAGGATTTGCTATGTCAGAAGTCATGTTAACCAAAGTTGTTAAAAAAAAGAGTAAGTCACAGTCTGAACAGCAGAGATTTTGTAGGTAGGGGTCAGTCAGAACAGCAGAAGTTTCTAAATTTCTCTCCCTGATGCTTAACCTAAAGTATCATATATATACACACATATTTAAATTTATGTGATATTTAGGATTCAGAAAAGAGGAACGAGTGAGGGAGAGATTAGTTTTGTTATGTTTACATTTTCTCCTCATGGGCCTCAGATAAATCACATGAGAAGCAAGCAATACAGGGAGGTATAGAGGCAAGATGACAAATCTACTCTTTGTCTGCATTTCAGAGTCCTTAAATTTTATCCACATGAGTCTGTAACCTCAGATAAGACCATAAACCTAGAATGCTTTGTTATTGTTGTCCACAGTGAAGTTGTGACACAGGCATGAAGTTTCAAAGCTACAAGAATAAGCTGGACTTGGAAATTTCAGGTGAGACACTTTCATTGATAAAACTGCAATTACCCACTAGTCTCTTTTTTAGGCAGCTAAGTCCTATGTCATTATTCAAAAATCTAGAAGATTTTGAAAGCTCTACCCAAATGTACAATGAAACTGCAGGATAAGTTTCTTCTCAAAAAGTTAAAAAAGCAGGCACACACTGTGGGATGTATTAATATCTCTTAAATTTAGGCACACTCCAGATCATTATTTCTGGTCCAGAAAATTTAGTGACCCCAGATAGCCACACAAAGCCTCTGCCACTAAATTGAAGGGTGGCCATTGCAACCATAGAAATTGGCCAAAACAGTGCAAGCAGAAAGGAAACAGATTTAGATATTGATTCAGCAACTTTTCTTGGCAGCATCTGACAGCAGGCATTCCTGTGAACCTTAAATGGATTTTGAAAGCATCCTCCACAGTTGAATGTAAATGTTTCCTCCAGTGTGGCAACACTTGTCAACACAGAATGGTGCCAATTCTACTTTTTTTGTAGGAAAAGAATAAATTGCATTCAGTGTGTTTGCCTTAAATCTCCATGGCTCTGGTGTAGAGGGCAGCACTGAGGCCACACTTGGAAATACCCTTCAGATGTCTGATTTCAAGACAATCTAACATTTCCCCTAATTTCTGGAAAACATCTACCCAACCAACCTAGGCCCAGTTGAAACTCCCAGTCAATGAATATGCCCCTTTAGTTACTGAGGGGAAAAAAAAAGTGCAACTTAATTATTTTTTCCCATATGTCTGAGAAAGCGAAACACATTGTTATACGTTTGGCCTATCTTCAAGCTACTCTTTTGCTGATTAATTTTTTAAAAATACTGAGCAGGTTCCAGAGGAGAAATGTCACATATTGATACACCCTGAGAGCCTTTGGAAACCAACATCCCTTTCATAAAGTACTGTATAGTTCACAAAAAATAATTTCTACCAATTTATCAGCCATGTAAATGTCTGAATATGGAAGCTTTTGTGTTCAAGGCTTAAATAAGTTATCTTCTCTATTTTCATGCAGACTGGTGATTCTCTTCAACATATAGGCTGTTACTGAGGGCAAAGTGTGATAGTGATGGAGAAGGAGCACTGTGCTGCTGCATGCAGGAGGAGGATGCCTACCTTTGTCATGCTGGCGCCCTTGCTTTTCTGAATGCACTTTGCTCCACTGCCATTCAGTGGCTGCAGAAAGAGATAGATCATCTGAAAAAGCTGAAACAAATATTTGATTTGGATGATTATCCTGCAGTTGTCTCATCATCACCATGATGCTTAGAATTTCTAACTATTTTCTTTCCATTTATGCGCATCTTGCCATGAATGTATATATCATGGCATAAGTAATTAAGATTCTGATCAACATGACCCTTGACCACTATTTCAAGGAGAGCCCACTAATGGGGAATACCCTGTGCTCAAGGAGAGAAGAAACACCAGAGGGGATCCCAACAGAAGGGTTGGTTCATCTAATTTCCTATCTCTTCTTTCCCTCTAATGGTATACTACTTAGGTAATGAGAATGAGGCATCTATCAAGTTTCATCAGTTAATTTCAGTGAGGCTTACATCCATATGTGGCTGAAGTTGTGCACAAACAGAAGCAAATAAATAAATAAATCAGGTGACAGCACAGGTATTATTATTTTTTAAAGTTGTTAACAGCATTTGATATGACCTCCTAAGTATGAAGTATTGTTTAATTGTCTGCATTCCTTGTCTGGACTAGATGGAATCACTCAAATCCTAGCCTGTCCCTTCATAAAGGTCAAAGAGGATGCAATTTTGTGTACGTATAATGAAAATCATTTTTCCTTACAATACCCACCACCACAACCTACTTTCTTGTTAGGTGACACTAAAAGAGGGATAGGTACCTTAAAAAATAATAACTTAATGGTATTGAATCAGCTTACCATGTTCGATCTATTGGATTGATTTTTACACTTCAAAAATAAGAACGTGGTTTTGTTTATTTATGGAGTGTCTGAGTACAAATGGAGATAGAAAAGCAAACTGTTAGCATCTCACCTCTTTTTAAAATCAAGTTAATTTTCAAATGACAAAAAGAAATTGTACCATATCAGTCTTTTTCTGTTGGAAAGGATGCACTATTTTTCCTGAGGCTCTTGGCTATTCTTTTGCACAGCGGTGGAAGAGACAATGTTTCATATTTATCAGACTTAAAACATCTTAATACATTAATTGCTGATATTTCCTAGGCAATATTCTGCTCTAGGAAGGTCCTTGATGTTCTGCTGCCATTAACTCAATTTAGAACAAAGCCAGTTTTGAGATACTAGGAAGCCCCCGCAGGAAGCTATGATTTTTCAGCCACTTCTGAAAATTACATTTGGGAGAATGCAGTACTGTTCGTATTTCTGTGGGTTTCTCTGTACGAGTTTCACAGGCAGATCTTTTTTTTCTACAGAATAATGACACATTACGTGATTATGCTTATATATATATAATTAAATGGTTATACTATAGACATATCACTGCTTTCTAATGTCAGCAGCAGAAGCCTCTTCGCCAGGAATTGAAAGTGCTTCCACTCTAGTGATTAGAAAAAGTACCATACGTGACTCTGCCTTCAGACTTTACACATGCTCCAATCAGGTTATTTGAGAGGTATCAGAGTTACAAGATAGCCTGTGGTTTCCCAGCAGCCCTTCTAATATCCAAAATTATATGCTTAGGCAATCAGCACATGAAAGTTTGTGTTCATTTTGTCAGATAGACACAAGCATGAATACACATCACTTTGGAGGACTAAGCAGAGGAAAAGCAGGAGGCTTCTTGTTTTCTTGCATCTAGGGCCGTGAGGGTGCTTGGGGCATGCCCTCACCTATTTACAGGCTGCGCTAGGCGTTTCCAGCTATCACTCCCACTGCTGGGAACCTGCAGCTCTCCCCTTGCTGTAGTAGTTGGCCCTGCTGTCAGAAGGATCTCTGAAATGTTGCTTCTTTGCCTTCTATTACACTGCAGTTCTTGCTGAAAGAGCCATAACGCGGCCAGGTGCGAGTGGAGAAGGCAGAACAGCAACAAGTCTGAACTGAAGTGGCAGGGGGAAGAAGGAGCTGCAAAAAAGGAGGACATTTCTTCCTGCAGCCGAGGACAGGGAAAAGCCTAGTTAGCTACACAAAACCGCCTCAGGAAAAGAACACGTGTTACCGAGCATCCCTGGGACTCAGCCTCCAGCCTCCATTTCTCAGCCTGGATCTCTGATCAAAGATATTGGGGCCTGGAGGGAAGTGGCAACATCATAGCTGGGAAATACAGACTTAATGAGATAACTTGAAGGCACTCTGCTGTTTAAAAAAAAAAAAAAAAAAAAAAAAAAAGTTACATTCCCCCTTCTTGGCCTGGGCTTCATAAAAACTATTGGGAAAGAAGAAGGAGCTGCAAAAAAGGAGGACATTTCTTCCTGCAGCCGAGGACAGGGAAAAGCCTAGTTAGCTACACAAAACCGCCTCAGGAAAAGAACACGTGTTACCGAGCATCCCTGGGACTCAGCCTCCAGCCTCCATTTCTCAGCCTGGATCTCTGATCAAAGATATTGGGGCCTGGAGGGAAGTGGCAACATCATAGCTGGGAAATACAGACTTAATGAGATAACTTGAAGGCACTCTGCTGTTTAAAAAAAAAAAAAAAAAAAAAGCAACGGTTTAACTTTCTATCCAAACTAGAGTAGGATGCGTAGCTGCTTGTGAAGCCTTGCAAATTTCGCAGCAGCTGCTGGGAACAATTTAATTTGATGCTAAACAGAAATAATAAGGCTTGCCAGTTGCATACTTAAAAGGCAGTCAATTCCTTCCTTAAGCATGTTTTCAGACGCAACCTCAGTCCATCAGATCCAGCTTGAAAGGCCACCCAGGATGAAAGCATATTTGTTGACTGAGTCACCAAAGGCAATCAATAATAGAAGTCAGTAGAAGGAAAGAAATAGCATATTGCTATTTGGGATAATGACATCTAGCTTTAAAAAACAAGAAAGTGGCAATGAATCAGGTGGAATTTCATTATTTCAATTGTGGAAATGTACATTTGGCTAGGGACTCCTCTTCCTAGACAGCAAAGTAGTAGGCTAGAAGGCAGATGTTTTCAGGCTCAGTAAATGCAAACTGACTGCTATTAATTAATCAATTTTATCCATTTTTGATTGGTTTAAAACGGCACAAATATTTACATCCCGATACTCAGAAATGCCTTCCTGCACCCTGTTTAAGCAGCAGGCCGATTGGGAGCAGAGTAGGGGGTACATGGACAAATCCTCCTTTTTGGCAGGGCCAGGTTCCCAGTAGCTCGACCCCTTCCCACCTGCTGCCGGGCCTGAGGGCAGGCGGCGCTAAACAAAGCTGCGAGCAGCAGGAACGCTGGAGGCCTGGTCACTCCCAAGCAACCCTAACTTCCCCACCAGGAGAGGCAAAATGCCGTTTTCCCATCTGGTGCAGGGCATAAATAACCCACAGCATCTCCTGCTCACCTCCACCCCAGCTGCAGCTGCTTCATGTCCTCCCACACAACCCCGGCTGGCCCCAGACCTCTGGGGGCTGCCCAGCCACGGCAAGCAGACCTTGACCAAATACGATCTCCACCGAGGATCAACTCATCTATCAAGGGGACGAGGGGGAAGGAATTCCAGGCCTTGGCTAGTCAGGTTTTACAGTAGGTTTGGTTTTTTCTGCTGTGCTCTGGCTCGGGGAAGGCAGCTTGCATGTCTCAAGTACAATCTAAGCAATCAATCTTCTGTTTCATTTCCCTCAGCCTAGCCGAGAAATCTCTTGGAATTGCTTTTCTCAAGTCTCCAACTAACAAGGTGGTAACATATACTTATATATTAAAAAAAACCCAAAACCAACCCCACATATATTCTATATATATATTTCACGTACCTCCCACACCAGGAGGTGAAAAACAGGTAGCAAGACATTGAAGTTACCAGTGCCCTATTGCAGTGGTTCAGAAAGAGCTGTCAGGCTCACACACGTTTAGTGATTGTAACCACAATTCTTCACTCTCTAAGATAAGTGTCTGAATGTTTCAGCTAAATATAAAATAATTAATTTGATTTCCAGCTGGAGACTCTGAGTTAGAAACGTCATCTTACTTCATACCAAACCAAACATAAAACTGGACCAGAGTGAAGAGTGAGAAATACCAAAAATAAGAGAACAGAAATTAAAACAAACACATCAGCACACAACCCAAAAGAAGTCAATTAGAATGCAGAGCCAATCAGAAATCCCGTATCTAAGCACACAAAAATAGAAATATTTAAAAATTAGGATTTAAAGAAAAGTGAAAATTTATTTGAGATATGTTAGAGAAAACAAAATGTATATTTTTAGTGTTTTCAATTTTCAGTGCTCAAAACCTGTCCCTTTCTACTAAATTCTATGTTAAGAATTTTATGCAAGCTTCCATTTAGAGAAGTTTTGCTAGCAAATAATTTTCATAGGTAATTTGTTGGTATAATTTTTATGAAGCAGGAAAACTCATGTACAACAGTCGTGTCAGAAAGTTCACACCATAACAGAAACTGATTCGAAAGCATTTTCAGAGCCTGCAAATTGGGCCTACCATATTTTCTTGTGAGAAACAAATTTAAAATAGAAGAGGACAAAGAACAAAATAGAATCAGGGAAAGAGCTCTATATAAAGGCAAAATGAGATAATGTATTTAATGGAGGATAAGTCAGAAGTACATAGAACAATTTAGGGAAAGTAAATAATCAGCACTGATTTTGTTTTTCCAATGAGAGGAGGTGGAAACTGAAAGCAACTAAATTTCAGAAGGGCCTTCTGTCTATAATTAATTTGTGAAATACATCACTACAATAGCTCACTGAGGTCTTGAACTTTGCCACTTACATGGTTAATAAAAGTAGCCATGTGTACAGAATAATAGAGTATACATTTATTCTTATAAAGATGCATGTAAATTTTCAGACTTTTTTTTTTTTTTACTTTATATGGGTTACTGCCAAAAAAGGTGCATGTTTTCTTGCGAAAAGGGAAACAACAGTGTACTGAACTTCACTGAAAACACCATTTTTTTCCTTTTATATATTTTGTTTGCTTGAGATCTAAATAAAATTATCTTCTGATCTGGAGCAAGATATTCCATGTCTTTTCAGCCATTTTTAATGAAACAATGCAATGCAAATGAAAAGGGGGAGTCACTGTTCCTGTGAGACCATGGAGAGGAGCAGAAATTGATGACAGTAGTGTTTTTTTCCTGAACAAATTATTCTGGCTGCCATCTGAGGAGGTAGGAGGTGAGAAGGACTCATGGGTTAAAACCTCCATCTCCCCCAATAAGGAACTGTATTGCCTTCACAGGGGGTTTCTAATTAGGAGTTACCAATCCCTCCTGCCTCCTGTTACTTCTGGACCTGCACACAACTCCCATATCCATGTCCCAGTTAACTTTCCTGTTGCAGCCTAATCTGTTCTCATAGAGCAAAACTGCAGATGTAGTAGGAGGTCACACTGGGAGTAAAAAGACCAGGACAATGGAGTTGATGGCCGGTGAACGCACACCCATAGACAACAGGGACCGGCAGAGCTTCCCCCTCCCTTTCCATGTTTGGGTGTAGGGTCAATGGTATGCTCTCGGACCCCAGCATAGGGCTTGTGAATGGCCAACATCAGCAGGAGATGGCAAATATCCCTAACCAACAGAAGTGGAGAGAAGAAATAAACCTGCAAGGTTTTCCAATTCCATTAGTGTAATTTTAAACCAAATCATTTAGGTCTAATTTTTCAGTTTAATCCAAAGATGAGATTGGAAGGTCTGTCCAGCTTTGTCTCTTTTTTCTGGACAACTTTGGAGTGATGGTGAACATATCGAGACTGTCACCAAAAGTCACATCCAGCAACTGCTTGGCTGATAGAAGGCAACTGAGCGCCTCCAACCCATGTCTGTCCCCTCTGTGCCACACATGTGCCGGATGTGGTGGTGCTCTTATGGCAAGGAAGAGGGAGGCTGCCTTTGCTGCCCTCTGGGGGGGTCTCAGAGTCCATGGTCTTCCTGCCAGCCACTCAGCGGGCCTGCATGCTTTGTTTGACCTCTGGATGCCAAACAAACGTGTGTACTCACGGAGCAGAAGTAATCCCACAGGAAAGAAGAGGGTGGCCACGATGGGAATACCAATGGCAGATAGAGCCTATCCTGCCCCAGAATGAAGCCCAGGAGCACACTGGAGGACGGAAGGGCCCCGTCTGGGCAGCCAGCACCTAGGACACAGCAGGCACTTGGGCTCGAGCTTTCCTTCTCTTGGAGCCCCAAACAGAGGAGGGGAGAGTGAGGAAGGGCAATCGAGAGTCCCTCCGAAAGAGTAGTGGCCAGGCAGAGCCACCCAGCACAGTTCCTGCCAGCACGCTGATGCAGGAGCACACGGGCTGCCGGTGCAGCACTTAGCAAAAAAAGGTGAAATCAAAGAGAAAAAATCCCACACAAACCAACAAGCAGAGGACCTAATTATAGTTTTCTAAGATAAAAGCAGCAGTGAGGGTCGGGTCACGCAGAGCCTGGAGAGCCACTGCTCATGCATTCAGTGGCAAGCACCGCTGTTTTCCTGGGCTTGTGGTCCCTATATTCCTGCTGTTTTAGCAGCAGATGGGAAGGGCAGCGTAAGAGAATTGGTTTTCCCTCCCTCTCACTTAATCACCTCTGTCCCTCCCTGGCTGCTGAGAGGCACCCTGGGTGATGAGAGGAGCGGTGAGAGTGGGGGGGGGGGGGGGGGGGGATTCAAATGAAAAGGGAAGAAAGAGGGGGGCTGGCACAGTACACAAATCAAAAGCAACTTGTATCACGGGAGGACTGTTCGCAAGGTCCAGCCACGCTGACAATAGCCCTCCTTCAAGTTCACCTTGCAGCGGGGAGAAAAGAGGCACCCTGTGGTCTCCGGGGAGGGTGGTGATGTAGGGGTGGGGAGTGAGGATGGGGGGCAGAGGAGAGAGAGGCAGAGAGGCAGGCAGAGGGAGAGAGGGAGGGAGGAAGAGCGAAAGGGGAGGGAAAAAAAAGAGAGTGCAAATCCAAATGTCGATTTGTAGACACAGTGAGGAGAGCCTGCTGGCTGACAGGCTGATTTATTGGATTCTTCCAGTTAATCACTGCCGGCCTGTGGCCAAACGGATCTCCAGCAAAGCTGAAAGGCAGCCGAGGGAAACAGGCTTATAAGCATAAAGCCGCATAATGGTGTTCAATGAAGTGTGAGACTTTTAGTTCAGTCTCAGTGAGCCGGCCGCATCGCCGGAATGTCAAAGAGGGATTGTGGGTGGAAAAATTATGGATTTAAACTGCTAGCTGTAAATGAGGTCAATATGTCTGGTTCATAAACAGTCCGAGCCTATTCCAAGAATGCAGTGAGGGGGAAAATTAGCGTGAAGCCAACACTGTAGACAAACCTCATTGAGATATAATTGCAGCTATAAATACAAGCGAAAAGCTTACCGAGTGCAATAAAATACAGACACGGTTTTTTATCTCCCCCCGCCACATATTTCCTTCTTTCAATCTATGCATTTGTTAAGTGTTGTGCATCTATAATGTTCCCCCCCTCCTCCTTCTTCTTTTCCCTCTGACACCCAGTGTTGAAATTAATTGAGTGTTCTTGATCTCCCATTCCATTTTATTCAGGCAAGATTGGAAAAAATCAAAAGAGCACATCTAAAGCATTTTCTTCCCTTTTGCTTTTCTATTTGAATCAGGTTGAAATGTGTTAAAAAAAAAAAAAAAGAGGCATTGCGACTTTTTTATATCTTAAAAAAATGCAGTAAAATGTCTTTTTAAACTAATACATCTGTTAGATCATTTGAATCTCAATTTAATGAGGTGACATCAAAGGCAAGTATTGGATCCTATGGAGAGTCTCTTTCACAAGATACCTGGTCTTTGCTCACGAAACATTGACTTTAAATTAATGTGATGTTTCAGATTTTCTTTTTTTTTTTTTCTCCTGTGGGTCTTTTATTAATGTATAGCAGGGGAGGGGAGGCAGCACCAAAGGACAGGAGGACAGACACTGAGCAATATGCCTTACCCAGTTTAAAAACTGATACGGTAATAAATTGAAGTCTAATGGCTATGGTCAGGCTGTTTTTTCCCCTAAGCCAATTGATTTAAATGGCAGTAATTTGGCTAGCAAGGCTAGTCCTGTTTAAATTAAACCCATTAATATAATAGCACCAGTATTGAATGAAATCCATCTGTAGCTGAGCCTCCACCGGTCAGTGGTTTAATAACTGTCCAGGGATGTCCTGAAAACACCCACATCCGTACAAACAGGAATAACAGATTAAAACCAGGATCCAGAAAACCTCCTGTTTCACTAGGGAAAAGGAGGAATGAGAAACGCTGTCAAAGATGGATGGAAAACAACTTTTCTTTTTTTTTTTTTTTTCAACAGGATAGACATGAAAGAAGCAAGGTCTCTTATAATCAGGGAGGGAAAAATCACAAACTGTTATCTTTCCTCTAGAAGCGCAGTATGCAACTTTTTTTTTCTGTTGTCCCTATGTATTTGTTTTCACAAATTCCTGCCCCTCCCACTCCCTTTCCTCATCTCAACAAGTACACTTCACTTAAATTTGTTGGCCTGATGATCCATACATTTGTTGACTGACGTAAAAATTCTGTTTCAGAAAACATTATATGAAGCATCAGTCCCAAAAAGGACACTGAAATGTATCTGAGGATTAGCATCCAGTATAGAAAGCTTATTCTTGGCTGAGGCCTTCACAATGTGGCTAGGACTGATCTTTTAACTTCCTCCTGCATTGTTCTTGATTCCCGTTGTGGCAGGCTGCTATATATTGTGAGGCAATTTCTTTCCCTCCTTGAAAAACTATGCAGGATTTTCCTTGGACTTATTTAATGTCAAGCCCTGCCTGTGGGATCTTGAGGATGCAAGTATTCCATTTTGAAGAAAGCATCTTTGTGCTTCAGTCTCACCTTTATGAGATCAATAACACCTTCAAAGTAGTTCTTCTTTTGAAGACTCCCTTACAGTTTCTCTCTTTAGCCGCATCTCCCCTGTATTAAAAAAGGCCGAGTTAATTTTATATTTGCTTGGTTGTGTCCCACTGACTTACATATGGCTGTTTTAAGTTATGATTCATTGCACCGGACATCAGTCAGCTTCAGGTAAAGTGGATTGCTTCGCTGGACAGGAGACCAATGTTGAAACTTGCATGCAATAAATATTATATTTTCATTTGAATTTAGTTTTGCACTTTTCGGTAGAGGGAATGAATACTGTTTTGGATGAAATAGCATCAGATGTATTCTGTATCGTTAGATCTTAGAATGTGCTTTGACTTTTCAATAATTTGCCTCAGCATCTCTGTACAGACAGCAAAAAAATAAAAGACTATTTCACTACTGCTTATGCCAAATAATCCTTCAGTAATTCTGCCCCATGACCACATACTCCTCTGAACTAAAAGAATGAACAGCACATCCTCAGCTTTTTTCCTAGACAGTACTCATAAAGCTGCCTCAAGTTAAGGTTTCCTGACATTTTCCATTATGAGTCCCTGCTTTCAGTCTTACCGCTTTTCTGTATTTAACTGAACAGAAAATGTCTAAGTGTCTATGAACAATGCAGTAAAAGATAGTAAGGTCTAGAGGTTTTGCTATTCAAGCTTCACTGTATTTTTTGGGAGTGGAGAGCCATGCCTTTTTACTTTGTCCAAACCTACAAAAAGCTGGGGAACAGCATTAGTCATATGCTGAGGACAGACTTAAGTTTTTATATGTATAATGATCATAGATACAGCACATGAAAACCACTGTGACCAAGAGTCTGAAAGTGTTTAGCAGGCTTGATCTGGCCGTGTTCTCCTTGACCAGACATAAACCAGTGTGAATGGAAAGCCCTGATAATACCTCAGCACTGCTAAAAGCCAAGACTAATAAGCAGGAATCAGAAGAAGAATTTATTACCTTGGGTTCAATCCTGAGCTAACCCATGCACAAAATTTCCAGTCAATTCAGAGCTTGGGCAGAGCGAGACCATATCTTCCAGAAACAGACCATGTACAAACAGCTTCAGACTGTTACCTTAAAGGATGAAACATGATTAATTAGATCAAGCACGAATAAAATTATATTTTACATCTAATTTTACCCCAGAATGGTCACACAAACAAATGCTTTCACATTACAAGTCATCCACCAAACACACAATGCAGGACTCCCCAGCCAGCTCCGAAGTTCTCCCATCCACAGCAAAGCAGTTTTTAAAGAAATTACCTCAATCAGCATCAGGGCAGATACCTCCAGTCACATTTAAACTGAAAAGTCAATATGACAAAGCAGATTTCTTTCCAGATCCTTGGAAAAGAGAATTGCATCTGGGTGAGAATTTGGAAACAGGAGTGACCACAGCTGTCTGCAGCTCATATGCTTTGGCTGATACCTTTTATGTCATCTGCTCACAAGCTCCAGTAGCTAAAGACTAAGAAACTGATGGTTTAAATAGCCCCTTTGAACACCATCAGCAAGTCACATATATATACATACCCACGTAGCTGCCCAGTAATAATTTAGGGCAAAAAAGGTTGATGGCTTTTAGATGGAGCCAGGAAATACCTTTGGTCTATGACCATGTGTTCTTACTGTGCTCCCCAATTTTATTTAAGTTATCATAGGAATGTTGAAAGTGATCAAATGATGGCATTTTACAGCAATTGATGATCATTCCCTGATCATTTTCAAAGGCAGTGTATCAGAACATGCAAAACTCTATGGCCTTGTTTCTATTAAAGATATATGATCTTGCAGGTCTTGCAATAGAAATGAAAATGGGTGATTTTATACTTACAGAGCTATCATTCCTGTCTGTTTTTAAGGTTTTCTGTGTATTACACATTCAGAGAATGAATAAGGTTATCTGGAGGAGACGTAGATTAACTTACAGAAAAGTAACGCAAGTATTTTGTGATAGACCTTTTCCATAAAATTTGCTCTTTTTTTTTTGAGTCTGTGTTGAGGGTGGGAAATGAACAGTGGCCTTCAGTGTTGGCAGACCACTAACATTAAAAAATCTCTAACATACTTGCAACCATATGTTGCGACGGAGGGAAGACATGAGCACTCAATATGAGTGATCAGCAAGCTTCGTTTATTTAGACACACTACCATTCTTTTATGCACACTCATAATTAGCTCATACATATTGCAAAATGAGAGCTCATTATTGGTTAGTTCTAAAAAGACAGTTCCGCCCGAAATTCCTTTCTTACAGTTACACGTTTACCTTATCACAGACATTCTGTTGTTGGACCACAGCTGCCTTCAAGGCCAGAAGAACAACTTCAAGGCCTTGCAGTTATTGGGAGCTAGATAAACTGAATACGGTGCTTATTAAGCTCTTGCTGGACTAGCTGACCCTTCTCAGCTAGCCAGTCTCCCACGGTTCCCCCGTTTTTATTTTGGGCGATATAAGCTTGATTAATAATTCTCATTAAAAGAGTTTTGATACAAGAAAACACACAGCTCAAGCAAAGTAATACTATCACTATTACGATTAAGATCAACAATCCTGTTTGTAACACACTTTTAAGTCATCCACTTAATCCCATCCAGCTTCCCAGAGCATCTAGACCAAAGAACCCAACACACCATAACTTTAACCACAGCTGTTACTAACAAGGCGAGTTCACTAAAGAATGTCCATCTTAGAAATGAGCGAAAGAGATGCACACATGGTTACACCACCGGATCTATAGCCAGATGCAGACGAAGTAGTGCTCTTCTGTGGAGTCCCTCGAGGCTGTGGCCGTCAGTGTGTTTGACAGCAGGCCTCACCCATCGGCTGGGAACCCAAATGGTATCTGTGGCATTAGAAACACAGACATAACCACGTCCTACGTAAACCACCTCTGCAGGACCCACCCATTGTCCTGTTTTTGCATCTTTATACAAGACTTTCATGGGTGGTGGCTTGAGAGTTTCAGATCCTGCATGATGCCTTACAGTAGGCGGATCATTACCATCCCCAAATACACATAAATGATTAAGCACAAAGAGAGTCTTTTGGACCCTTTCTCTTGCGTCTACAATGTCCTTAAACTTTTCCAAGTAACGCTTTAGAGTTCCATTGGCTCTTTCTACTACTGCCTGCCCAGTAGGGGAATGGGGAATACCAGTGAGGTGGACAATGTTCCATAATTGCATAAAGCGCTTCAGTGTCCCACTGCTGTAGGCCGGGCCATTGTCAGTCTTGATCGTGCCAGGCACCCCTAAAACGGCGAAGCAACTAGTCAGGTGCCGACGCACGTCCCGAACTTCTTCCCCTGGTTGTGGGGTGGCCCATATCATGTGGCTATAAGTGTCTACAGTCACATGCAAATACTTCAGTTGACCTAACGCGGGCACATGGGTAACATCCATTTGCCAGACCTCATTGGACTTTAGCCCCCTAGGGTTGACCCCACATCCGAGTCCTAGACCCGAATTATGATAGCTACATATAGGGCAGGCCTTGACAATGGCTCGGGCCTCAGCTATAGACAGTTTATAGGCTCGAGCCAGTCCTTTTGCGTTTTGGTGAAAAATAGAGTGAGCTTCTCGGGCCCGGCAATGTGGTGCTAGGGGGGGCTCAGTTGTGACCGCGACTAGGCGGTCGGCCCTAGCATTGCCTTCTCCGAGCCCTTCTTCCCATTGGTGGCTCCGGATGTGAATCACGGCATACGGGTTGCTTCTTTGCGCGATCGCAAGCTGCAGGCGAACTAATAGCTCTGTTAAGCGTTGGTTCTTCAATTCTCGCAGACTCGCATCTTCAATGCGATTAGCTATTCCTGCAACATAGAGAGAATCAGTGACTATATTCAATGGGACATTCCTCCATCGAATGAATGCCCAGACCACAGCGAAGAGTTCCAGTGTCTGTAGAGAGTCCCCTTGCTGTGCCTGCAAGATTTGATGCTGCCATCCCTGTCCATCTTTCCAAGTTACAGCAGCAGTCCTGGAGCGTCGGCCTGCATCGGTGAAGGCCGTGAGAGCCTGCGGGATTGGTTGCCTGGACCGCATTGGCTTAAGTATCCAGCCCAGGTTCTCCATCCACGACAGGATGGGTGATGGTAGTGGCTTAGCTACCAGTGCCGCTCCGTCGTTAAGCAGTGCAGCTTGTAGCTCCTCGGAATTCTGCAAGTACCATTCCAGGTCGATTTGTTTTATTGGCACCTGTGAAAAGAGCCACTCTATTATTATAGGCACCCATATTGTGCTTGGCGGGGTGCCATCCACCTGTAGGATGCGGCACCGACCCTTTCTGATCAGATCTGCTAGCGTGGCAATCTTTTCCTGTATTGTCCACTGTGGTTGTAGTGGAGGGGCTTGTAGTGGAGGGGCTATCCATTCCAATACGATAATGGTGGACCCCTGCTTCTCCCCCGTTTTTATTTTTTTTGCTGAGTTAAGGCTGCCATAAGATACTGCTCACCACATAAAACAGTCCATTCAATAGGCAGACTGTGCCACCTTAGTGCCTTTAGCTGTGAAAAGTGGTGTAAACAGCGTCTGAGCCATAATTTGAATCTCTCTGTAAAAGTCCTTATCAATCAGTCCAACCAAAACATTAAGTCCCAGCATAGTGGCAGATGAACGCCCTATAAGTAGTGCTCCGACTGGTTGTCCATTAATACAGATTGGTCCCTGTGTGCCGGTAGCAATTCTGACAGGCTTTGAGTCCAATAGGGTGCAATGTACTGCTGTTGCCAGGTCCAGTCCGAGGCTTCCACTTGTGGCTGGCTGGAGAGGAAAGGGTTGTGCACTGCTGGATAGGCAGCAGCTTTTTGTGTCGGCACGGGGCGGCTCTTCCCGCTGGGTCGTCTGTTTCCCGATCCAGGTCGACGACAGGCAGCTTCGTTGTGAGTGTCTGATCGACAGTTCCTGCACCACACGGAGTTGGCATTGCAGTCCCATCTCGTGTGTCCGGTGACGCCGCAACGGTAGCACCGCAAACGGGGTGGGCCACGGGCATTTGACCGTCCAACGGAGGCTTGCAAAGGAGCAAGGGCTGCTAAAGCCTGACTCTGCGTAACATGCACATGTTCCTTTAAACTACTCCCTAACTCCTTTACTGCCTCAACTAACATTGCCTGTGACCCCACCGGTACCTGTGCCATTCTTTCTAGTCCTTCCTCGATGGTCCATGTCCCTGGTAATGTAGCCAAGATGTTACGAGTGGCCGGATTACAATTTTGTATAGCACACTGCTTTAGTATAGTGCCCTTGAGATAGTCAGGCTCCCCGGCCGCCTGTATGGCGTTTGCTACTCGATCGATAAACAAACCAAATGGCTCCTCCCTTCCTTGCTTAATACCCATATAGGAAGGGATTCCTCCAGGCTCTCTTATGCGGTCAAGAGCTATTCTAGCTAATCTCATTGCTTCCTTTGCCTTTTCTGCCCCCATCAACGCTTGTGCTTCTGTTCGAAAATAAGGCCCTAGACCCATCAACTCCTGAACAGTGACCCCGTATAACGGGTCACCCGGTGCCCTAACCGTTGCTGCCGACTCCTGACAGACAGCCTGCCAGTGCGCATTAAATAATAGCTGTTGATGTTGAGTCAGGATCAACTTTGTTATACTGCGTATGTCGCCCGGGAGTAAGATATTAGTACCCCAGATATAGTCCAACATTTGCCTTGTAGGTTCCCCTTTAAGTCCCGACCCATTCACTGTGGATCGCAGCTGAGTTAACAGCTTCCAATCCAAGTTCGTAAGAATAACAGTAATATTCCCTTGCGCATCTGGCTGGGAGTACGTAGCCGGAAAAGCCTCATGCACGACACTCGCGCCAAACTCTCGGTCCCCCTCAAGCATAGCACTCTCTGCTATCTGCCGCCACGCTTGCTGTCTTCCTTGGGCGACTTGCAGACCCTCCGTAAAGGGATTTGTACCTTCCCTGCTCTGCACTGGATTTTTACACTCCATTCCCTCGCCTGCTTCCTCATTCCCTGATGGGGGGGCCGCAGGCA
>NW_015090844.1:1313073-1340937 GCF_001431845.1 Calidris pugnax | reverse complement strand
CTCTATAGGTGCTCCCGAGCGCGGGGATTTCCCTTTCGCCTTCACAGGACCCTCTATAGGTGCTCCCGAGCGCGGGGATTTCCCTTTCGCCTTCACAGGACCCTCTATAGGTGCTCCCGAGCGCGGGGATTTCCCTTTCGCCTTCACAGGACCCTCTATAGGTGCTCCCGAGCGCGGGGATTTCCCTTTCGCCTTCACAGGACCCTCTATAGGTGCTCCCGAGCGCGAGGATTTCCCTTTCGCCTTCACAGGACCCTCTATAGGTGCTCCTGGGCGCGGGGATTCGTCCCTTTCGCCTCCTGCGCTGCTTACAGGACCGGTTCCCGGGCTCCGCTGAACCGTGGCTCACAGGTTCAGCCCTGTACAGGGTCCCTGTTCACAGGTTCCACCCTGTATAGGGTCCTGGCCCCACGTTGGGCGCCATTTATTGCGACGGAGGGAAGACATGAGCACTCAATATGAGTGATCAGCAAGCTTCGTTTATTTAGACACACTACCATTCTTTTATACACACTCATAATTAGCTCATACATATTGCAAAATGAGAGCTCATTATTGGTTAGTTCTAAAAAGGCAGTTCCGCCCAAAATTCCTTTCTTACAGTTACATGTTTACCTTATCACAGACATTCTGTTGTTGGACCACAGCTGCCTTCAAGGCCAGAAGAACAACTTCAAGGCCTTGCAGTTATTGGGAGCTAGATAAACTGAATACGGTGCTTATTAAGCTCTTGCTGGACTAGCTGACCCTTCTCAGCTAGCCAGTCTCCCACAACCATACGATGTTCAAAGCATTCTCTTACAGAGATTTTGAAAATTTTACTATTGTTTTCTCAATATTACTCAATTTTGGTTTTCGAGTCAAGCTGACAGAGGCCATGGTGGTTTGAGAGAGCTATTATAAGAACACAAAAACATCTAACCCAAAAAACATTCAATCAAACCAATGAAGAGAGGGAAATTACCAGACAGCATACAGGAACATCCAGGGAAAGAAAGATGTAGATCAAATTCTTTCATTTGAACGCATTCCTCTTCTTGACTTTCCCAAAGTTAAGAGCAGAGAGTCTGATTATATTGCTTAGAGGAATCTTTTTTAAGCAAAGGTATAGTAATTTTCCCTTGATTGAAAAAGTAATTTTTTGTTTGCCATTTTCCTGAAATCCTATGTCCCAGCGTCTGCACTACTGTTGTTGTAAACAGAGCAGTCAACACAAACACAACATCCCCACTTTCTGTCAAATCCTACCAAACAACAACGAATGCTAAGCAAAATGCTGTTGTGGGCCCATTTCTGTATCTTTGGGCACACTTACCAACTACTCTGTCACAAACTTCCCAGACATCATAAGATGCCCCAGCTTTACACCACTGAACTAAATTGCCTTTAGAAGCCAGGACTCCTCTCCTGCTTTCATGTGTAAGTGGTAAAGCATTTGCTAAGAATATTCAGTCCCTTAATTTTTGGTACTGCCCTCTTCCTTAGCTGATGGACACTTTTGTAGTTTATGGTAGCTTATGAAAGGCTTGAAACTAAAATGTTTGACAAAAAGCAGGGCTTGCTAATGTATATGTAGGACACCAACACATTTACAGAAAACTATACTATATCATTTGGATACTGCAACAGAATCCTGAAGACTATCCCACAAAATATCTGCTGTGTTCAAGAGTCCTGCATGAGTTTAATATTTTGTGGAGAAATTAAAAAACAAGCACAGCAACTCACCTCAAGAACTCAATTGTAAATCTCGTGGACTCTTCTCTTTACAGTGAATTTAGTGCAAGTGAAAAGTACTGGATTGACAGTGAACAAGCACCTTGCAGAGAACAATTTTCTTTCTATTCAAACAGTTTGTTTCTGGTATTAGAAAATCTCCTGTCACACAGTGTTTTAATTCACAAGAAATTACCAAATGAGGAAATGATGAATTCTTTCAAATGTTAGCCAGGATTCTATTTACCAAAAAAATTTAGAGAGAGAAGAAAAAAAAAAAAGATTCACGATGCTATTGTCATTTTACTTTCAATTTATCAGTGATTGTGTCATGAAATGAAGTAATATAAATGATAATAATGTGTTGTTGTGACTCTCTGTGTCATTTGCATTATGTGACATTCCGAATTTTTCAATTCGAGTGTTTAGAACGGAAAGTGTTGTCTTTGTTCATGTACTGGCAAGTACCTGCTGGCTGAGTTCCCTGTAAAAACACATCTTTTGGCATATCTTCAGTTAAAATTATTCATTCATTTACTAGAAAAAGTACCCTCAAACCTATATAATTATGTGTATGTAGCCACACATTTAGACCTATCCATGAACATATAAGTTTACATGTACCTGAAGGTCCACAGATGAGCCAGTACTATACACATTAATATATTCTGCATTGTATGTGTTCATAAATATAGGATTTCTGATGGCAGGAAGGACAGCATACTTCATTTTCATGAGTTAGGAATGACTGCATAACTCACAGGTGGCAGAGCAAAGCAAAGCCACTAATGGATTCTGTACAGTCGTCCCTACTGGATGAAAATAAAATTCCATTACACTGTCCACCATCACATATTATATTTATACCATATTGGAGACTTATGTCTACAGAGTAACTAAACTTTTTGTTACCCTTTGCTGAAGAAATTAATACGATTGAAGAAATAAAAAGATATATTGCTGGGTTTTATTTCCCACTGGCAGGGTCTAAATATGTATTTCATACAAGTAAACACACACATACACACACATTAATAATGTGGTGTTTTTCCTAGTCCATTTTTGAGAGCTACTGGAATGAGTTCATCTGTCCCCTGGATATGATGGAATTTTTGCTCCTTAGATTTATACATCTGGGGGTTTACATCTTTTCATTCTCTGAATGTGATTCTGGACTTGCTGTGGTGTAAGAATAACTCCCTGAAAAACAAGACATGCAATTGGTTTAGGCCTTCTTCCCGTATTTAGCTGTAGAGGCATAGTTACCACCTTTCCCACTTAAAGGAGAGCAAAAGTAACAGCAATAATTAAACCAAGTCTGAGACAGACACATCAGTTGGAAGCAGGTCTGTATGTCACTGCTGGCAACAAATGGTCATGAATACAGTAGTAATTAAAACAGGTGAGAAGAAATCATCACTGTGCAATGTTGTTGAACAGCAATATGCAATGTCTCATACAGAGACACATAAAAAAAATATGCTATAAAATCACTATAAAGCTCTACTGCCTGTGCTTTTTTGCTGTTGTCCTTTCAAATTGACTGTCCTAGTACGCACACCAGCAACAGTGCAAAACAGAACCTCCTTTTCCATTTCTAAACCTATATACCTATCTGAACTTATTGTGATAACGCAGTTTTTCTTCATTTAACCAGAGTGCTTGATTTCCTTTAGAAGCTAGTAACCATTTCAAGAAGTGCCATAAAGTGTCATTATCTTGGCTAAGTAGATTTTAGAGGATGTGGGTAGCATCTCAACCAAGCTTTTGTGCCAATTTTTACATTTGAAGAGAAGCCTAATTATAAATAATCAGATGAGACAGAAGCCCCAGTTCAGTTCAAAGAAGCCAAACTGCAGTTTTTACCGTGTTACTTTTTTCCCTTTTAAAACGCAAACAGAACAGTAAAGATACCAGCTCTCTGAAACACCTCTTTCCATGCTATATTAAAAAAAATACGTTTTCAAGTTAAAGGATGGTGTTACATTGGAGGTCTAAGCACTTTTAGCCAAAAAATGCATATGCAGTCTTAAGAGCCATGCAACTGGACAACATTGTATAGCAGGATGCACATCCAGGATTTCAAAATCTTACCAGGGATAGGTATCTCACAGTAACTAACATGTCATCAGTGATCCTCTCAAATCAAACAATTGATTTGATGAAACAACTATTAAATTGCTGCCTGCCTGTACTGGATGGATGCTCTCAAGCTCACTGAAACACTGGCTAGACAATGCTTTCAGTTAGTCATCTGATTTCTCTTCTGCTCATATGATACGGTGCCCACAACTATACTGACCTCAGTGGGTTACTCACTATTTACACCAGCATAAAAGAGAATAAAACATGATTGGCTTCACAGAAAACTTTTGGACAATATGAAGAAAACCTTTTTAGCTTACACAGGGGAATAAGACTGCGTGTAACCCGGGTACTAATTGTCTCACCAGCATGGGAAGGCACAAAATACTATAGTGAAATTTTCTTTTTTATTTTTTTGCATGAAAGGGACAATATGTGTAATCCCATATCCCACTCAGGTAGGAGGCATCCTTTGCAATTTTGCCATGTCTTAAAATATAAAAAAAAAAAAAGCATGCTGCACAGAAACATGTATACAACATTATTTGCTGCACAGCTCTGTTATCATAAAGTGCAAAACTGCTACTCTGAGAGGTGGTGCCGTACTTTATAGCAAGGAATTCTGAGGCAATATCAAACTTACATTGCAACTACAGAAGTTCTAGTGACAGCATTTGCCTCTATCATGCAGAGGTTCAGTGAAGTGCACAGATTGGTTCTCTGCCTTTCGGTATTTCAGTATTCCAGAATATTCATGTGAAGGAATGAAGTTTGGCATAAAAAAAATACCCTTTATCGTTCTTGACCTTCCTTTTTTTTTTTTTCCCTTTTTTTTTTTTTTCCCAAGAAACTATTTGGTTTGCAGAAATAGACTGGTTTAATAAAACTGGTCTTCTTCCTTCTACTAAGAGTTTACCTGCGAGAGCCCCGAACATAATAAAATCAGATTATGAAGGCAATCATATTTACTTGTAATAAATCAA
Source organism: Calidris pugnax (assembly GCF_001431845.1). Lineage (NCBI taxonomy): Eukaryota > Metazoa > Chordata > Aves > Charadriiformes > Scolopacidae > Calidris > Calidris pugnax. The sequence goes on along the minus strand of NW_015090844.1, from coordinate 1,336,153 downwards.
ATCTTGCAGACATCAGTTAAGTCTCCCTTACTGCACTGGGACAATATCGCGCATGCATACATCAATACCTGAGGTGTCAGAAATATATTTCATAAGTTCAGAAAAATTGCATACACACTTGCAGCACCATTATGAGCAGTGAATTTGTAATGTGAACATTATGATGTATAAAGTGGCTTTGTTCCTACATTTAATAAGCACCACATGTCAAGCTCACAAACATAATGGAATTTGCTGGTGATTTCTTACCATTAGATGTAGGTTATTGTTTTCAGGAAGAGAACTTTTCCACACTTTATCAACAGTATCCAATTTTAAGAAGCCATCTTCTTTCTCTCCTCTGAATGCAGTAGATTCTTTAGATTAGTGAAATAAAATAAAATTCCAGCCGCTAGGATACACAGTTAAGGCGCACTGAAGTAAACACAAGACAGTTCCAGTTGTAGAGAAAATGTTTCCTTCGGACTACCCCTGCAGAACATGTCTTTATTATTCTAATTCTGGTACAGGTTAGGATGCAAGAGAATTTTAAAAAAATCTTTACATATCCTGAAACAGTTGGGTTCCACAGAGGTCTTTTTCTTACATGAGTCCTTAGGTACAATGCGAAAGCCCAGCATAACAGCTGCAGTACAACACTTAACGCACAAATGCTGAGTTTCAGCCGCTTCCTCACCTAGTAAGGTCCATTAACACTGCTATGGTTTGAGAAAGCCCCTAAGAATTTTCTGTTTAGACAATTATTCTATCACCTGATGACCCCTCCCCACCCAGGAAAGGGAAGCAGAGAAAACAAGGAAACACAAGGGTTGAAATATAAATAGATTTAATAGGATAAGACCAAATAATTAACAATAATAATAAAGAACCAGTATTGATCCTGACACTAATGTTAAGATATACAAGAATTATACTCAGCCAGTTCTATCAGGGGAAGCTGTGCACTCCCAGCAGGGACAGCAAATGGCGGACGCTACAAGAGCTACGGCTTCAGGAGGAAGGGAAGGCCTCAGGGGTCCGGCTCCAGGGCAAGGAGTCCTCTGGACCGCCACCATCAAGGGAGAGAGAGCTACACAGCAAACTTTCTAATTTAAATTGAATGTGACGTTCATGGTATGAAATAACCCTGTTGGCCAGCCTGGGTCAAATGCCCAGGCCTCGCTCCTCCTCATCCCTGCACCTGGTCAGGCTCAAAAACACTGAGACCTTGGATCCCACACAGCATAGATGACCACAAAGTAAATATTTTCATGAATTCAGACACTAGAGTCTTCCAAAAGTGAAGTGTTCCAAAGCATTAGAAGATAAGTTAGTCCTGTGTTGCTCAACCCAGGACAGATACATCACAGATATTTTCAGTCTAAATAATAGCAAATCAGATTATTTTTTTTTTCTGTAGAAATTGATAAAATTTTATTCATCAAAAAATTGATAAAAAGAAGACTTAGACTCTATCTCTCTCTTGATGATGAGGCATGAAGTCCCCAGGGCTGGAACACCTGTGTCTACCTTGATAGAAATCCTACCTTTCCATGTCTTACAGTCCACACATTCATTAGAACTTTACATTTGACCTTTAGAAAAAGTACACCAGAGTCCACATCAGAATTTCAGCTGAAGAAACACTGCAATTTGAATTTCTGTCTGAATTTGTATTGTATGTTATTTCTTTGGATCAGGGTAATCTTGATCATCAGGACCTGTCTGGTGTCTTGCAGCGAGGGTCATAAAATACAGCAGGTCACCAGCTGCCTTCAAAGGGAAAGCCTTTCGAAATTCTATCAATAAACAATAGAAAGATAATACAGGAACTATGTCATGTTTAGGTGAGGCAATGAAATCCTATACTTCCCTATGATTTTATATTATCCTGTGTAATGCAAATCTATGTAAACCGGGGATCTCAAAAGTACAACATGGAATTAAGTAGCTTTTGCCAAATCTGTCAGAGAATTCACTAAAACTTTTCAACTTACAAACAGATCAAGGTTAAGAGACTTCCTGATTATGCCAGAAGGAGCCAACAGCAAGGAGCAAGGAATTAAGTATTTCAATCTTCTTTGTGGATATTTCTCAGTGAACAGCTGTGGAAACCCATGAAGATATATTAGTCACTGTTGTTAAGTCTGTATCTTGAAATGCTAAATAAAATTAAAGCTTTCTAATTGTCCATATGTATTATGCCCAGCAGTACAAACGAGCAGTAGACCTGACTCTTCCCAGTTGTATAGTTTAAGCAATCAGTCATGCCTTTGCACTTTTTATCACCTTTCCTTGTGCTCGCATTACACAACTGCAGGCAGTGGAGGATGAGACTGTCTGAGCAGCAACAATCGAAGGCTAGCAACACTGTTTTCTTAAAAACATCCACAACATCTCATCTTGCTCTCACCACAGTTTATTCTCTTACTCACGCTTTTTCATACTGTTTCTGCCAGCAAATACCCACAGTCCAGCTGAGACAGTCTGATGTATGAAATGCGAATGTTCCTTGTTCCAGTTGAAGCTTGTCTAGACTGTTGTTGGAAAGCATGCCTGTCGTTTATGCAGAGATAAAGTAAGTATGGCTAGTTTAATGCAGCTAATTTGTATGGCAGTAGCAACAGTAAGATTGGCTTCCAGTGCAGGCTACACTAAACTTGCCTGGAACCCAAATTGCCACTTCAAGCAACTAATGCGCAGCCAAGGCCTCATTTACATTATCTTGAGCACAGACAACAATTAAATTAAAGCTAGAACTATATCTGCAACTTGTAGATGCATTCTGGGGAAACCGCTGCAGACATCATTTGAGATCAGTCCCTTTTGTGGGAAAACTGATCATGGAGTTGGCTGGAATAGAGGCAGAATAATTGCATGGAAATAAAGAAAGCACTTGAAGAGCATGGACTGGTGTCTGAAGAGATCACACTCATTTTAAGATTGGTTGATACCTCAGACCCAAAATTAATTGCTAGCATCTAGAAAGGTACTATTCCACAGGAAAATTATAAACCCACATGAAATAAACTTTCCCTGAAATTAGTTTCTTTTCTTAATTATGAGTCATACAATAACACTAGTACATTTAGAGGAAGAGTGATTATCTGCTTGCTGTGCACTTCAGTACTGCCCATGAGAAATATTTTACTCGGGGGAAGGTACATTATAATACTTGAATATCAAGCTGATGGACATCTTGAATACTGAACTGTGGAAAAGACTTTCCTTGAACTGTGAGGTAAAAGGTCTTTAACGTGTACCTATAAAAAACCATCCTGCTAGACTCTAATCCTAGCAGATGACATGAGCCATTAATATTTACTAAGACAAAAAGAAATGATGGGTGGTTAGGCCTTAAATTTTTGCTGGTTTTATAATGGGAATAAAGACAGCAGAGCGTGCTATTTTTGTTCCTTGGAAGGTCTGTTTTACATTCTCTTAATAAGACCATTCATAGTGTTATAAACTTTATTCAATGTTGTGACTTATTCTCAAGCAAGTTTACTCTGTAGTGTTTGTGTGTTTCCCAGCAGAGATCATAAGATCAGATTTAATCAGTAGAGGTTCATATTGCCAATGACTTCTCATTTTGTTTTTGTTTCCCTTCTCCATATGAAATTGCCTGAGGCTATTTACAGCTCTCTTCTCTAACAATATCCTTTTTTTAATTTTTTTTTTTTTTTCCTGAGTAACATTAAAGCAATCCATTATTTAAAAGAATCAGTAAACTTTATTCCTAGAAAGACACTATCTCTACACTCTTCTGGTTTAAGCCAGGCCCTGGTTTCACAGGCATTTTTTTAAGGTGACATTTGTCAGTCCTCATTCCTTGTCCACACTGCCTAGTTGTTTTTTTCTGCCACTGTTCACCTCTTCAGTGACCCCTCAATTGCCCCAACACAATGTTTGCACATTCCTGTACACAGGAAGAAAACATGATTTCAAACAACCACGAGAAGTGTCTGGTGTCTGGCTGATCATTTCCCCAATGAGGTTCATCATTCCTGTAGAAAATGTACTGGCAAAAGTGAGACAGGGAGGAGAGGGGGAAGCTACCTAAATTGCCCTTGTCACTGGCAGGAGTGCCCAGGAAACCTCACACTAAATATAACATCAGTGTTTCAGACATCACTGTCTGAAACAGTCAGACATCATGCCACTGTGGTATCCATGGTCATTGTCTATGTGGTGAGTCTGGATAAAATGCAAGAAGAGACAGGAGATCACATCCCTAGCACTTAAAAAGGCAAAAAAGTAAGGAACAACAAAATTAAAAGAAAGTCCTAAACACCTTTTCAAGTCTCGTTCACTTGATTTGTAAGAACTGATAAACTCTGTGGCACTCTCATGAAGTTTTGTATTGCTAGAACTGCATAAAACATTTTATGCAAAATCTGGGGGCTTTGGTAAAAGTTCAGATTTTGAAAAACAACCATTCCACTGAGAGACATTTAAAAATAAACTCCACTGATTCTTACAAAACTAGCATTCTTATTTTGGCTTTACTAAGAGAAATATTTTCAAAATATATTCAATATTAAAAAAAAAAAAAGATTTGTAAGCTATTATTTTAATTGATTTTTTTCAACACTTCCTTCTGTATTAGAAGGTATATTTAAAGCTTAAAAATCTAGCTGAAAGATCTAAAGAAGCCTTTAAGAATTTTTTTGATCTCCATCTTTAGGTCTATAACTTGTGGAAACTCTGACCTAATTAGTTAATTATCTTAAAGGAGCACCAAAGCTGTTTTTATTATTACCATATGGATTTTATAAATGAAAAATCAAGATACATGCAAAGTAGAGGCAAAATGATCAAAGTGTCCATCAGTACGGTGTAACCAACTTGAAGCACAGTGACTTGCTTTTCCACAGTGCACAGCTTTTTCAAAATGCAGGTTCCATTGATTTCAGTTGCAGATGTGAGCACTCAGCATTTCTATGAATCAAGATCTAGGAATCTTAAGTTAGTATCAGAAAATGAGGAACATACTCAATTAAAGCCCTAGATAAACTGATTTAAAAGTCTTGCCCAAGATCACACACAGACTTAGTAAGAGAAATATAGAGTAAGGTGTTCCCTGAAGGAGAGCCATCTCCCTTTACAGGACCTTATCTCTCAAAACTTTGCCTCATTCATCTTTCAGATGAAGCCACCTCTCATAAAACAGGCTGGTTTATCCTCAGAAGCACTAAACAATGAGGCAGGTGTCCTTTGAGCATTAAAAGGAATTACAGTTGTGTGGCTAGCTTCTGCTCTGGCACTTATATTCTGAGTGCTTGTTTTTACAAGTTCAGTAGAATATACTGAATATAACAATGGAAAACATTGGTTCCATAATGTGGGAATTTATCTTCCCACATGGTCATCATCAGTACAGAAGCCCTGTGATTTGAAAATATTATTTAGTTTCACATCCCTTCTTTAGAAGTTCATATACTGGCCTTGTTAGTATGGTCCCTGAGTATCTTCCAGTAGAAGAAGAATACTGGATGATATATGCTTTCAGCATCTCCATAGACGTATAGAACCGAGTCTTTGGTTTCGTGGAATCTTCTTTTCTGTTATGGCTGGTTTGCCCTGCTTTCAGAGAAAAGAACAGCACTGAGAGTTGTGGTGATCCTTAGACTCTGGGCAGTGGTTCAAGGGAAAACATGTTATATGATAATGTAATTAAAAGCATATTGGAATATATACCCATGCAATTATTTCACAAGCAACAAATTTTACCATCATTTCCCACCCTTTGAGAACTCAACTTTCCAATGTATTGTTGTAGTGTTAATTTTGAAAATAATATCCTGAATAAAAAACCCCAAAACAATTTCCCAAGAATTCTTGATATGAAACCACCATGATCTCTCACATAAAACATTTAGATACTCAGCATGGATTTCTGCTACTTAAAGTAATGAGATTAAGCTGATTATGGAGGGTCAGTTGGCTCTGTAAGTTCCAGCAGGTCCATGCCCTTCCTGCACTGAAGACTCCAGAGCTGGACACTACTCCAGGTGGGGTCTCATGAGAGCAGAATAGAGGGGTAGAATCACCTCCCTCGACCTGCTGGCCATGCTTCTTTTGATGCAGCCCAGGATGTGGTTGACTTTCTGGCTGAAAGAGCACATTGCCAGCTCATGTTAAGCTTCTCACTCACCAACACCCCCAAGTCCTTCTCCTCAGGGCTGCTCTCAATCCATTCTCTGTCCAGCCTCTATTTGTGCTTGGGACTGCCGTGATCCAAGTGCAGGACCTTGCAGTTGGCCTGGTTGAACTTCATGAGGTTTGCATGGGCCAATCTCTCAAGCCTATCCAAGGTGCCTCTGGATGGCATCCCTTCCCTCCAGCATGTTGACTGCTCCATACAGCTTGATGTCATCAACAAACTTGCTGAGGATGCACTCAATCCCACTGTCCATGTCTCTGATAAAGATGTTAAATGGCACTGGTCCCAGCACTGACCCCTGAGGAATGCCACTCATCACTGGTTTTCCCTTGGACATCGAGACATTGACTACAACCCTTTGAGTACAGCCATTCAGCCAGTTCCTTATCCACCGAGTGGTTCATCCATCAAATCCATGCCACTCCAATTTATAGACCAGGATGTCATGTGGGACAGTGTCAAATGTTTTGCATAAATCCAGGTAAATGAAGTCTGTTACTCTCCCCTTATCTACCAATGCTGTAGCACCATCATAGAAGGCCACCAGATTTGTCAGACATGACTTGCCCTTGGTGAAGCCATGTCGGCTGTCACAAATCACCTCCTTATTTATTTTCCATGTGCTTTAGCAGAGATTCTAGGAGGATCTTCTCCACGATCTTGCTGGGCACGAAAGTGAGACTGACTGGCCTGTTTTTTCCCAGGTCTTCCTTTTTTCTGTTTTTGAAAATGAGGGTTATGTTTCCCCTTTTCCAGTCAGTGGGATCTTCACCAGGCTGCCACGGCTTTTCAAATATAATGGGAAGTGGCTTAGCAACTTAATCTGCTAACTCCCTCAGGACTCATGGATGGATTTCCTATGGACTTATGTACCTTCAGGTTCCTTAGATGGTCTCAAACCTGATTTTCTACTACTGTGGGCGGTTCTTCATTGTCACAGTCCCTGTTTTTGCTTTCTGCAGCTTGGGCGGCGTGGTTAAAGCCCTTGTTGGTGAAGACCAAGGTGAAAAAGTCATTCAGTATCTCAGCCTTCTCTATATCCTTGGTGACCAGGTCTCCTGTTTCCTTCCACTGAGAGCCCAGATCTTCCCCACTATTCCTTTTATCACTGACATATTTAGAGAAGTTTTTCTCGTTGTCCTTGATGTCCCTGGCGAGATTTAATTCTATCTGGGCTTTAGTTTGCCTAATCTGGTTCCTGGACACTCGGACAGTTTCTCTGTATGCCTCCCAGTCTACCTATCCCTGCTTCCATCCTCAATAGGCCTCCATTTTGCTTTTTTGCTTGTCCATGAGCTCCTTGTTCACCCATGCAGGCCTCCTTTTTTTTTCGCCTGACTTCTTTCTTGGGATGCACTGCTCCTGAGCTTGGAGGAGGTGATCCTTGAATACTAGCCAGCTTCCTTGGGCTCCTCTCCCCTCCAGTACTTTTTCACATATTACCTTGTCAAGCAGGTCCCTCAAGAGGCCAAAATCTGCTGACCTAAAGTCCAGGGTAGTGAGCTTGCTGCATACCCTCCTCACTGCCCTAAGGATCTTGAATTCTACTATATCTTGATCACTGAAACAAAGACTACCCTTGAGCTTGACATTTCCCAACAGCCATTCCTTATTGGTAAGGACAAGTTCTAGCACGGCTCCTCTCCTCATTGGTTTCTATACCATTTGGAGAAGAAAGTTGTCATTGACATGTTCCAAGAACTTCTTGGACTTGTTGTGCCTCGCTTTGTTGTTCTACCAACAGATATCGGGGTAGTTGAAGTCTCCCAGGAGGACTAGGGTCTGTGAATGCAATGCTGCTCCTATTAGAGGGCCTCATCCACTCTGTTGTCCTGGTCAGGTGGGCCTGTAGCAGACCCCTACTGTAACATCACCTGCCCCTGTGTTCCCTTTAATCTTGACCCATAAGCTCTCCCTTGGATCTTCATGCGTCCCCAGATGGAGCTCAGTGAATTCCAGCTTTTCTTTGACATAGAGGGCAATACCCCCTCCTCATGTCCCCAGCCTGTTCTTCCTGAAGAGTCTGTATCCCTCCATTCCAACACTCCAATCATAGGTCCCATCCCACCACATCTCTGTGATGCTAATGGCTTTATACCCCTGGAGCCATGCACACATCCCTAACTCCTCTTGCTTGTTTTCCATGCTAGGTGCATTTTCGTAAAGACACTTCAGTTGGGCACCCAAAGAAGCTGACCTACAGGCTGGAGTAGCTGCATTTCCTTTGTGCTAGTCTTCAGGTGGCCTTTCTTTGAGGTCTTTTATCTGTGATTCCCCAGTTCCTATTTATTCTGGAGCCCCTGGCTTGTTTCTCTGGGTATGCTGCAGCATATCCAGCACGTCTCAGAGGAATAGGTTGAGGGCCTTTGCTAGTGACTCATCCCTCAGACCTTAGAACATTATCCCTTGGCTTGTCACAAGCAAGCTGGATAATATTCCCCTCCCCCAACAACCCTAGTTTAAAGCTTATCAAAGAGCCCCACTGGCTCACAAACAAACACCCTCTTGCCCTTTCAAAAAGATGAACCCCATCTGATGCCAGCAAGCCTAGTGCCGTGTAGGCCATGCCATTGTCAAAAAACCCAAAACTGTGGTGGTGACACCAGCCATGGAGCCATGCAGATAGACTGCACATGTCTATTTCTTTCAGAGTTACTGCTTATAACCAGGAGAACAGAAGAAAAGATAACCTGGACCCCAGATTCCCTTATTAACTCTCCCAAGGCCCTAAAGTCTCTTTTGATTACATTTGGGCTACATGTTGCCACCTCATCACCACCCACATGAAAGACCAACAGCGGGTAGTAGTCCAAGGGCCAAACCAGGCTAGGAAGTTTCCCAGTGACGTCCCTGACCCAGGCCCCAGAGAGGCAGCATACTTCCCTAAGAAGAGAGTTTGCCTAGCACATTTGACCCTCTAATCCCCTCAGAAGGGAGTCACCAGCAACTAAAACCCACCTCTTCTTCCTCATGGAGGTGGTTTTTAAACAGAGGGTAGGCCTCGCTGGTCCTGGCAACTCTTCTGGTGTAGTCAAACCATCTTCCATATCATCCATGGGCTGGCCTAACTCCTTAAGAGCCTCATACCTATTATACAGAGGCACCTGGTTAGGCAAGGTGGTCAAGCAGGGGGTTTGCTTGACACCCTTAGCATGGGCTTGCTTCCATTCACAGTTCTCCTTTTGGCCACCGCCTTCAGTCTGGCAGGGGGAGGGTCTCCTTTAGCTCGGGGTTTTTTTGGCAGCTTTTCTGTTTTTCTCTCAGGGAGGTCAGAGCCTGATTCCACCAATCTATTTCTTTCTCTCGCTCCCTAATGCTCCGCCACCTTTCTACTTCCTCTTTTAGTTCTGCTACAAGGCTGAGTAGATATCCACCTGGATGTCTAGCCTTTCTACCATCCATTAGCTGTGAGAAGTTAAATCACTTCCTGTGAGCCTGATTCCACCAATCTATTTCTTTCTCTCGCTCCCTAATGCTCCGCCACCTTTCTACTTCCTCTTTTAGTTCTGCTACAAGGCTGAGTAGATATCCACCTGGATGTCTAGCCTTTCTACCATCCATTAGCTGTGAGAAGTTAAATCACTTCCTGTAGCCAGAGACCTGGGTGGCTGCATGCTTCCATAGGAGCTCCGTCTGTGTGGCTATGTCTGCTCTGGCAAGCGCTGAAGATGCAGCTTTCTGTGTCTTTTGGGTAAAGACTGTAGTTGAACTCCCTTCTTGAGCTTCCCACACCCTTCTTGTGTGCCCTTCTGTGCAAACTGCCACGCAAACTGCCGCACCATGCCCTGGCTGATGTGCCAGACTCCTGGCTGATGTGCTTCTCCTGGTTGCCACCCTGCCTTTTAAGGGGGTAGGGCTGGCTGCTGCTGCTGGCACTGCTCCTGCACCCTTGCGCAAGCTGCTGGCTCCCTGCACTGCCCTGGCATCTCCCTGCCTCAGAAAAGCTCAGGAAAAACCCCTTCATTATTTATTTCTTTAATTGTATGTGTTGGCAGCTGTTTTCTGCTTGGTCTACTGATTCAAAGGTGTCATGGCTTGGGCCAGGTTGGCCAATGATGAGACAACAGATGCTTTCCTTCACCTCTCACTCAAAGGAGAGGAAGAAGAGAGATAAAGAGATTCATGAGTTTGCGAAAAACTAATCTACTTTAATGAAATGTCAATAATAAAATCAAAAAGAAAATAATGAAATAGATGCTATATATACAAAACCGTATGAAGTTCCCAGATAAATGTCACTGGCAGGCACTGGGAAAGTTCCAGACTGGTCTCAGTGGTTGGGAACTGTGTTCTGGAACACACTGATAGGGATCAAAGGTAGACCAGCTGACAGAGTCCTCCTTGGGCATCAGTCATCAAGGAAAAACAGCCACCAAACAACCACCCATGAAAAAAGAGCCAGCCTGACCCTTTCTATCCCTCACCTTTTACACTGAGCATGGCAGATGGCATGGAATATCCTATTGGACAGTTTGGGTCACCTGATCTGCCCACCCCTCCCCATAGATGCAACCCCTCCATGGGGTAACCAACCAAGTCAGCTGACCCTGGTTTGTCCCAGCAACAAGTATAAGCAATAGGTTCTCTCACTGGACTGAAAGTTAGCTCTGCTGCACCCCAAACCTGGACTAAGGGGTTCCCCAACTACTGAGATTACCTGCTTACAAAGTCTGGCCTCCATAGGCAGATAGTTTACCACTTTGAGCGCTTTCACTATACATTCCTAACATATGCCATATAAACCTAACGACATAAAGGAAAATTACTGCCCAAAATTTCCCCCTGTGCTTTCTGGAAGCAAACCACCTTTTCCAAACTACTTGCATTGCGATCTCCAAGAATGCAAAGAAATTCTACCTATCCAAAATCAGTTCAAACAAACAAACAAAAAGACAGTTGGGCATGTTATAAAAAGAAAGGGAAGGCCTGGAGGTATCTCAAGTCAGCACAGTCTAAAAAATCTTCAGAACTAATTGCTCAAAAATGTTAGAAAAGCTGACTGAGCAAAAGTCTCCCTAGGCACACCAAAATACTAGCAGGCACTGGAAAATGAACTGATGTGGGTGGCCTGAAGTTGCAAAATATCACAGAATGGATGCAAATAAACCCTGCTTGAAAACTGAAACGCTGTTTAACATGTTCATGTAGACATATTTTCTGTGATTTGCAGATACAGGGGTGTTCTTTGGAGGGAGGTTTTACACTGAGGGTTGTTACACTTGCGTTAGACCTACCAGTAGGTTGACTAACTGAGAAGAAACTTAGCATTTCTACTTCCACTGCTATCTCACAGAGCAATACAAATGTCCCCATGACCTAGCTTGCTCTAGCTCTTTACCTCCATAATAGCAAACCCGACCCGTTTTGGATGTTCAATATAAGAACATATTGTGTACATTTTTCTTAACAGTGTGCTAATATTTAGCAAAGCAATTGCCACAGATTACTTCTGCAGACCAGATAAAAAAAAGAACATAATAGCACTCATGTCAACATAACAACATTCCTTTTTGCTTGACATCCAGAATGCTTCTGAGTTATGTCTACAGTGCTGGGTTAAGAAGACACTGACCTCTGGGTCACAGTGCCTTCATCATTCTTGGCATTCTTCTGATTCTTGATGTACTAAAGAGGCATGTGGATACTCTTTTCCCCTTTTTTTTTTTCCCAGAGAATAGGTTTACGGGCACAAAATCTGTTCACCCCTGCACATTAGCTGCTTCGTTCCTCTGAAAGAGGAGTGCAGAGATGCTCTATAAAGTTGACATTACTATCTAACTTGAAACTTCTCCAAAACTCCATTCAGTCTAAATTGTTCACATTTTCATTAAATTATGAAGCATTTTGTCCTGTTTACAGTAAAATGAGATGCATAGAGAATAAGAAATGAAAGGCAAGGCAGAAAAGAAGTAGAAAAGTGTTCATTGGGACATTATACACAAGAAGCCAAAAGCTGTGGATCATTTTTCTGAAGAAAGCCTAACACTGAACCAAATGTCATTTCTCTATAGATGATTGCTATAAAAATTAAGGACCAACTGAATGCAAGGGAAAACTTGCATGCCTACTGAACACTCTTGTGCATCAAAAGCATTTGAGCCTAATTTAACCACAGCCAAAATGATTCAGCTGTGGCTATGCAGGTCAAGAAAGTTTCCAAGATATTTTCACTGATATCAGCACTGTCAGGATGCAAAGTATTTGATGAGCAACAGCAAAAGCTTTAGGAATTCACCAGCACACACCTCTGGAAGAAAATGACACATTACACCACCTCATGCCAGAAAACTGAAAGGTGGGTTCCTGTTTCTACCCTGAACCTTTGGTACCCTAGATAATCAAACCTCCCTGTAATTGCTCTATCAGGAGCAAGCAAGATTTTACCTACTGTCTGGGCAAGAACCCAATGGAGGTGGAGCGTGACACAGGCATACTAAGAGGGAGGTAGAGATTTCATTTCCCTGTCTGTCGATAGACATTAGGTATATTGGAAATGGCTGTAACATCTTTTCAGCAGCCTGACAAACCTGCTGTGAAAGGAGGTACCTGCGTAGCTCAATATACAAGAAAAGACACCTGGTAGTATGGGACCACCACTGTGGCAAGAACAGAGGAAATAATGAAAACTACATAGAAATTGAGTTACTTAAAATCTCTCACAGCCTATTATGTTTCACCTCTTATTTCTTCAATAGAGACAAAGGGACAACTAGTAAATTCTAAACCATTTCATTTCATTCTGCTTGATAAATTTTGATTCATTAGTACTCCATTTTATATCATCCGATGGTGATTGGAATCAACAGCATTAGAGCTGTCTACTCAATAATTTTTGAATTGTTTCTTTTCATTTTATATTCTCATCAATAGAAAACAATATCAAAGTTCTGACTGAAAGCAGCCACTCGTAGTTTCACCCTGGAATCACTATAGAGAAGTTACAGCCTCAATACATTAAAATTCTTCCTGTCCTGCAGGACAAATTCTGTTGCATAATGTTATTTCCCTATAAAACAAGCAAATCAGTGAAACATTTCCTTCCTTTAGGCATAGGTGAATTTTAGAGTAAAAAGTGTAAGATTACAGAACCAAATTTTTATTTAAGAGAACTCATACCTTTTTTCCATTAATATAAATTAACACTATACAGAGTTGGAATACATAAAGCTGTATGAATCAGTGGTCTGTGTCATTAAGGCAATCAGCATAAAAATATTGCAAGGAAAGACCTGGTGTGTGGACCTGCAGTTTAGATTGCTTGTGCAAGTGACCTTTTCTCTGAGGTGGAGTTGGGATGGGGTATTGTAACTATTGAATTAAAACACTGAAGCTAAAAGAAGTTATTGGTCTGGGCAGGGGGAATTTCAGGACAAATGCTCAGGCATGTTTGCATCGCCACAATATGCCAGCAAGCTGAAATTTAAGGCTTACTACTCTAAGAATCCACACAGCAAATGCTCTTGAAACTAAAATGATAACTGGGAGCTTGAGCACAGGGTAATTACAGTCGTCGATGAAGTATACCAGCACTCAGACCTCAAGACTTAAATCAGCTTTCTTGGGAATGGCCCAGACCTTGTACCCAGAAGACTTGCACATGGAAACGATTTGGGAAGCTGATCCTTGCTTCCTCTCAGCTGTTACCTAGTAACTAACTGCGCGAGTGCTTCCAGTCCATTTCACAGCACAGTCACACAGGTTAGCTTAAATGGCTCTGCCAGGCAGCCAGAAAGCCCAAGCAAATCAATGCCGTCAGCATTTTACTGAGGCATTCAGTGGGTGCTCAGGAAGGAGGATGCATCCAGAAAGCGCTGAATTCCAGGAAATTTCAGGCAGAAGTGTTTGATTCTTACCATCAGGAGCAAATTTCTGTTGGCGGGATCATTGCTGTCTAGTTCAAGGCAGTGACTAATTACTACTTAGAGCAAGCTGTCACTATCCATCAGCTGCAGGAATGTAAGAACGGTTTATACCTTCTGATCAGCAGTCCTCTTCATCAGTAGTGACTGCTTATTTATGGAGATAAGCTGCCATTGCTGACCAGCTGCTTCACACTATGGCTACCTCTGGGGATAAGCAATCACCATGAAGCAACAGATTATTACTGAGGCTGCAAATGCACATGTATTTACAGCAATGAATTTACCATATAGCAGCACCTAATTGCAATCAGTACAACTCCTCTCTAAACTTTGTCCTTCTTTCCTTTATCCCTCTCCCTACCTCTTGTTCCAGCACTCCCTATCTGTATCTCTCAATAGGCTGTGTTATCCATCCTTTCCAGGCATCCTCCTGCCCATATCTGTGCTGCCGTCTGCCTACATCCAGCCCAGTATGTGAGGGGTTGCTGTCAATACTTAGGCCAGGGGAGTCAGCTGGATGGGCTGGGAGCAGACAGCCTCTTCTGGGGGCCCATACAGGCTGCTGCATGCTGGCGGAGGTGAGGATGTCAAAGAGTCTGTGTGGGTACAGGATTTCAACCAGGGGCCATGTGTACAAGTCTTTGAAGAGCACCCTGAAAAAGCATGGTGCAGTTACAGCTGCCAAACCCAATGATGTGGTGGTAATTGTCTAAGTTGATGGCCAGAAGGAGTTTGGTAGCCCAGAGATGTTGACCAGCTTGAACATGCTTGCCTGTGATAACATACTTCTCTCTTTCATTGAATTTCTGCTGAAGCAATATTTACTATTTAATCCTAGTCAATTTAGGACTCACAAACTGGACGGAATACGTTTTGAGTGAATTCTGGTTTATAATTGAGGTTCTTCTGTCTATAGACCTGACTATTCTAGGAAATGTCCAGAAAAGTTAAAACTTTTTTCCCAAAACTAGTAAAAAATTCGAAGTTGAAATCATAATTTACACAAAATCCTGTTTCGAGGTCACTTGAGTGCTATGACCATTTTTTGCTCAATTTGTTATTGCTGTGCTATCATTCTCAGATGTCTGTACTTTAAAAAAATGAATATGTTTTGTCTTCCAAAACCCTAAAGAGAATTGCCTTGGTCATGATGATAAACTCTGCCCATGCAGTCTTCACATGCTTCTCAGAACTCTTTTGGTAGGACCTGAGCTTTCCAAAACTGAACAAGAAAATGAGTTTTTGATGCTATTGGATAAATTTCATGGTGAACCTCCTTCAGACAAAGACATTGTTGCCGTTCCCTCTGGGGTTGTATGAAGTTTTGCCATTGGTTTAATTCAGTGGAGAAGAAACCTTTTATATTCTATTTCTCTGAGAGATGTCATGAACAATTATGATATTTAATAAGTAGTTGTCTAATGATATGTATGTCATCTAATCAAATCCATCTCAGTTTCTACAAGTTGCCCTTTATCCTCTTAGAAGCTTTTTATTTTGGCCCTTCCAGTCTTTACTTCTTTCTTCAGAATTCAAAGGTGTCTTTTTCAATATGCAAGTTTGTTACAGATTTTATTTCTGTATTGCCCATATTTTGAATTAATTTGTTTATTCAATCTAGTTCTGGCAATAAACAGTGCTTCCCTGTTTTCCTTTATCTTCTGTGTCTGAACATGGTTACAGTGATTCAAATGGAGACAGAGAGACTTTAATGTGATTCCAACGCAGTTTTCTTAGTCAGGAGGTAACACAAACCAGGCTTCCCTATTTGATTTTTCCTTTCTACATATGTAGAGTGTAACATCTGCATAATGGTTTCAAACACAAACAAAGTGGATGAGCATATAGTGAAGCATATATTGTTTTCTAAATATTCATACTGAATCAATATAAAAGAATGGATGGGCTAAGTGTGGCTCAAGCTGTAGTGAAGAAGTAAATAAATGACTGAGCAAAGGCTACGCATCACATTTCACACAGGGTTTGATTTGTAACAGGATCAGGGTCAATGACATATCACCAAGGAGAAGGATCACTGACAATATCTTAAACTGCTACAGTGGAGAGGTGTCAAACATTTTCTTGCTCATTAGCTGGTGAAACCCAGATTCTTCAGGGTATGAGAGGAGGTGAACTCACCCATCAGCCCATAGCTCACTGCTGAGTCCTGGATCCCAGGCCCTGCTTTGCCTCTGACCATCCAAGTCTTCAACTTCAGCCACCCAAATGCAGTGGCATGACCTGCGCATGTGCCTTTTGGTGTTATGGATAGGGCATGAAAAGGAAAAGAGGGTACTCTGTTTTCTCTACTGAACTGTTTTAATTTGTATAAATGAATAACCATAGGACTAAAAGGCAGATGGATGGGTGGGTGGGTGGATGGGTGCGTGTGTGTGAGACTGTAAAGCCTATTGGTGGAGAAATGCTGAAAGAAACAAGTCCCTTATTCTTTCAATCTTTAGTTAGTAAGGCAAGTGGATGCTCTGCATTGTAAGAAGATGAGAGAAACATGACTCAGAAGAAGAAAAGGCTTATAGTACCTGTCTAGGATGTGGGGACTGGTACCAGAATTTTCCAGATTTTAGATGATGCCATTACCAGACATTGTGTGGTATGCTCTTGAAGTATTATCCTGCCAAAGTCTATTTCTTACATTTCAGACAGAGTTTGGTTAAAAATGCAGGAAAAATGATGAATCTTTTGTATGATAATGGGGTTTTTTAATTAAAAAATATTTCAGTAAAACATCCCTGAGCATCTTTATTTGCTATGAACAGATCAGACCAGACAGTGCCACTGTCAATCCCCTCAGCTCTCTGTCTTGTGTTCAAATTATACCATAAGTTAAAAAGGATATATGACCTTGTACTCTCTAGAATGCCTGAAATGTATCTAGCATCACTATCAAAAGAATATGAATTGTTTGCAGACTATGAATATTTTTTATTTCAGCAGGATTTTTAGGCAAATAGAATATTCAAAGAATTCCAGCTGAAACTGGACCACAGGCACTCTTTCTACAGGACAGCATTATCAAACCCCTTTCCTTTCTAAGATCTTTCCAAAAGAAATGAGGACTTTTCTACAATTTTTTGCTTGCCATCCCTTTCCTTTTTGCACATAATCATCCTTTGCTTTCAAAAAATGTGAACAGTGAATCACTTTTTTTTAATCTGAAAACATTTAGAAGTCAAGATTCCCTGTAGATTTCATGCTGAGAATGCAGCCATTGTTAAAAAAATTTAGAGAGCAGAAAAATCCATTACTAGGATTTTGTATATTTAAAGTAGGAATATATGATTATTAAATCCCATTTCCATAACTTTTACAATGATGTCTAGGAGTACACATATTGTTTCAGTCTCTTACATTGTGAGAGATTGTCCCCTTCTTTTTACACTCCTTGAAAAGAGACAAGTCAGCTTACACTGAACTCTGATGACACTGTTTTAATCAAATGTAGAGATGCTGAAAATTATTCCAATACACAGATTTTGGGGTAAAATGGACTCCTTGAATGAAAAGAATTCCAGTTGCAAAGAACAGTAACCTAGTTCAATAAGATTTTTTAAGTGAAGTATTAAAAATTTTAAAAGTTACTTCTTCATGAATCAGTTTCTTTAAAGAACCTTCTTTAAAATTCAGTTTGCAGTACTGGTTTTTAAAGTCTTTGAGAGACAGAAGATTTAACAAAGCTTAAAGGAGGGTGGTTTTTTACTGTTCCTCATAAAACTGTCAGAGGACAATCCTGTTCTCATTAGAGACAAGAATGAAACAGAATATGAACTTTGAAGAACCCTCTTTTCCTTTTCCTTTTCCTTTTCCTTTTCCTTTTCCTTTTCCTTTTCCTTTTCCTTTTCCTTTTCCTTTTCCTTTTCCTTTTCCTTTTCCTTTTCCTTTTCCTTTTCCTTTTCCTTTTCCTTTTCCTTTTCCTTTTCCTTTTCCTTTTCCTTTTCCTTTTCCTTTTCCTTTTCCTTTTCCTTTTCCTTTTCCTTTTCCTTTCCCTTTCCCTTTCCCTTTCCCTTTCCCTTTCCCTTTCCCTTTCCCTTTCCTTTCCCTTTCCCTTTCCCTCTTTTCCTTCCCCTTCCCCTTCCCTTTTTCCCTTTTCCCTTTTCCTTCCCTTTCTCCTTTCCTTTTCCTTTTTCCCATTCCCATTCTCATTCCTATTTCCCCTTCCTCTCTTCCCCTGCTCTGTCTCCCTGCTTTCTCCCTTTCTCCCTGCTCTCTCCTTTCTTCCTTTACCCTTTTTCCTTAAAGTTCCCTCCTCCCCTTCCCCCTACCTCTGGCTCCAGAGTTTTGATCCGTCTGGACATCTTTGTTACCATCTAAGGAGAACTGAAAACAGATTTTTGAATCTAGATATCCCCAGTCTTTGTGAGGTGTTTGATTTTGATCCAAATCTATACATGGACAGTCCTATACAACATTACAGACACTCATCTTGGCAGTGGCTTAAGATGTGCATTGTCCCTCCAGGAGGTCGTCAAACCATTTCTGGCAGTTACTGTGCAACATGCCTTTAGCTCCCAACTTTCTAGCTAGTGAGTGATTTCTGAATGTCTATTTGCTGTGTAGTCTGAACAAACGATTAAAATTATGGGCTATTTCCACACTGTTTAATTTTTACTCATTCTTTATTAGTGCCACTGGTTATATCCCCTAAGTTTAAAGCATTTTTCTCTTCCCTGGCCAAGCAATGTACTTTTTATGCATAATAAATAGCAAATAGCAGACCTTGTGCACATGTGAATGGAGAAATAGTTACAAGCAGCAGCCATCCTCCAAGTATCTGTGAGAACAAAGCATTCATTCACATAGCAAGCAAAGATAATAATGATCTTTTGATGCTTTCTAGAGTTCAACCAAGAAGGCAAAGTGGATTCACGCTATGAGTAAAAGAGCTCCATGGAGACTGTCTTGTCAGTCTTGTCAAACACCAGGTTGATGCTTACTCAGATGCCTGCAAGACTTTGCTGCTCATCACAGCACAGGCCAATAAAAAAAGGTAACTGGAGTAGTTTCTGCAGTATTCTTCTGACCCCTGTACTGAAGTCTTGAAGGGTCAGATTGACAACTGCTGGACAGATTTCTCGTATTCAGAGGCTTTTTCCAGAAATTATTCTTCCTGGAACGTGTATGGGGTTAAGTGGCATAAAGAGGCTGTGGGGGTGGAATTTTTATCTTTAAACTTACTAATTTTGCAAAGTGCCTTCAGATTTCCACAGCTTGAAAATATCCTTAAGCAGTAGTAATTTGTAGGCTCTTATCCTTATTTCAGATGAATCTCTTTTCACAACTATTCACATGATTCTGCTTAAAGTAATGAATTAAAAAGGAAGAAAGTATTAGCAATTAAAATCACGTGTGCCATCAAGCTTCTAGTAAAGCAACTAGGAGAAGTAAATTAGACAACCTCTACCTTAATTTGATAATAGCTGCACAAGCCAAGGGGTTTTTTTCTGCCTAAAATTCAAAATCAGAATGATAAAAAGAGGAAGTGTAGACAGCTGCATTATGTTTTCTAAAAGATCCCTAAATAAGAGCGAGATTTTCTTTCAAAATCTAATGATGCACCAACTCCTTCTTCGAGATTTTCAGAAAAGTGTGTTATCTAACACATTTGGAAACATGGCAACTTACATCAATGCATAAATGAGGAAGAGCGGCAGGCAAGGAGGGCCTTGTTTTCCTAGCTCCCCGAGAGTCCCACTCATTAGGCTACCTCTGCTGATTTCAAATGACTATAGCTGGTGAGGACTGGAAATTCTAATTAATTTTTCTGACCTTCCCCACTCTCTGATTTTGCAGTCTCCCTTTGGCAGCAACTGCAGATGTATGACATTTGGTCTGCCAAGCCACATCCCCTTCAAGCAGTGAGTCTCATCACCTTTTCCCTCCCAAACCCTAACTGAATTACTTTCTCAGCACTGGGTAGAACAGAGCTGGACCCTCCAAATGACTCCCTGATCCATCTGTTTTATTGTCACATCTGCTTCTCTGTATATCCCTGCCCTCTTTCCCTCACAGTTTCCCAGCTACCGAGTAGAGAGGCAATATTTCCCATTCCTCTGTCTCAGCTCAGCTCCAATTGCAGGGCCAATTACCTCTGCAAAATTGTTATTTCAGCTCTCCACCAGTTACCTAGTCCAACAATTTCTTGAGCCACGATTCCTTTTGAGTTCAGGCTGCACCTTGTATACAGAATCAGCTGTTCTGTGTCAGAACTCTTAAGCCTGAGATGCTCAAAAATACAGCAAGTGCCCAAGCAGCTGTCCCCTGCTCTGTATGTCAACTGTGAGCGCACTGTTACACTGGAAACCCTATTAGCCCAATTAGCAAGTCTGATTTCGGATGCTGTCTACAGATTACTTAATGCCTACTTAAAGACTTGATGCAATAACCGACAGTCACTCCAGCGAGATGAAGCCCTGAATACTAAAATAACAATACATATATGTTATTTTACAGTTGGAAGAGCGTTTCTTTCCAAAAAACTGTGAGAAAGAGCCAGCACAAAAATATATGAGTAGAATTTCTTCTGGGAAAAAATAGGATGAAGACAATTCTATGGAACAGATTTGCTCTCCTCTCTGCCAAAGCAAATTTTTCTCTTACTCTATGGCCAAATTTTCACATGCTGAGCCCCCAGCAGCCTCTTGTGGGACACTTGTCAGTAGATTTTCAAACAATTAAGATCCTATTAAACAGAGAGCTTGCTATAGTCCCATTCTCCCTTCCCTCTTTATACACCTATCTATGCATTCTGCTAGTCAAGTACTGTTTCAAAAAAGATTGATATGAAGTTGGCTAAAAAAATTATGCCTTCTTCTCTTAACTTTTCTGGGTCAAGCTGTGCAGGGACCATGTGATTATGATTCTGCTTTCCCTCTTTTCCACAGCCACTGAAGACTTCAAAATTTCATGGTTTCTCTCACTTAAAATCTTCTTCCAACAACATGACAAATACAGAGGTCTGCTTCCTTCAGCAAATGAATGAGAATATACTTCAGAAGAACTGAAAAACGGAGTGTAGCCACTCAAGGTAGCTGTGTCCCCCTCACAGCACCCCCCTTCCATGGTTAATAATTGCCATTTTTTATTTCTACTTTCAAAGGACCTTTGAAATAGAAGTAAAACTTCTCTAGCAGCAGGATGCTATCGGTTGCTGTACCAGCATCATATGATGCAATATATATATGTTATATATTTTATACATTTTTTAATCTTTCAATTTGTTCTCTGCCAAGTCTCTTGACACCATGATATGCTAGGAAATAAGTTTAAAATGTTTAACTTCAGAAATAACCTTACTCTCTGAAATCTCTTTTAGGAAGAAGCTACAGTGACACAATGGAACAGATTTATATATAGAAAGAGAGATTTGCCCCTAAAAAAAAAAAAAAAGACTCAGAAGGGTGCAGAAGAGAATCCCTACAATTTTAAGAAATTTGTACTTCTACATACTGCGTTGAAACACTGGCATTGCCATTGAATGCAATCAATTATTTGAACCTAACATTTATGTTAAAAAATAGAGATTGTAAAATGGAATTTGACTTACTTCACTTTCAAGAAACCCTATGCCATAAAAATGTCCTTTCTCTAATCAAAATATCACCTGAATGAAGTCATCATGTTTGGCCTGATTGCATTTTTTCTCCATATATGTGCAGCTGCATTTGCCTCTCCATAAATGTCATTTGATTATGAGAAAATAAACAGGGAAGGACTCACAGGGAGTAGGTACAGGGCCTGCTTGTTTACCTGCCGCAGCTTTCCGGGCTGAAGAACAAATGTCATGCAAATGGTGTACCAGCAATGAGCTGCCAATCATTCTGCCTTGGCATTCATGGTGATTTGCTAAATCATTTAAAGAGACATGCTTTACTAAATGAAAAAATATCAGCAGCAAGGGCCTGTGTTTAAACATGGGGCTGAGTTATTATCCCAGTAGGCTGGAATGAAATGAAGACATCTTCCAATTAAAGCTTGCAGATGAACCCAGACAAACCCCCCTTTTTTCATAAAGACAGGCAGATTATGATTGGGAGAGAACAGCGACAGAGGCTTTCATTACAAGCTGATTATGGTGATATAATTCCCAGTGCTGTGTGTCTGCGGGCCCAACTTCACATTTGAAGGTTTTTAATATAATTTCCTTAGGGTGAAATGCTGAAGATTTATTAAACTTTATGAAGGGCTTACAGATCCAATTTAAGAGGACATATCGTAGGGCAAAACTGACAGACGATAAAATACATTCCAAGAAGAAAGAGAAAAAGAAAGAAAGAGAGAAAGAGAGACAGAAAGGAAAGAAAGAGGGAAAGAGAGAAAGAAAGAGAGAAAGAAAGAGGGAAAGAAAGAGGGAAAGAAAGAAAGAAAGAGGGAAAGAAAGAAAGAGGGAAAGAAAGAAAGAAAGAGGGAAAGAAAGAAAGAAAGAGGGAAAGAAAGAAAGAAAGAGGGAAAGAAAGAGGGAAAGAAAGAGGGAAAGAAAGAGGGAAAGAAAGAGGGAAAGAAAGAAAGAAAGAAAGAGGGAAAGAAAGAGGGAAAGAAAGAGGGAAAGAAAGAGGGAAAGAAAGAGGGAAAGAAAGAGGGAAAGAAAGAGGGAAAGAAAGAGGGAAAGAAAGAGGGAAAGAAAGAGGGAAAGAAAGAGGGAAAGAAAGAGGGAAAGAAAGAGGGAAAGAAAGAGGGAAAGAAAGAGGGAAAGAAAGAGGGAAAGAAAGAGGGAAAGAAAGAGGGAAAGAAAGAGGGAAAGAAAGAGGGAAAGAAAGAGGGAAAGAAAGAGGGAAAGAAAGAGGGAAAGAAAGAGGGAAAGAAAGAGGGAAAGAAAGAGGGAAAGAAAGAGGGAAAGAAAGAGGGAAAGAAAGAGGGAAAGAAAGAAAGAAAGAGGGAAAGAAAGAGGGAAAGAAAGAAAGAAAGAGGGAAAGAAAGAGGGAAAGAAAGAAAGAAAGAGGGAAAGAAAGAAAGAAAGAGGGAAAGAAAGAAAGAAAGAGGGAAAGAAAGAAAGAAAGAGGGAAAGAAAGAAAGAAAGAGGGAAAGAAAGAGGGAAAGAAAGAGGGAAAGAAAGAGGGAA
>NW_015090844.1:1245508-1312972 GCF_001431845.1 Calidris pugnax | reverse complement strand
AGGAAGGAAGGAAGGAAGGAAGGAAGGAAGGAAGGAAGGAAGGAAGGAAGGAAGGAGTTAAATTTTGGAAACCTTCTAAAAAGGATTATTTGTTTATTTAAACTATCACCTTTTTAAGCAACAGCTATAGTTTCCTAAGGTTTGACAGAATCCTATTATACTCAGGTTTGTTTCATGCTTAATAAAATCTAAGTGTTCAGATACTTATTTTTGAGTACTTAAAAACTGAATTGGTTCAAGATAAAATGGACTAAAAAATAGTTGAGTGAGATGACTGATTTTTTTTTCAGGTACATATTGTATTTCTGCATTTACGTGCTCCTTGACACTCCATTTCATTCAGGTGTCACTGTGTGGTTGTATGCAGGTGCATATCCAATCACCCATACATCCATTTGTGTATAAGTAAGAATAAGTGGGTAAGTGTAAGTAAATATACAATAGTAACTATAAATGTGAACAATTCTGAAAAGTCTCAACTAAACACATACACTTGTACACAAGCATGCACATCCATATCACAGTTGGCAGTGAGATTTTCCCCTACTGCATGTGTAGCTGTATCCTTTGATATATGAAATACCAGACTGTTATTACAATGTATATTCTGGAAAATACAAAAATAAGTCAACACATTGGGTTGTTAGAAAGCAGGGAGCAAGGGAGATAATAGCAAATTACACCCTCCTTTTTATTTCTTTTTCCTGTTTGAGTGCCAGATTGTTTGTTTAGCTTCCAAAAAAGGAAGAAGAAATAAAAAGAATACAAATAGAATGATGAAGGACAGCAGCACTTCACTCCAGATAAATTCAAAAAACTAAGTCCACCTGGCAAGCACAAGGGTGAGAGCTAGAAGGAAAAATTGTCTCTTTTGGAATTTCAGTCAGTTTTTACATCTTCCAAAGGTGAGTTTAGTATTCACAGAAGAGAATGACTCTGATCACAGCTTCAGCCTGAACTAGAGGTAGCAGAAGCAGCCAGCTGCTTTATATCATTCCCCTTGCTGTTTCATCTGTAAAAATTAGGACTTGACAGGAAAAAAAAAAAAAAAGGTATTCCAGGTCCAACCTCTCCAACCTCTTCTTTTCAGAGGTGCACATTGTGTTTTCATTGGCTATGATGAACAGGGATTGAATCGTAAATGAGGATACTCTACTATATTTACACCTTTGATTAGGCAACTAAATCACACTTCCAACATCTGAAGGAGATCTAAAAGTCTCAGAAAGTAATCAGTCTCCTGAATAATCAGGATTTACAGAGAAAATCTTATATAGTGATGAATTTTGTTGCCTTAATCTGAAATGACCTCATTAGATCATGCTCTAAACTTTGCCACCAAGCCCACTTTTATTTTTTATTTAAGTCAATGTTTGATCTCAACTTTCCAGGCATAACCAACAAATATGCTAATTCCAATTATGATCTGGCACATAATAAGCATATTTCACTTTTCCTTCAAATTATAAACTATATTCTAAACGATTGCTCTAAGAAACTGTAAAGAAAATGCATGCTAACAGAGACATGCTAATTTAAAGACACTCATTTCAGCTCTTGGTTTGGCTCTTTCTCCTGGAAAGGCCACAGGAATAAAATCAGGCTTTTTGTCACTCAGCCTTCTGTTGGCATCACCTCAAGATATATTTTGATTGACTGCATTTTAAGAGCAATGCGTACATCTTATTCTCATTGAAAATTATGTTATCTCAAAAGATATTTATGTTTCTGTACACAGAAAAGGAGATGTTTGGTCTAGCTTCTTGGCTTGGGAAGACAGTGTACCCACGGACTGTTCTTGGTTTTGTTTTATAAACATCTTTTTAGAGGTCGGATCCTTGGGAGAGCAGACCTCTGTTACTCCAACCTTGTACTGCACACAGTAAAATGGACAAGCCTTTGCAAGCACAGACTACAGATACAACAATCATAAGATAAATGTATTAGACCCTCTCAGTACAGCAGTAGTTCAGGTTTGCCTTTTGTAAAGAAGTAAACACATTGACACACCTAATGCTACACAAGGAATTAGAAATAGCAGCAGGGTTGTGTGAAACTGTTTTATTACTGTGAAACGGAGGTAATAAAATGGAATCCAATTTATGAACTGCTTTGAGATCAATAAGCAAAGATTTAATAAAAGATCTAGGTCATTTCTTGTTATTTCCATGCAACCTAAAAATAGGGATAGTCATTGCATGGTATTTAGATACCATTTACTCACCAAACCAGCCTTTAACAAAAAAAAAATGGCTTTGAGTGGCATGACATATTTGTGTGAGTAATGTTTGGTTATCATACTGCACACCTCCACGCTTGGATGAATACGAACAGCGCAGGCAGCACTTCACATCCCTGATTATCATGTTGAGGTGCTGACAACTCTGCAAGGATCCTACCGGTGAATTTGTCTGATGTCAGATAAGATTAACCCTGGGCCGCACCACCTAAAGACAACTCACAAGCAATTTTAGTTTGTGGCCAAAACATACTTTTAGCAAAGCAGTATGTGCATATTGGGGGTTCATCTATAATATCACTTTAATATATGTATATTAGGTAATCCACTGATCAGCTTGAGTTATGCCTGAACTGCAGACATCACAGGTTAGACCTGCAGAACCTGGCTAATTTAAGTAGTGGATATTTACTGGTTTTGTTCTTTAGATCATCTGTCAAGTGCAGGCTGCATCCTGTGGCATTTCTGTGACTGTTTCCCCACTGCAGAAGAGCAAGGGACTAGAGGATTCTAGTTCTGTTCATTCAGCCTTCCTTTGTCTCTCAGCTTTACCTGATTGAGATGGTAGCCTTATTGTGGTCTGCTGATTTCCTTCTGTTTGAATAAAATCTCTAGTTATTCATGCTGTCTACTGAAGCACAAGCAAATCTGCCTGCTATGAACCAAAATTCAGTGCAAGACTTAGTTAATAAATGGTTCCTCACTTTGAAAACAAAATCATCGCTTCCATCACTTTGTGACATAAAATCTTATACAACAGGAGGAAAGTTGAGTTTCTGGTGGTTAAACAAGACATCGTCATGTTCTGAAGTCTCTTTTGCCATACTGTAGGCAGAAGAGCACTGACAAAACAGGATTCAATCATTACCAGCCAAGGAAAAAAATCCAAGCTTGTTCCAGATGGACCCGGGTGCTTGAGCCATATCAGTCATATGCACAGCCGAAATCACATACTCCAGTCAGTGCCTGCCTATATTCTGTCATGCTTCCATCAGACATTTTACAAATGCTGTCCTACCTGTTAAGAGCCTTACATTAGTTACTTCTATTCAAATACGGTTGTTTCACACCTATGCAGACAAAGGAAGGCAGCTTGAAAAAAGTAACCTCTGTCTTTGTAATTCTCCTTTACTTCAGCAATGTTTACAAGGACCTTTTACTGTTATGCAGAGTAAACATCCACCTTAGTTCGCACAGTGACAAGCTAAACAGGAGTTCAATTTTGAAATAAATTTTCTTAATTCATCTAGCTTTGATCCTCTGAACTTGCACTGATATAAAAACACATAAAGTACCTTGAGAAGACTTGTTAGTATGCAATAGAAGGGTTAAACAGGATTGATTTCTCCAGGATATGAATATATAAAGCTAAAGTTAGTTGTTCACCAAAGATGCAGGCTCTGGTGAATGATCATGATTGTAATCTTGCTACAGTTCATCCACAAGGCTTGTCAAGATAAAGAGCAAATCAGAAACAATACCCGTAATCCTCCAGGAATTTGCCATCAAACTGACTACTTATTTTCTAATAGGATTTTTCCCACTTTTATATCAGACACATTATTGACCTGTAGAACTCATTCATTTGTTAATACGTGCAAAGTGTTGAATTATTAATAATTATAATTATTAATTATTATCAATCTGAGGAGACTAAGCGAACTTTTCAGGATATTTCTAAAACTGTTTAGAGGCTCACTTGATGAGAGTAATGCCTGGATGCATATGTAGGAGATAAAAAGAATATTCTTCAGGCTTTGTGCATAAACAGATCACTACCTGGGATCAAGTGAAAAAGATATGTCACTCAATTGGGAAAGATGTCACTGAATTGAAAAAGTTGTGTATTTTGAGCACTATGTTTTTTATGCATTTCCCAAATGACTCCAGAATCAGCTGCAGTTAGAGATTTACAACAGAAGAGAATGAATTATCTATTCAAAGAGCTTGCTGGCAGAGCAGTTCTTAAGGAGTGATCCTTTCTGACGAAACTGTGAGACCAACTCCTTGAGCCCCATAGTAGGGACATACACCCAAATGCTCTGGGTTGATTGCATAAAATGCATGACAGTAATTGCTCTGTATCCAAGAATGACTGTCAAAAGAGTACTTTGAAGTCATTTTCTTGCAGCATTAGGAAGACTGCAGCAGAGAGGCTGAAATCACAAAAACTATTCTCAGGCTTTCTCAGCTCTGTGAAGTACAGCAACTAAGTTGTATTTCGCCTAATCTTTGGAAAAGTTAGGAAATATAAACCTTAATAGTTTGACATTTAGCACAAAAAATATATACGATGTGCTTTTATAAGTACTGTCTGCTCCCAAAGTCATGAATTTAAAAGCTATAATGCTAAGTTCAGACCATGAATAGCTTTGGTTTAAGGGTAAGCCTGGGATATGATGATTCTGAGTCATCTGTAAGACTAAATTATTAAGGACTTGCTTTGTGCTCTGGGCAAAGATATAAGAACTGAATAAAACATATGTGCTTCCACACTAAAAAGAATTGCAAGGCTCATGTTCTGTAGAAAGGTCTATTTGCCAGTCAAGAAACAGGAAGAAGGAGAACTGTGGGTGTCAGCAATAAATAAGTAAGACTGAGGACTTGTTTAATAATTCTACAGGTGAGTGAGAGGTGATTTTTCTGCCAAGTCGTGTTATCAG
The DNA here is from genome assembly GCF_001431845.1 of Calidris pugnax. NCBI lineage: Eukaryota > Metazoa > Chordata > Aves > Charadriiformes > Scolopacidae > Calidris > Calidris pugnax. Next base: position 1,308,070 of record NW_015090844.1, on the reverse strand, counting down.
AAAGAGTTTCTTCTGAAGGAGTTATGCTCACAACACATAAGCACAGAGTTAATCCCACCACAAAAGAAGGACCATTACAGAACCAACAGCTGAGCTTATGCAAGACAGTATCCCCAGACCTGACTCCTTCAGTGTTAATATTGGTGGCCACCTTCAGCAAGTTGCAGAGCTGACGTAAGTCACACTTTTTTGTTCAGAGTTTACATGTTTTGCTTTTTTTCCTGGCCTATTAATATGAAAGCAACTGAACAGTAGAAAATGATTGCTTTAGTGTCAGCTTGATTCAAGTATACCTATATTTTGGAAGGAAAAAAATTTTCAGTGAGAGTCACATCCTGCAACATGCAAAGGAGCCCTGCCTAATTATTAAAGACAGAGTATTTGGGGGAGGGGCTGATTGTAGAAATGGATCCTAAATTGATTTTCATTTTTCATCCAATCTAATTCTTATCCCCAAATATACTGTACAAACTTCAAAATTTTGATTTTCAGTTTTTAATTTATTATACCTCCATAAGCACCCAATGTGTAAAAGCACAGTGAATATGTAACACACTCCAATTTGTTTCATTTCCATATGTCAGTCCTGCATGCAAAGAGAAACACTGCACTGATAATTTAAAGAATTAACCACTTTTGAAACCTCTTTTTATCATTACCCCGGGAGCTGACATAACATGACATAATTAATTACTGTAGATTGCTGGAAATGGGTAGTGAGCACAGACTTATGGCTGAGATCTGCTTTGGTTAGGCCAACTGGGTAGAATTTGAACCCAAAGAAACGTGGGTTTCTTAACCCATTAACATGTAAAGCAAAAGACTTTAACCCCATTCAGATGCTTCTAGTTTTCATCAGTGACTGATGTGATTTATACAGGTAAAGTAAAAAATTATCCTATGTCTGGTCAGAAAGAAGAGACCGAGGAGCTATTCAGCCTTAATAGGAGCCTTGCTGTAGGAGAGTGTTACCTGGTGAGCCAACATGCAAAGAGACCTAACAGAAGCAGGAGTGGAAATACTTCACTGAAGCATGGGACAATCCATGGAAATTCATACTGGTTACAGACTATCATCAAGAGAGGGACAATCTATTGATATAAAAGTGATGTGGAAGCTATGGAAATGTGGTGATCTTTGGAGGTATTGAAAATATGAGTGAAGAGCAGGACCAATGCAACAGGAATCTCTGTAAACATTTCCACATCTCTGATCTTGAAGGACTGTATACACTTGCAATATTGCAAAGTCCTGCCTTGAATATCCACCGGCATAATGAAGCCATGAACGCTCCAAGAGTGGAAACTCGTAGGTCTGGAATTATATTGGGTTGCATGTGTATTTTTCTGCAGGTGGGTAAAACTCAGCTATAACATCTATGGTAGCTATGCCCACTGAATGTGCTATGTGAGAGATCCACTAAGAAAAGTGAAAAATTGTAACAGAAAAATAAATTAGAGCAATCATAATAATAATAAAAAAACCTATTAATTTTTTTCCCTTCATTTTCTTCCTTATAAGGCATTCCTCTGTAGGTAGGTACAAGCTGTGTCAATACAGGGATATTTTGTTACTGGAACAACAAAAAATACGGCCTCTGAAAAATCAAGACCTGTTCATTAATTTTCTCATAGGAATATGTTCTAATTGCTCCAGGAAAGAAGACTGATATGCCAGCAAAAAGGTGAAATTTCACCCTCAATTGACCTTCATCCCTCTCCTAAATCTCTGTACAAGAGACAAGAACAGAGAGGGACTGCTGTTGCTTAATTCCACTAGTCTTTCTACCATAAACCAAATCAACTCACACACCAGTCTTAATTCAGTCAAGTAGCTCACATCGTAATAAATTTAATGATTAAATGCTGGATTACATTCCTATATGACATTGTATCAAAAGCTTTTGCTAAAATCCAGGTAAAATATGTCTATAGCTTTTCCTTTGTCAAGTCTTTCAGATACTTACTCAGACAGTTCTTTCAGATATGTTAAGCATGACCACATTGTGTGAACTCAAGCTGATTTAAGTTTAATTAAGTCAAATGGGTCATGGAGAGCCCTCTGTATTGTCTTCCTCATTCTTTTTTTTTTTTCCTTCTTTTTTTTTTTCTGATGACTTCCATGAAAGTTACTTAAGATTTCAAAGAATTAAAATATTAAGCAAAATTACACAAAATGTCTTAAGAAAGGGTGATTTCTACAATGACTCACAAAGACCACAACTCATCAACTTTAGCAAATGTTATCACATTTCTTCTAGGGTAACACTGTGCATGTATTACCAATCCTTTCTAATCACACACTCCATTGAAAGGTGCATTTACAATGCTGCCGGCACAGGCGGAATGAAGCACATAGTTAAATGCCCTGCCTCAACTGGATTAAATTAACACTAGAGATGCTACAGAGAGTCACAGGAGCTGAGAAATTGGACCTCTGCTCTATCCATTGATAAAGCTATTGAAATGAAATTATGAGATACACGGAGGAGCTATTCGTCTCAGATTGGGTCTGGCTTTCATAGTTGTCAGCCCTACCTTCTCTGTTGCAAAGAAAAACAATAGGGCATTGCTTAATCTTGTAAGCTATTAAATCTTTTTTTTTTTTTTTTTCTGTGTAGTCTTTCTTTTAAATACACACAGGGAAATTGAGGATGTGAGCAGGGTTGTCTCCAGATCTAATGACAAACTTCAACAGCTTGTGGTTGTTTTGCAGAGATCCTGCCTCTGAGTCTACTCTCACATATCCATGCATTACTCATAGCTATGGCAAGAATAAGATCTTTTTTATTGGCCAGATGCTGTTTTTCTCTCTCATGCATCCATAGTTCATGGGATGAGTGAGGAGAGAAAGGTTTTGCCCTAATTTTTACCTTTCTTTAGAGTATAAAAGACCAAATAATTTTAATGTCTGTAAAACTTCTTGATTCATATCCTTTACTCAGTATGACCTAGCTTATATCTGCAATCTCTCATTGTTAGGAGATCATGCCTTTTACAACCCTTTCCAATTTCTTTTGCCATCTCATCTTGTTCCCTTTTCTGAACAAGTTATCTCTGTCTAACTAATTCCTTTATTATATTCAATTTCAGGCAATAATGATTATCCCCTTATGATAGTTCTATTGTCCTGGAAATACTCCAGTTTTGGTAATTGCATTCTGTTGACATAAAATCCCTTCTGCAGCTTCATTGGATACCGTATTCTCCTTTACTTCCTGTCCTAAAGTGCCATGTCTCGTCGCTATGCAGTTCTAAACAGCTGCTCTGTTCTGCTCCATTGCTTTCTGCATTTAAGCGATTTGTGCAGTCACACATTCATACACACGTACACAGGCACACTGATTTGGAAAAGAAAGTCAAGAACGCTTTAGGTGCAATTGCAATGCAGGTTGCTGTGTAAATAGAAGATTGTAGTTACTTGACATTTCCTTGTTTCTGTCCCTATGAAACTGTCCCTCATGTATTTCTAATATTTATCTGCATTCTTTGAACATATTCTCCTAGCAATAGTTATTTTCTTTCTCATTCTTCTCAAATCCAAATATAGACACCTTAGCCTTTTTTCTAACCTGACATCCATATTTCTTATACCTTTTTTTACCTCTATTTCTTTTTCTATTTTTTTGCCTCTGTAAGGTAGGCATTGATTTCACTGCTTAGAGTTTGTGGGTTTTTTTCTTTGCTGTTCAATTCCTTTCCTGTGTTGTGCCTTTTGAAGTTCCTCTCTACTGACCTTGTCACACGGATCTCTCTGTATGTCTCTTACCACTTTTGTGGAACTTTATTCTATTGCTCTAGAGTGACTTATTCTGAGTGTACCACCATCTACTGGCTTCAGAGTTGCTTGCTTTCTCCTTTACACAAACCATTTCTATCTCAGAACGTAACACACTTCATACATTTCAGAGAGACATGTAACATAGTTGACTGTACCAAGAGCCTTCCTTCTTGTGCTGATTTTTTACAGTTTTACATTCAGGTTTTGGATTTGCCACACTTAAGCTGTGCTTCACTATGCTAGTTTGCATTCTCATTTCATGTCTGAAGTTGCATTCTCCTGTTATTAAAACAGAAAAGGAAAAGGTATTCTCACAATTTGATGTTCACATGGCCTCCTCCATCTGGTATGGTCTGAATATCCACATTCCTCAACCATTTCAGAGAAACATGTCAGAATAATTTCATTAGTGAAGTATATTGAACAACCCTTTTCTTTAGTAGGCGTATTTTATACTAACCCCTTTCTCAATAGATTCTGCCAAACTTCTTCTGGTGTTGAGGTTATGAAGTTGAAAAGGCCCAAATTTTCTGTAGTATTCATGTGATTCATGTAAGACTTGATTTCTGTAAGCATTGACAGTTATACTGAGTTAAGGAACAGAGGTTTAAGGAATTAGCACATATTCTTGAACATCTAGCTGTATATTTGTATCTGTTATCCTTTTAATGCTTAATTTGAGACTAAAGCTTCAAATGAAAGAAATAAGAAGCACATAAGAAAAAAGTAAAAGTAGAGCTCATCAATCAATCTGAGAAACATTTTTGTGATTTTAGAAAAGCCCCAATTAATTAATAACTTGCAATCAGACTTCTATTTTGCCTGCTGTAATAAATATTTATAATTTTACATAGTTTGGATGAATAATTTTCAGTTATTAAGTGATTCAAGAGAGTACTCTTATATGACTAACTGTTTTTTGTGACATTTTACTGGTTGTCTAAAGCTTATATTTCTTTGTACTCCCTCAATGAAGTAAACAGTAAAACAGTGAACAACAAATATTGAGCATTTTCATTTATGCACACATATTTTCTCATTCAGATGATTAACAGTCATTCCCAAAACATTTGCTTAAGGCATCTGCCTAACTTGAAGGAGACACTTTAAGTTTTCTGCCTTTTTTTTAGGTTGGACATATGTGTTTAGTCAATACAGTGGTAGATACAGAAACTCACAAGACAACACAGAATAAAAAGAAAAAAAATAATCCTGAGCCACTAAATATCAAGTTCTAAACTGAATGTAGCCACTTAGAAAAAGGCTTAAAAAGTGCCAACAAACTTTTAGGCTTCATTGAGAAATGGGTAAGAAAGAAAAAGAAAGAAATGGGTAAAAGAAAAAAAAATGGCAAAATATTGTGACACTAGTATACAAACTGACAATATGGCCTCGTTTTTAAAACTATGTTCCATCTGGTTGCCTTACCTCCAATAGGAAATAGCAGAAAGACAAAAGATGCAGAGAAGTGCAACAAAAATGACTAGAGCAAAAAGAGATTTAATAGATAAACTAATGGACTGTAGCATTGGGACTACATTCAGACCCAAGATGGCTGCATGTTACAGAAGTGACATGATTCCTATGTAAAGTGTATTAACTGGAAGATTGTAGGCTAGGTGTAGGCTGCTATGTGCATTATTTAAGAAAATATTTGATTCCCATACTCAGCAGCTCTGCTCTTTTTCCAGAGGGAGCAAGCTAGGAACCAATTGCTCTTTTGTGACAGGGATGTTTCTTCAGGTGCTATTTGTTTGGCTTGAAGGAAGGAGTGATTATTTGGATCATTTCTTACTTTAACTGAAGCGAACTCACCCGTATATAACACAGGGTAGAGCAGACATCAGGCTAACCTTCCTTCACAGTTCAGTAAATGAATCTTGGACCTGACCTCTAATGCATCACTATTATTCCAACCTGGCACTCTACTGAGCAGAGAGCTCTAATCATGGTCGATTTTTACCATGTGGCATTGGAGTTTTTCGATGGGCTAGGAACAAGCCCACTAGGAGCTAGATGACAGCCACTTGTCAATGATATCCACCTGCTTTACTACTCAGGCCTTGCACTTCTAAAGAAACAGAGCAGCACGATGATATTATCACATAGCTGATTTCCCCAGTTGCAGCATCAATCCAGTTAGCTTCTGCACTTAGCTGATGTATGTACAGCTACGTCTTTTTTGTTAATTACTTTCCTCAGAGATAGCCAGTTTTCAAAGATGCACTTTTAGCTCATTAGAGATCCAATCAACATTCAAATCAAGTACTGAGTCAGCAAATTTTTAGGTTACTGTCATAATTATTTTAATTTTTCAGAAACAAGAAGCTGCTTGGTTTTGGGGGTGGTGGTGATATTGTTATTTTATATCAAGGGATCTATGCTCTGTTTCAAATATTTTTTAGCATTGCAGACGAGATTGTGAAATGATACATATATAGGAGGCTGTAGTTACAGATGAGGTACAATGCTAGATAAAATATTAATTCTTTTTGCCTTATAATAAGCAGTTGAAAAAAGAGTTTGGGAAAAAAGAGTTAAGAGTTCTTGCATTTTTTCTGTTTTTTTCCATGCACACAAACATAGACACATAATATACTCTATACCTAGAAGAGACACTTATAGACCTTTGAGTTTGGAAAGAATAGCATACGGAAGCTTCTATCCTAATACATAGAATCAACCTGCCTTTTACTTTTGAAACAAAGCACACAATAAAAAAATAGTATAGTGTTTTCTCTGACTCTACTTTGAATGACACACATACATCAAAGGTTTTTAGAACTACTGCAAAATTCTGAAGACTCTGAGGTTTGTCTACTGCTAAAAAGGTGCTCAGAATGAGAATTTGTTCAGCCTAAAAGCAACATAATTGAATAAAACCACATCTAACAGAAATAGTCCTAAATCCCTTTTAACCATTTCCATTCAGTTATCCATCAGTGGTATCATGTTGTCTTCCTAGCTAGTTGTTAGTATAGGTGAGAAATTGACAAAAAAAAAAAAAAAAGGGCACATTAAGCATCCTTACCTGACCCTTACCTGTCCATTTCAGAACAGCAGGAACAAAACTGGTGACCTGTGATCTTCCACCAAGAAAAGGAAACCAGCAGTAAATATTCTTCCTCCCCTACCTAAGACCTTGAGCTCTAGAAAACCAGAAAAAGAAAGAGAAAAGTGGAATGATGGTGTGCTTCCAGCAAAGGAGTTACCATTGGACAGAACAGACCTTCGTGTTTCGTGAGATGGCCAACCTTACCACAGCTCAGAGATAATAAGCAAATAACACAACTCAGGCATCCTTGTTGTGCTAGAGCCAGAATGCAATTCTTAGTCTACCCAGGGAAAAAAAAACAAAGATCCAATCCCTTATTTGAGGAAATGAAGAATAGATTGCATGGCTATACACAAATTTTTTTAATACAACAGAGCTAACAAAATACATATTCAAAGCATCATTTGATTCTGCTTTAGCAGGCCATACATAGAATCATAGAATGGGTTGGGGTGGAAGCGTTTTTTAAAAATCATCTAGTCCAACCCCTCTTCAATGAGCAGGGGCATCCTCAACCCTACCAGGGATTTGGAGTTTTCTTATTGGGACCTAGCTGATTGATTTCTTTCACTAAAAGGTACAAAGCCATGTAGGGCTGGATATCCATATCTCAAGGCAAAAACATAATTCATTTTTATAACAGGAAACTATAGAATCGTAGAATGGTTTTGATTAGAAGGGACATTTAAAGGTCATCTTATCCAAATACCCTGCAAGGAGCAGGGACGTCTTCAACTAGATCAGGTTGCTCAGAGCCCCATCCAACTTGAACCTGAACATTTCCAGGCATGGGGCATCTACCACCGCTCTGGACAACCTCTTCCAGTGTTTCACTCATCGTAAAAAATTTCTTCTTTGTATCTAGTCTGAGTCTTCCCTGTTTTAGTTTAAAACCGTTACCCCTAGTCCTATAACAACAGATCCTATTAAATAGTCCCTCCTCATCTTTCCTGTAGGCCCCCCTTTAAGTACTGAAAGGCTGCAATAAGGTCTCCCTGGAGCCGTCTCTTTTTAAGCTGAACAACCTTAACTCTCTCAGCCTTTCTTCATAGGAGAGGTGTTCCACCCCTCTGATCATTTTTGTGGCCTTTTTCTGGACCTGCTCCATGTCTATCTTGTACTGAGTCCAGAGCTGGATCCAGTACTCCAGATAGGGTCCTTGTACCAAAGCATATTTGTATCATAACACCATATTATTTGAACTCATAGTAGGAGAAATGTGTTCTGAACAAAAGAGGCTTTTCTTTATCAGTAAAATGTACATCAACTTTTTCCCTTTTGTTTCTTCATTTTTCATTTAGGCCCTAATGGAACGTGTCATCTTTTTGATTACTAAGACTCAAACGGAGAAATCTACAAAAAAGCATGAGACAACTAGAGTGAGGACCCATGATTACAGAAAAATAAATGCAACAGTGTGGCCTTAAGTGTACTGACTCTATTGTGTTATGGTTTGACTGCATGGTACAAAGTAATATCAGTGTCTGTATTCACACACTACTGATACAGCAGGACGTTTTCATTTCCTGGCTAGGAAGTATTAGTGCAATAAGGTTTCCTGTAAAATAAGCCTTAAGTTTTAAGGAATGCAAAGCAGTAATTTTTTCCTATATTAGCCAGTGACACCACTTATATTAAGATTACACTGAGGTTTTTAAACTGTATTTTCCATTACTTGTGACCTACAGAAGTATCTTCTAAGGACAGAATTTAAGGCTTATTTGTTTTCTTTATGAAAAAAATTGTTTGGCTAAATTGGTATGTCAGCTCTCCAAATAAGAGCATAAATATTTCTCTCTTTTTAAGCAAGTTTTAATATACTCTTGTTCATGTAAATAAATAATGGCATAAATTCACACTTTCAAGTTCTCATTCACAATTGGCTGCTTGTGCTGATTGAAAGAAAGGACAAGTAAACAAGTAATAAGTATTTTAAAACTGCTTCATGCATGCATCAAAGCAGTATTGGCTAATGCTGTAAATTATTACATGATTTGGTTGCTAATATTTGTAGACAAAGCTTTCCTTGTAGAAACAGTCTGATGCCAGATACTTGACTTGACATCCTGTTGAGAGATTTCAAGAGGACTTTGCAAAATAGATCTTAATTTAGAGTACCAGAAATTATTATAGGGGCTACTATACAGGTAGAAATAAAGCATCCTTGAGATCCGTTCATTTATAGATTTGAATAATTTTTAAATACAAGATTTGTATGGTGAATTCAGAGCCCAGCAGTTACTGTAGGCATATCAATCCTAATGGTAGCGCATAATAATTATCATAAATATTTTAACTTTTTGACAAGTGAGTTGCTTCATTCATCAATTTGAATGCTAGATAAGCCATTGTGTATTAAAAGAAGAAGAAAAAAAAAAGAGCTGCAATGTTGATTAAATTTCAGACTACCAAATTCTATCAATCTCTTCCCCAAGATATGACTGCACAGGGTGCAGACCCTCTCCTTGTGGGCAGCTCCAGTGCCTGTTATGCCACTCTATTCCACTTTATTGGGAAGTGTATTTATTCTATCTCTTAATTCAGTGTTGCACCGATGTTGAATTGCAAAAGGCTGTTTTAGGCTTTCTTCTTCTCTCCTCTTCCTCAGGATCTGTAACCAACCTAACAGGAGACCTTGTGTGCTCCAGGAAACCTTAGCATTCTAGTGGGGTAAAAGACTGATGACCTGAAATACTAGAAATGTCAGGGAAGTGCAAATGAAAGTAAATTCTGTCTCTTTCTAGCCTCTAAAAAAGCTGAAGATAAATTAGAAGAGGTTGTTAGTACCATTAAAACAGGTTTTCTTTTCCTAATTAAGGTATCTAAGACAGTATCTAGGATACAGCCAGGAGATTTTAGGCTCCTTCATTACATATTATACACTAGTACATCAGTGGAAGCCTTAATTGACCTAAAGCTTTGTTGTTTCCTGTCTATCCTAACGTTTAGGCTATTAACATATCAAGGAAGATCTGGCTAAGGAGGGCTGATGGCTAAAGCTGATAAGGAGTGGGCTTTTCCTCAGCTGCCAGAATATCAGACAGTTTTCAGGTGTTTGTTTTCTCTTTTAAGGACTTATTTAATAAAACTGCATTGACAGTGGGCTGTCTAGTATCTTGTCCGATATGGTGCATTTTGGTATGTTGTAAAGAGAAGAGGTAATGAATGGAACTTCTTTGCATCTACTTCTGTGTCAACCACAACAGGTTTTTTCATGTGAGTAAAGTAATTGTTTTCTTCCCCTTAGCTGCCTCTTCTCCCAAAAACCCTCTTTAATGCCAAACATCTTCAAGTGTTGACTAGACACACTACCACATGTCTAGTAAGAAGAGGCTAGTTTAGTTACAGGAAGCCTCAAACTAACAGGAAGTTGGCTTAGGACTAGTAGACATTGTCAAAATGGCTTCTGTAAAACCTTGTACTCAACCTCGATTTTGAGTGTTGCTGCATGGCTTTAATTCAATACAGACAAGGGTGCAAGGCAAATAAGGTGGATCATTTAGGGCAAAAATATCTGAAAAGCAGCATTTCCTTAAAGTTTAACTCAATGCTGTCTTACTGGGATGGGTTTTCAAGCAACTGTTAACAGCCACTCTGAGGTTAAAATAGCTCATCATTTTATCAGGATTATTGAGGGTATGACTGAAGACTTAATAGTCTGGTACTGCTTTTTGTCACAATTTAATGGTATATTGATCTTGTGAGTGAACAATCATGACCTTCAACTGTTTACAGGTACTTTCAAGGGGAAAAGGCTTAAGGAGGTTATTCCTGGGGAACTGGGTATGGTGAGCCATGACCCATCTGGATGGGTGCAAGAAGGTCATCCTAAACAGCATGGAAACTTGGGAAATGCTTCCCTATGTAATGAAACCTAAAAAGAGAGAGCTCACAAAAAATTCATGACCAACCATTATTATCATAGGCAATCAATAAAGCAATCATGAGTATCATTAGCAGACAGCAGATTCAAGTCTTAGCCTATTTAGCATCTACGTTTAGAGGTGTCTGTGCTCGGAGTGCAACAAATGTCAAGGCTAACTAATCGGGCAAACCTATGGAGTCATGTTTCAGTGGCATCACGTAAAGATAGCAATTTGGAGGGAAGTGAACATGGTCCAGAAATACACCACACTCTTTTAGGAGCTATGCTATCAATGCACTCTGTGATTGGTAGATTTCTTGTTTCTGGTTTTATTTCTTTTCCCTAGCTACACTCAACACAAATTAAAAATATCGGTAGCCAGAAGGATCACATAAACAATCAAAAGTTCAGAAATATCTTCACAAATCCTACCTTGGAAAATATTAGCCTTTCCTTTGACATGCTCAGTCCTTACAAACAAAGACGAGGAGTGTGGATCTTAATATAATGCCAAAGATATATATATATAAAATTAAAAAAAACCAAACCAAACCAAACCAGACCACCTAACTACCATAATTAATCCACATATATATATATATTACGTGAAGAAAAGTGTATATCCAGAAAAGTACTCTGACTCTAGTTTCACATTTGTGAATTTTGCACATCGTGTGTGTGAAACCTGTATTTTCTGTTGTCTGATAGTTTAATATGTTTTTGGCTGAAAAGAGTTTTCTGCCAAAGCAGAATACTCCAGTCATTTGCTTCTTAGTAAAGTTTTGTAAACGCCTCTTATGTCACATACTGCATTGCCTAACATTGCAGCATCAAGCATATTGAGTGACAGGCCTACTGGAAAAGCACTCTCTTGTCTGTTTTGACAAAGGCACATGCTAGTAGGCATTTTCAGTCTGTCGAAAAAAGTTGAATATTTAATTATTGATACACTTAGACTCTACAATCCTACATCCTTGTTCTAACACAGTTGTGATTTTTACCATCAGCCTTGCCTTAAGTGAAAATTAGCTCAAATGAGCAAGGAGCTGTAATGACCTTTAAAATCTCCCTGTATACTTTATTGACTAAAATGCACAGAAAACAAGGCAGTGTAGACATTGAATGTGCTTTACATGGGGTGGGGGGAAGAAACAATTTGTCTCAAATCCAGTAAATAGCCATATAAAAATTCACCTTGCTTCTATACTGTCCTAGGAGAGGCAATCTCATTTACGTTTATTAGAAGTAATGATGTAGTGTCCTGCAGATAATTAACACAATAAAATGCTGCTAATTTCACAGTGTCATTATAAAATTTGCCAGTTTAAATTAGAAAGTGATTAACCCTCTGAGTGAGGCAATGACATTTCCATTCCCAGTCTGCGAATTAAATTTGCAAGATTTCTTTTCACTTTGAAAGTTCATCTGTCTCTCCACTGACGTTGTCCTTTAATTTCCACCCTCCCACTCTGTCTGGTGAGGAAATCTGTTTGCTAAACAATCTGAATGCATGACTATTTCACACTGCTAAGCCAAGTTCATATCACAGGCATGGATGTGTTAGTTACAAGAGGATAAAGTCTCTCTTTAAAGAAAAAAGAACTAATAATCCCTGATAAGCAGAGGTTCACTGAGTAATGAACTTCTTGTTGGTGCATGTAAGAGAGGAAGGTTTTTCCATTAATGAGGTGTCTCCAGAAAGAGCTTCATTTCATATAATGACAGCAAATCCTTAACCTTTTGCCTGGACACTACATTATCCATTTACTGTATCTATCTCTTCCACAACCTGCTTTAATTAATACCTTAAAACAGGAATAAACTCATTAAAAGAATAGATTTATTGCACACTAATTTAAATATTCTAACTGAAGTGAAATCCTCTTAAAGAATGTTTAATGAGAGAACAATACCAAAACCAAATGAAAACTCAGGTTAATGATAGAATTGTCCAACACATTAAAACAACTATTAATTGGAAAAATGTAATGCACAAATTTACAATGCTGCTAAAAATATGGTTGGTTAGCTCCACCTCCTAAAAAAAAAATTCAAGATACAAGAATAAATTAGCAAAAGACTCTACTTTAAAATGGAGGAAATATTTCCAAGGTACATAAGTTTAATTGGCAAATCCTGTTAACTAATAATGAGATTTAGGCTCAAACACTGCTAAAATTTAATTAGAAATAGAATCCTAAATAGTATCCTGTTGATTTAGCATATGTTCCATATGTTCAGGGTTCTTCCTATTATAAGGAAATACCTCCAGAAAACTTGTCCCAGTAGACAAAGAAGGAAAAGATTAATACAGTACAATTTACCACATCAACCTTGACTTTCTGTTAGAGCATTCCCAAAATAACATCCATGCTTAGAGTACAGTGACCATGCATAAACTTTGGCAAGCCTATTGATTTCTGTTTCACCAAAAAGTATCACATTGATACTTCTGCAGTATCTCACTGGATACTGTTCCAGGTGAAGCCTGAGCCATTGTCAACTCTTGGGGAGCAGAAATGCAGCTTGTGTCATCTAAATCAGCGTGAAACAGCCCACTAGAGTGCAGTGATAGCCATTTACACTCAACTACAGAATGTGGACCAGACTCAGAAACCGAAGGTGGCTTCATCCTTGCTCTTCCTGCAGAGAAGGAGATGCTATACACCACATTCAAAGTAAAGATGATCATCATTTTTGTTATAATTTAGATTTGTCTTTTTAAAAGATTTTTAATCACCAATGATGTTATTTACTTGATACAACTATTTAAAAAGTTATTGTATCTATACATAGTAAACTTATAAACTTGCATTCTCCAATACCTTTTATGTAAGTTAAAAATAGACAGCTCCCACTTAACTTTGTGAAATAACACTGCCTTATTGATTTAAAATACTAAAAGAAAATGATAGCTATCTCCTTGCACTATATACAAATACCCAATTCAGGACTGGTGAAGTATCGTACTCCAACAAATCCGCTCATGGACTTAGCTGCAGCTGGAGTAGCTGCAACAGGACAGAAGTCCTGAAACCAAAGAGCAGTTCAGCTTCAGTTAGTCCAGAGGAAAACTTAAGCACCACACACAAGGGAGCTGAAGGATTAATTTTGGCTTGCTGTGAAAAAGATCCCTTTTCAAGGAAGTATCTTGAACCACTCTGACTCTTCCAGCATAGCAGCTTCTCTACATTAGCCTCCTGACCAGCTTGCATTTCAGGGACAGACACATTCAGAGAAGGAACTAGGCCACCTGGCCCACCGGGCTGGTAACAGTCCTCAGCCTCTTTCAGCTGTGGATTTTACATAGCTAACCTCTTTTCTTTCTACAGCAAGAAACTTCTTCCTCCCCAAAGAACCACAGGTCTGACCTTCTGCACAAAGTCCTTTCATTGGTTTGTGATTGTGGCTTTCTGACAACTGCACAATACTTTCAGATGAGGAACGACCCTGCTCTTGGCCCATCCTGGCAGAGAAGAGACTTAGTCCCACCTCTGCTCTGGCCCAAGACTACCTCTGTAGGGAAAGGAATTCTCCTACAGCAATTCTTCAGCTCAACCAGCAGCAGCTCAACTACTGCTGCTCATATAAAGATAGATTTACAGAAAATAACACTTCATACTTCCTCAAATTTCTTAGGCACAAAAAAAATCTGCTGTTTTTATCTTTTTGTTTTAACTTATGAAACTACCTGTTATAATATCACAAATTAAAAAAAGGTTTGAATGCCACCAAATACAAAAGAAGAGGGGAGGAGGGTGAGGGAAGAAGGGCAATAAAAATAAACTTTACACACAACTATCAAGCGTATGAAAAACAGATGTTAAAGCAGAGAACAGACAGCTGCTGCCAAGGTAAACTTGAATGAGTATTCAAGAGCACTACAAATCTGAGTAACACAGAATTTTCCTTCACAAATGTTATTGCCATTAATCTTCCCCAAAAACCTGGTGATATTCCTTTCTTCTTCATGTACCAGTGTTCTTCATATTACTATAGAAAGCTTATGAGTAGCACCTGCTATACTTAACGTTGCAAAAGAGTTTGTATTATACTTACTTGTCTTCACATATTCATGACTTCCCAGAGCATTCATTTTTGGGGCCTGCAATTTTTTACAGTTTTTCTCTCTGCCTGAAAGTAAGTACTTTTTAAAGCCCCCTGCAGCTATTTTTTAGTTGAATGTTGTTGAAAAACAATAACTCACATTCTCATTTAAAACTATGACTGCTCTCTTTTTTAATGTGGAGCAAATTCAGGTTTGATGCCTGAAGTTTGAAACCTGTCATTTGCCTAGAGTTTGAAACTATACATTCTCTTGATATAACAAACAAAAATTATGAAACATCTGACATGAGACCAGTTGATATCACTGAAAGAAGTGGATGAGCATTTGGGTTCAGAGCTCCTTCACTGGAGCAGAGAAGAAGCAGCCAAATCCCTAATGAAACGCTCCAGCTCTGCATCAGTTCACAGTGAGCTGCAGCTATCCGAAAATTTGCTAAGGCAAATAACAAAAGTCATCACTACTGCTGAAAGAAGTAGTCCAAAATACTTTCTTTTCTTGGCTGCTCATCCCTGTCTTGCTGGGTAGTGAGCCAGATCACTGGTTGAAAAATAATGATTTGTTTTTACTAGGTTAGCTTTCTGCTCACGTTCAGGGCGAAAGTAAGTAGCCGAGGTGAGGACGAAGATGGGATTTCAGAGGCAGCATCAACTTAGCTTGATCAATGCATTCACAAAGTTACAACTTGATGTCAGCAGACCACTTATCCCTGAAATGCATATTGAAGAAACTGGATTTGATATTTTAAAATTATTTAAAGCAGACTGAACTTTGTGATTTCAGCTAAGGCTATCCTGCATGTAGCTGTAACTTTGACTGATGCCTTTTAATTTGTATTCTTTCACCCATGCAATGGCTTTTCGACTTCTCTTTCTCACCAAAAATCTTTTGCTTCCTAAAATCAGGAAGGACGCTCTTCTGAGTTTCGCAATGAAGTCTTAAAAATGGCTAAATATGAGTAATCTTACATTGTATATCACTTTAAAATGTCTAAAAAGTCTGAGCAAGATTTTAAAACCTGGATACCAGATAGCAAGACTTCAAAACCATTGGTAGTTGCTTTGATATTCAAAAGTGCTACTCGGCAGCTCCTGGAGAAAGCACTGGGAAAATGGATGGTGCAGAGTTATTTCTGGGTGCGTATTATTTATTGTCTTTGTCATATGGAGGTTTTATGGATAGAGTGTAATGTGTATGGAGATTTCATGAGGTATACTTCTACTCCTTTATAAAAGGATCTAAAGCCTGAGAAAATGAAATTTTATATTTTACAATGAAACTGTAAAATAGAAAAACTGTTTTTGATAGAAATAGTGTAAAACTGCAATTATTGGATGCAATATATAAAGAATTAGAATTTCAGTCTCACTTCAGTTCATGCATCTATAAAGCTTATTTATATAGTCAGCCACTCTTTTTGTACTTTAAAGTTTCAGCTTTCATCTACAGATGCTAAAATTAACTAAAATCACTGGGATAACACCTCAGACACAATACCATGGATTTCCTGAGCAGAACTATCACCAGATAATAGGGTGTGGCTGTTATAATTTAGAAAATCCCATGCTAGCTAAGTGATATCCCCAGTGTTTGAATTAGAATGACTGAAGGCAAAACTTTGCATCGTTGTTTCCTATGAGGAAGAGCCTGCCATGGTGCTGTGGCTATCCCATCATTTGTTAAAACATAAGCTTTGCATATGCCTGCTTCCTATTGTTTATTCACCTGCCCTGTGGGCATCTTGTGAACTCACCAGTAATCTGTATAAAAATATGCAAACTCACCTTCTGTCTACTTTTGTCTTAAAACTGTTTTCTCCTGCTGTCAAGGGCAAAGATGATGAGCCTTCAGCTGGGGGATCTCCTGCGCTGTGAATGTGTGATGTGGTAAGAAGAATCACCACAGAAATAGTAGAATTGGTATCTGCCTTCCTTGTCCCCTGAGATGCTGAAGGGATGGCCTTTGCTCCTCTCCTCCCATTAGCTCTGTATGCTATAGGACACAACTGAACCACAGACCAATCTCGCCATCCCATTGCTTTGGGATGAAGAACTATTTAGTCCTCCACGATCAGGGGTGACCATTAAAGGATGGGAAGCATGCATGTTCAGAGCCTGTTCAAGGCCCTTCACCATAAGCCACTCAACTTCTGCACCAGAATGACACCTTCTTGCACTGCCCTATTTGAGGTAGCTGACAAGGGTCTGACTGTGTGCTTAGCTTTCCTTGGAGCTCTTAGGGATGTTAGGGACATCCCCAGCTCTGGAGTGCCAGTTTCCTGGTGACCTTATCATGTGCTGTGCTTGCTCCTGTCAGAGGAGAGATCATCCTCTGTCCTCCGACATGTATGTGTCTTTCTACACCACTGTGTATGAGCATATAGGACTGGAGAGCAGGAGGCTACCAGGACAGCCACTGAGTAACATCACAAAACAGAAAAAAACTGAAATTATTTTCAGATTACCACCTTTGGGGTTAAATATGCTGCTGTCTAGCTACTGGCAGATAAACAAGAGGGTATTATCTTAAGAACTATAAATAAGGCTCTTTTCAATACTTCTAAATCAATTACAAGCAAAACATTATTCAAATTCACGAAAAGAAAGAAAAAAGTCTTTGACCATTAAAGCTTTAATCCTATCTTTGTTCTGAAACTTTTTAAACACTTGTGGTTTTGTATATATTGTCAACTGGAGGTGAAAGTGCAAGTGAATTTAGGCAGATACATGACCCCACAATGTGCTAATTAAGAACTGTATTTCATGCAGATATGCTCTCATCCCTATGAGGAAAAAAGTACACTTGTCCACATTTGAGATATAAAAGGCTTTAGTGCAGAGAGAGCTGAGAGTTATAATCCAAAGATGGCTTTAACGTGTAAAATGGAATTCAGATATAATTTAGGTATCCAAGAATCAGTGCCTTAAAACTTATCCCCTACCTTAAAATGTTAGGGTCTACCAGTGCTTAAGTTTTCTGCAGAGAAATTTCCAAATGTCCTTCTGCATATACTTGGAACTGCTTTGCCATGCACTTTGGGACACTTTCTCTATATCAAAGCTTGGTCAGAAATTTCAAACGGCACATTCTTCAAAATTAATGTGCCCAGAAAAACCATATTCAATAGGTGGATTTTTGAGTATTTTGCTTCTAAAATGGTGACTCCAGAAATACTGCTGTGGCCGCTGTCCTCTTAAATAATACCATAAGTGAAAGAGGTGGTATTATGCACCTATACAGAACTTAGATTTAGGACCAGGATAATTCCAGTCAGATGACCTTGTATCTCAAACAACTCTTCTTCTAGAAGAGATTCAAATATCTCTACTATTGGCAAGGCTGCCACAATTATTATGGTGCCCTTCATACACATACAGATGTAGACATTATGGCATTTGGGGGAAAGAGATAAAAAGACTCTTCATTTAAGCAGAAGAGAGGAATCATAGCTCTCCAACCTGGGAATTATGATATTTTGCTCTTAAAGAGAAGTCTGCATAAGTATTTTGAAACTAGCTCAGGTATGTCTACACCATATCATTATATTGTAAACTCAACCCTTAATGACTTAATTGTGATTCCTTTCCAGACAAGACATTAAACCATTAGATACAGCATAATTTCTTCAAATCTGTTAAATGAACATAGGAAGAACACCTCAATTTAACACAGGTGGCTTTTTGCAGCAGTTTGTGAAGGTTTCACACATTTCCTACTTTGCTCATTGAAGTTGGTCTTACTTATCCTCATTTTGTAATGAACATGATGACACATGGCAAATATCCATAAAAAGTGTTAGAGGGAAAATTTTCTAATATCTCATTCCTTGACGCTAACTAAAATATTATTCGTCTACATTGTGAACAGTACTTTAAATTATCTAAGATCTTGGCAGTGTATGCTGAAACAGGTGGGTCCATAGCAAAAACCTTTGACTTGTTAATTGCTTTGCCTTCTCCATTATGGCAAGAAATTCAATATCTGTACTTAAATCTGTAAATACTGCACGCCAGACCCTTCATTAGTGATTTCTGAAGGCTTTGTTCACTCTTTCATTCCTCTCATATTTACTAACAAAGGTGTAAAATGCATACTCTGAAATGCCATAGCTGTTATTTTGCTGCCATTGGCAGTGAGATTTTCATGTTAAAATATTGGAGATTAATAACTGTGGAACTAATACTGGAAGAGAAATTAATCCAATTAAGCAGCCAGGGCAAACTGGGGGTGCTCAGCATTACTTACAAAGGCACACAGTAATTTCAGCATTTGGGCATTAATGTCAGCTTTCATAAAGACAACTGGTCTAAATACTGCTACATATTTTTTTTGTATCTCAGTAAATTCCATTCTTCCATAATCATAATGCCTCATTTTCTTGTGACATATGTTGCTTCCCAGTCTGAGAAATTTAGGATCCAAATAAATGTCAGAGTTCATGTATGATTTCACACTTTATTATTCAATTCCATTTCTACCAATCTAACTGGGCACCACACTTGTGAACAGAGAATGAGCCTGTGAGTAGCAGGTACTTTGATACTACCTCATGTATTAGCTGGAATAAGTTGCCAGCTTATGGTGTCTCACCACTGCTTTACTTCTTCGTCATCACCAGAAGATGAAGACTTCTTGTGTCCTGTTCTAAATTCATACCATGCATTCCACGTCTCAAATATCTAGGCTCATTTTTTAGTCACTCCAACATTAAAATTAGGCTTGGCTTTACGATCAGTTACAAGAGAGCAAATGCTTGTAGCAACAGATTTCTTTCAGAGAACTTATAACGCTGCAGTTTGTTTAAAAATCAACAGGCTACTGCAGGGGCTAAAATGAATCAGCTAAACAAGAATTAAGTGCTAGATATCACATTGACATTTACCAGCCATTTAGTACTTCATTTAAATGTCTATTCTCATGCTTGATTTATTGATTTTATATCAATATATTAGACACTTCATTTCTTCAGGAATGTAAGATTTTGTTCCAAAATCTTACTGGTCACTGGAATAAACAAAATCCTGGTGATGGATGGTATGTGGCAAAGAAGTTGTGACTAGCCTGTGGAGTCAAGTAGCACTTCTAGTTTACCTGTGCTTTGTCCTTTTTTTGGTTATTATTTTATGCTTTGTGTTACTCAGTGAATGTATAAGGTGTGAGTGTAAAAGGTATTATTATTCTAATTAGCATTTTGAAAGAAAGAATCTTAAAAGGAGTCTGGAAGAAGAGGTGACTATTAAGGCACACAATCCTATAAGACTCTTAAACAAACTCTTAACTTTAGAGATCACTGTGTTTTAGTAAATAGGCCCACTCACAGATCTGTTTTCAGTGCTTTGCTCAATCAGCTTTAAAGCTTTAATTCTACAAATTAGTGTTTGTTCATTGGGCTATTATAAAAAAAAACAATATGCATAAATTTGTCTTCTTACGAAAATGTACCTTAGCCTCCTAATTGCATTCTAAGAACTAAAAATAAAGAAAAATTGGCTATTAAGTAGCAATATTTAATAAAGCTAGAATGTATTTGGAGTACCTAGCACAAATTAGAACACCTGTATCTGTCTATAGCATGTGCCACCTACTGTGAATAACAGTGGAATAAGTATTAGCTGCACAGCCCACAAAACCAAGAGGCTACAGCTTGTGGGCACCTGAATGCTACTTTTCCGTTTGTTATTTGCTCACCTGTTAACTCCAAATTACTTAACTCCTTGGCAAAACCTACCCAGCCACAGAATCAGCCACTAAAGTCTGATTTTGCTTGGGGGAAGTCAATGTATTTTTGCTGTTACTTCAATCTCTGCATGCTCAAGACCTAAAACAGTAGCAAATTTGAATATTCAGTTACTTGTGGGAGTATTTTTATAAAAGACCAGAAATAAAGTTTTAAGGATTAACATCATTCAGGCACTGCATGCTGTGCGGTCCAGAGCTAATTCTTGCTCTGGTTGACCTCCTAAAGGTGTCCACCTCTAAAGGCAAGCAGATGTACAACATGCTCATGAGACCAAAGGAGATTATGGGAAAAATCAAAGCACAGGTTACTATCTTCCTTTCACATGTATCAGGGAAAAGAATATAATTTTCTTCATGATAATAGCTAGTATCTCTTCAACACATGCGGAGCCAGATAGGTGGGCTGAGAAAAACACATAGATAAAAAAGGAAGTCACAGAAATCCAACCCACTCATGGAAGAGCAACACCTCTGCATATGACCAATCACAGTTTAGCAGCTGAGTGGCCAAAATCCATAAAAAATTGTAATAAGAAAAAAAAAATAATGAAAGAAGCATACCAAACTAGAAAGGTTAACCCACAAACATGACTATCAGTCAGTATTTTAAAAGTCAGCTAGGAAAAAAAAGGGTTCACCTCCAGCCTCAATAAAAAAAAAAACACCAGGGAGTGAATGGAACATCTGAGGAGCTCCTGAGCCTATGACAGTCATGGATTTCATTTTTGGCAGCTGCCTCAAGATCCAGAGAAAGATTAGTGTTTGCTATTTGGCAAAAGGAATTTGTGAACCTGCCCCGTTGCAGATCAATGAGGTTGTGAGGTCAGTGCTTTGCCTTCCTGAGTTAAATGACATACTGTTCAAACTTTTTCAGGATAACACCAGCTTGTGTTGCTTTGCCCGTTACCTGCAGTATGCTCTTCAGTTACCATTTCAGCAGCAGGAAACGGTAGTGTCTTAAATCAAAAGCAACAGGGAAAGAAGAGTTTCATTAATTCCTTGAATGCTCCTTCTACACAAAAACGTGTTTCCTTAATATATATTTCAAGAAATGAATTTGACAAGACAGCATTTGCTGCAAAGCTCAAATTGTCATGAAATTTACATTATAAAGGTTGACAATATGATCATTATATTTAAAACCTCTTGAACAAGATCCTTTTTGCACTGATGTCAATGACTTGAATTCAAGTAGTGTTATGGCCCATCCTGAAGTTCTGTAGGGATATTTCCAAAAAAATCTTTCTATTCTAATGCGATTTGTTCTCTTGTGGCACTCTGAAAATTCATATCACAGGAGATAAGAGGAGAACTTAGTTTTACTTTATCATATTTTTATGAAGTTTTTTTTATAAACACTGAGAAAATTAAATCAATGCCAATGACGGCCAGAAGTATTTATTTGCAAATACATGATAGAGCTGGTAAAAACTCTGCCAGTTCTTCAGACACCAGTTTGGACTGGTCTGTGTGAATAAGAAAGGCATTTTATCTACCTATTTTATCTGCAGCTGTGCAGAAATGAATGAATACAGAAATGAGCATAGAAAACTTACTCATGTTTCCACGATGTTTACAATTTTTGTGTGTTTAGTGTCTGTATTGTAATATTCAGTGAATTTCTTAAGATTTCAAGTCTGGAACTGTGAATTTATGGGAGGCTCCAATAACACTTTATTCTCTATTAAAAAAAAAAAAAAAAAGAAAAAGAAAAAGGGAGATACAAACTCTCACAGCACATGGCTATTTTCAGCTGTATGAGATACCCTTCCCTAAAGAGTCAAAACCCAAAAGTAAATAATATCTCTATTTTTTTTCCAGGTAAAACATAAGGCACTTCAGGATATGTCTTGTTATTTTTCTCATCAGTTAATGCATAACTGCCTGCAGCACTAGGATTACCAGCCAAAATTTAGCCTGTGCTATTCTGAGCTGAATAGATCTTTCTGTAAGAAATAACAAACTCTGAAAGTGGCCGCAGGAGAAGTTTGCCCCAGCAAGAGCTGAAGACCATGATAACAGAAAGTGTATGGTTAACATAGCATAACCAATCAGTTGCTTCAAGATAACTATAATAACAAGAAATAACTGTTTTTCAAAACATTAGAAACTCTCTTCCATTAAATTCTAATAGAGAAAACACATTCCTTAGCAAATGTGTGAATGTCCAAAAAGGTGAAAACTTGTATGCGCCTTCTAAAATGTATGTAAAATAGAGTACATATTGAAACCATTAAGACCCTAAGTAAAGTCAACCTAGCACCCTAAAATATAGATTAATATGATAAAATTATTAATACATACAAATATCTGGAAGAAACGAAAAGAGTGATATTAAAAGAGAAAAAACCCATCCAAACAAAAACTGTAAAACTCCACACAACCGGACCTCTATTAACCATTGAATCAAATAACTGTTGATCACAAAAGGATGAACACCCCCAGAGATACCTGCATACCCAGAATGTGATAACATCCAATGCAATCCAGAAACATTAGAGTGTATTGGATTATACATGAGGACTGGAGGATTATGAGACAAGACATTTCTGAATCTAGTGAACAGAAACCATGGCGTGCCAGCTGGAGAAAGTAAGGTGTGAGAAATGCGGTTGTTATGAATTAATCCCTGTGAAAACAGTCAGATAAAAATCTTTGTTGTTCTCATAGTGGTTTGGAAATTGCATAATGAAGTATAATCTGTTTCTTAGGAACAAAACAAGAGGATGGTTGTTGCAACATAATTCCTCACACTGTTTCATCAATTCTTCATTTACTAAAGAAAAAGACCCACCATAGTAATTATTGTCAATCTATCAATATATGCCTTTGCTTTAATACTTATTTTATCCTGAAATTTCATGGGTACTTACAGCAGGCATCATGTCATTCTTTAGAATTCCACATTTTTCAGTTGTAGTCTCTGTCCTCCTTGCCTTGTCCTAATAACTTTTATATCCTTCTGTCAAACGTAACTGAAACTGATCAACAGTCTCAAGGCACTTAAGTTCCTACAGGTGTCATGAAAATTGGCATCTGGAAGAAGAGAAAAATCCTATCATCTCCAAAGGGAATGGATGAAGGAAGCATAGGTGAAAGTTTTCTCTGTCCATTTTGCCAGCCAGCCAGAACACACACATCCTAAACAGTCACAATAAGAGCTGCCTTTGCCAAGTACTGGTTTTGAGCTCTTTGCAGAAACTTGGTAGGAATCTAACTTACTTCAGCCAAGATATCAGTAATCACCTCCCACCTCTCAATTTCCCTGAGCACCATGGAGCTGGTTCACCCAGAGGCACAGATGCAAGATACTGCCAATGAGATGACAAAAAGACTGTTTCCTCCATGAAAACCAGAAAAGGAAGGCGCTCAGGTTCTCCAGTGTAGAAATTACCAGTACCCCTCTCACCCCACCTAACGAAGAGGTGAGAATACAACTTGGCCCTTGTAAGCAGTTGCCCTGTTTAAATTTATTAAGATCCATGGACCCCCTTCCATTTACGAAGGCCAAAAACTGCTGATATTTGTACCAGAAAACACCCCTGCTTTTTTATCACCCTTCAAAATTGGGAATTCCAACTAACCATATTATGCTAAGTGAAAGCACACCGATTCCTTTTGCAGTTCAAACACTCATTTGCTAGAGCTTGACCTGCCCTGTTTATTTAAAAATTCTTGTACTGACCAATCTGTATTTTGCTCCAGCCTCTGAATATAGCTAAAAATGATAAACTGATGGTTTGCTAAACATCTGACCTGTTTCAACACTTCTTTCAGCACGTTTCATTTTTAATATACTGCTGTTATAAGTGTCTTTTTCCTACCATGTTCTATACACGATGAGGTCAGGTCAATGAACAGCTGAAGCCTCTTTTTTGTTTTCCCCCTGAGTCAGTAATACTGGATGTATTGTTTGTGAAAGGTTTAGAGTTGATAGAAAAAATAGAGGTAGCACTAATCTGGTCTTTTGCTGTCAGAGCAACTTGATTCTGAATTCATTGCGTGGGGGTGAGACCACCATCTCCTGGGTAATAAGTCAATCCTATCTTTCTGTTCATTGAGCCCATAGACTTCCTTTGCCACATTAATTCCACTTGAACTATAATAACCTCCTGGCTGGCAGCTGCTATTGATAAATCACAAGAGAAACTGGGAAATTGACATTGGAGGTGGACAAGCAAATGTGAACAATAGAAAAAATTCATAATGAATTGTGATCAATAACTAGCATCGTCAGGAAAAAAACCCAAAAGCATTACTTTTTTCCCGATTTCAGTCAGATAGGACATTCTAAAAGCAGTCAGGTTACTAGAGATGTTGGAATACCCAGTACTAATTTACCTCAGGCAGAATTTTTCAATCAACTGTTAGTTAATTAAATATGAAACAATCCAAATTACATTAACCAATCCCTGCTTTCACTGCAATTTACAGACATCATCATAGTACTTCGTTCTTCTGTCTCTTTATCTATCTTTGTGGAGTTTTATACTTCGCTCATACAGCAGCTCTCAAGAACCTACTCTGGAGGATACTCTATTCAGTGAGTTCCTGAATGATAATAGTAATACTGCCAGAAACTAAATCATCGATGATTACTTATTTATTGGACAAAAAATAAAACTTGCTACCTACTAGTCCACAACTGGAGCACATAGCCACCTATTGTCATTACATGCCGTCCTCACCTTCACCTCATTTTAAGTTTCCCCTTGCATTCTATATACTGTGTCTTTTCCCCAGTGGTCCTGATCTTCAAAAATTCACAGCTCTGTATAACTTCATTTATGCAAGCAATCTAACTGAAATCAAAAGTACTATATGCAGCTAATGAAAATACACATGGTTTATATGCCCTTGAGAGACAAAGGACTTACTGATCTCTTCAGGAGTGGATTTTATCTTGTAAAATGCTCATGGCTCTAATAATTCCAGGATATCATGAACCTGGGTGAGAAACTTGTTCAAAATTGGTAAAGCTCATCGAAATTTGGCAATTCCATCTGTATCTTATATTATCACATTCCGATTCAAAAATGAAAGAACAAAAAACTTAAAACTATGCTTAAAAAAGGCAAGCACCTTGAATTTGACACTAGAAGAGGAAAACGGATTACCTGGTTGATATTTTCCACTTAAATTTTAAATGGATATTTCTCCTAGTAAAAAGGTACACATGATTCGTTAGAAAAAAGATTGAGTTCCTTTTTTATTTTTTTTCTCTAGTACACATTGAAAATAAATATTTTTTAAAAAAGTTCAATTGGTTTTGAAACTTCCCATGAAAAAAGAACATCTCCCACAGTCTATGCGGATTAACTTCCCCACTGCCATGTGCCATTTTATTTACTAGTTGAAAATGTACTGTGGTAGTTAAGGGAAGTACACATTTCACTTTTAATTGTCTGTTGTCATTGCACATTTTACCCCAGCATAATATCTTGCTCCAACTGCTCTGAAAGTTTTGTACTTTGTTCTTGCTAGCCATCTACACATTTTTTCTTTTTTTTTTTTCCCTTCCTTTCTTTTCCAATAAAGGGTATGGGATATTATGGTGATGAGGGTTTAGCGGATGGTTAGGTTTCACAGCCCATGCAATGATAACGGTACTGGTTTAAGACAGAGGATTACAGTTTCAATCCTGGTGCCATTTTAGGCCCTATGGGATGGTTTGAACAAATTCCACTGCAACTCTGTGCATCAATTTGTCACACGGAAAGGAGGAAAATGTTTGGGTTTTACCTCACTGGGTCTCACAGGTAAGAATTTCATTCAGGAACATGAGATACTATCATGGGGGCCACCTACATGCCTTAAATGGTGTTTCGAAATGCTGCCTTGCTTGTGATAGGAGAAAGACTTGGCATGGGGGCAGCCATCCTGTGGAGACTGATGGCCACATGGGGGCAGTGGGACATGGCATGCAGAATTTCATACTAGGTAGCCCCTGTAGATTATTCAGATAGTGCAGAATAAAGGCTGAAAAAAAGCAAAAGATAAATACTTTCAATCCACTGGGAAGATGAGATCTACTTAATATGTTGGTGAGCATCCCTAGAATGGATTTTTAATCAACAACAGTTCTCATTTACTGGAAGAGTGAGCCTATGAATAGACTAATACTACTGAGTGACATTATGGGCCATTCGTCTGCTTAAGTTGTCTGAAAATTTCAGCCACCAGTGAAGGATTATTATTGATTTTCAGGCTGTCTTTGTTAAATACCTGATATACTGTACCACTCTCTTATTTCCCTCTCCCTCCATTGTCACAGATATTAAAATGAAACCCACCTATTATCAAATCAATCATGCCTGATAAATCTACACAGAGTAAGGTGATGTGCGTCATATTTACCCACCGAGACTGAAAGTTGGGTTTTCAGTCATTCAGGAAATATGCATTTTGTTTATTTATTTATTGCTTTTGGTAAGCTGGGAACTACTGCAGCAATTAATTACAGCTCTTTAACAGATGCTATATGAGGCAGGAATGATTGTATTGTGGTTGAGATGCTGAACTGAGGCTCAAGAGCTGTCATTTTTGTTTCCGGTTTTGGCAAAGGCATCTCATCTAACCTTAGGAAAAGTGATTCATTTCTCTAGACCACACTTCTGGCAATAAAAAATTAGCTACAAATTTTCTGTAACTTAAAAACTAAAGACAAAATGTGATTTGTCTTGGGTAGGTAGCAATGCAGACAGATAAGAAATGGGGAAGCTGGAAAAGCCATAGTTGAAGACAGAAGTTTTGCCACAGAAAATAAAAAGGAAAATATTCCTAAAAAATAGAGTTTTTCTAGGTCATGGCAAAAGAACATAAACTATAACTCACACATTTCCTCCTGTGATCACTAAGAATTATTACATGCTTTTTCATTAAAAAGAGGTCGTTTTGCTGAAAAAAAAGAAAATAACAAAAAGTTATATTCTGTGAACAAAAGATGGAGAATTGTTTTCCTAATGTACAAAATGAAAGCTCATCTTCTCGATCTCACATTCATCCAGCCTTCATCAGGTAGCACCACTTGTCTACTTCCTAGGTCTCTTTTCTCTTCTGTTGAGAATATAAAAGGGTGGGACTTCTTCCAGCTATTAACAACCCCCACAACTCTGGATCATTCCAAAGAGTCTGCACTTCCTACTAAAAACTACAAAGAAACATCAGCTTTTCTCTTCTCCCCTGCTAAATCAGTGAGTTCACATCTCAGGGAAGTTCCTGAGGAATATATGTTTATTTTGGTTTTTTTTTGAAAAAAGAAAAAAAAAAAGGAAAAAATTGTGCATTCACTTTTTAATGTATGTATTTATTTCTCTCCATCTGCTCAGGTATAGTGCGGACATTGTAGTCAGTAATTTGTCTTCATACTATTTTTCATCAGTTTGTGATTCAGGAAGTTTAGTCTGAAGTGTATGACAGAAATAAAAACAACTTTACTGCCATGGTTTCAGAAAGTAAACTTACGCCAGTGATCTTTTCCACTTAATTTTTTCAATTACAATCACTAGAAGTGAATTTGTGTTCATATTGAACTGCTTTGTCACTCATCTCTACTGCTCCTGTGCTTATGCTATATGTTCAGCCTCCCAGTAACAATGCCAACCCTTGATTGTGTTGACTTCGTTAACCTTAGACGTCCATGTACAGCATGCTAAGAGCACTGCAATTACACCAGGATACCCTGAGCTTTATCGCCTACATTACCTATCAAAATACTGGCCATGGCATGTACACTCACAGGTTTATGCTACATGTGCCCCTTAAAAAGTTTCAAAACAAATAGTATCTGCAGCGCTCCTGGTCACAGAATGTACACAACCAAGCTAATCTATAGCTTCTAAATGTGGAGAGAACTTAGAGATGATAAAATCCCTCCACTACAGCAATGGGCAACATGAGACAGTTGACTTGGCAAGAAGTAGATCAAAATAGGTGGAGAAAGGACCTCAAAGGATGTAAAATGGAGTGACAATGTCAGTGTTAGGAATAGTAACTAAGACCCATAATATTTGAGTCTTAGTCATGCAAAACTTAGACGTGCAAAACTTACTTTTCATCTTCATTAGTTTGAACTGAACTTGACTAGGTTACAAGTAATGAATATTGGACTAAATGTAAATATTTTATCCTCTCTTCTGTTGTTTTAGCCTAGTGTTCTAGTACTTTTAGGCATGGGGTGGCTTACCCGTTGCCACCAACCATTCTTTGTTGAGTCTGAGGTGGTTTGTTTGCACTTTATAAAAGTAACATATTTTTATGCTTGACTGAAAGAGTTTATTGTCACACTGTAGAATACATGTATACTCTCTGGGGTCAGTGCCTTAAGGGTGACTGGAGAACAGGAACTGATTCTGCAGTCAGATATTCAGGAAATAGGGGAGCTGTGGCCTCCAGGCAAGGCTTGTGCAGGGGCAGGCACAGGAGACAGCTGTCCTCTTTGTCCTACACTGGGTGCCAGCCAAGGCAGCTGGTTTCATTGTCCCTTGGGACAAAAGCCATGGCTGCTACATGACTGTTGGAATACACATGGCTGTGTCTGTGTACACTTGGTAAGGATTCAGAAGAGGACATGATCTTTCTGGTTCTTATATGGGCCAACCCTAGTTAACAATATATTCGTATCATTTTTGGTCTTTGGGTGAATTTTAAGAACTGAAGCAATCAAAGATAACCATCATGCAAACATGAGCTTTTCTTCTGTTTTAGCAGAGAGGTGTGTCCGGAAGAGAGGAAGCAGAATCTTAACAGTCACTTAACCTCAGGAGGTTTCAGGAGAATGTATGCTTGGGAGTATACAATCCAGGGTCAGTGTCTGCATGTGTGCCCAGGGTTCACCAGCCAGGAAGTGACTCCAGGAATGATCTAACCTAGCACAGACAGTAAGGTGGAGATTTCACATTGGAAGCCTAATACGAGATAAAAATCCAGGTCAGCAGCACTCTTGTCATCTTGGATGTAATAAAACTTCAGAAAAATCATAGACACAAAGCAAGTTTAGGAGTTTGAAAACAAATTTTTAAAAAAAAAAAAAGAAGAAATCTTTCTTCCTGAGTTTTCCAACTGGCAAAGATCTAATCCTGACTAGAAAATAGTTTATAGGCAGATGAAAGAAGTAGAGGATATGTATTTCTTTGAAGACCTGTATTTACTCTAATGGACTTGAAATTCTCAGTCTGTTTCTCATGTCTTAGTGTTAAAGTCAGAATTTGAACATAGGTTATATAGGTTGGGTAATCTGTGGACACATGTGCCAAGAGAAGTTTTTCTGCACTGCTGAAGAATAAATAATCCGGAGGACTCAGCAGGAAAGCCATGTCCTCTTTATATGCCATGTTACAAATAGGGCTTGTTGATGGTTGTTACTGATACCATAGGAAGATGTAATATTTTAGATTTTAAAAAAATATTCTAAGAATACTACCTTTTGGCAGAAAAGAAGTTTGCCAAGTCAGTTATATCAGGAGATCTTTATTCTCCTTAAGTCTAGGCTTTTTGCAAGAACATTACATTTATCTTGACATATTTCTGTTAAACTAGTCTTTTCAATAGCCCTTTGGATTGTCTACATTTGCTCTGACTTATCCTGAATTCTGTGATTAAAAATGGAAATTATTTTATTGGCAGCAGACCTTATATACATTATTTCTGCAGCTTCTGCAATGAACTACTTCCCTCAGCTTGTTTTCTCCATTAGCAAAGTTACTTAAAGTCTAATGGCATAAATAAGCAGTGCCTATATAAAAAGACATAATCAAGCATAATTTTGAGACCTTTGTTTCTCTTACCCTGCTATATGGTCTGACATGTAGAGGGAGATATCCTCTTACATTAAATTATCTTTTTTTTCCACTTGGATTCACCCAATTTTTCTTGCTGTGTTTCTTACTGAAATGAAATACACATGAATTTGCCCTAGTCCTTCTCTCTAGTGTAGTGATTTGCCCATAGTTTGGAAGAACATATTTCATCATTTTACTGGATGGGCCATTTATAAGGTGTTATGGTCTCCTAAATAATAGTTCACTTCAGCTAGCATAAGAGGTTGATACTACGACATAAGTGTGGTGTATGAAGTGAAGATGGCAGCTCCACCTGAGATGGCTCTCAGGCAAAACCATGGCAGTCAGCTGTTGCGCCAGTGTGCCAGGGTGCTGGAAGGAAGAATTTGTTACTGATTATCCAAGGTATTTCATAACAGACTGTGACCAAAAGGTTAGGCAGAAGGATTTAGTCCATCTTGGATGACCTCTGAGACCAGATCCCAAAATACTTACAGAAAATAGTATGCTGGGTCAAAGGAGTTTGTTATGCAAAAATACAGGTTACCCAAATAAACAACAGAGAATTACTGTTCTGAAGATCTTCAAGACCCAGTCATTTATACCATTCTTTTACTGTAAACTTCAGATTTTTTGTTGTCAAAGTAAATGAGCTTTTTATAGCTTTTAACTCCTGGTTTAAATGTTCTTCAAAAGTATAACATGGCTGCATTTTAAGCAGACTACACCTGGAAGCATTGTAAGGCAAAGAGAGAAACTGATGGTGCACATGTGGTATTTAAACAGCATTTATATGTTCACAGTGAATTTACAAATAGTTTCACTCAGTAAGGAAGGAAATAAGGTATGAATTCTTAATAGAGTTGGAATATATATCTCTCTCTCAATAGGTTAGTCTTAAAATTGTTCCCACTGTATATCCTGTCTAGTCATGGCCTCCAAAAGTAAAAGAACCATTTATTTCACACATTTGCAAGAGTCAGGCTGGTTGATAGAGACTAAAAAATCTCTCACAATTTGATGGCTAAATCCTCTCTTCTGCAAGAACACTGATACAATATCCAGTAGTTGAGAGTTTACTGTGCTAAATTGCTAGGTGCTTAATAATACCTTTTCTTTTAGAAAAGAAGTTCTGTACTATTATTATCAAAGTGTCTGTAACAGAGTTTCTTTTGGAGCATGAGACATTGTCTCTAACAAAAGCAGTAAGAAAAACAACAACAATTCTATAATGCTCTACTCCAGTTACCCCTGTAATCAAAAAAACATAACTAGAGAACCTGGGGATAAAATCATCCATTGCTAATAGGAGCAAATATTTCACTTCTTGGTAAGCACTTTTCCCCCTTTTAAACTAGAAGCAATAAAAAATAAAATGCACGCAAGCATTTGTGGCTTTATATGTTACCCCAGCAGCTTTTATTATTAGAGGGACCCAGTGGCAGCATCAGAAGAGCTGCAGTCACCAGGGAGTTGTTCTGTTGTGGTAGGACTGGAGGCAAACTGAGTAAGCAACCACAAATGAGGAGGGAAATGGGTGCAATTTCTAAGTGAAAGTGGCACCTTCTGTGTTTGTCAGATGCCCTATGTTGCTTTTCTTCTGGGCAGGCATTCTGGCTGACTATTTCTGGAAGAGGAAAATCATAAGATCAAAGGTATCACTCTTTATTTTTCTCACTTGCATGGTTCTGAATATATTTCTTAACCTTTCGTCTTTCCTGTTCCCTCATTTGCAATGTTCAGATTTGCAAAGACTTTTCAGTGTGTTAATAATACTGGTTTTCTATATGAATCTTCATTTAACACTGATCAGGGAACCTTAGAGAGGAAAACGACAGATTCTCAGATGAGGTAAATCAGTATAGTTCTCTTGTTGCTATTGTACAACTACTGAGACTCTGGTGCGCCTGAGCTCATAAAATACTATGATTGTGAAAACAATGCCAAAGCATGCGTTTTGTTACTGCAAAGGATTTAAATAGCCAGATAGAAGTTGCCCCTCCAGCAAAAATAGAAGGAGCTTCAGCTCAAGTACCCCATCTTGCAAGGCAGCACTTCCTTCTTCTTCATATGCGACCCCTATTACTCCACAGGCCAGATGTGCCTATAGCCCCCTTTGTGAAGAGACCTCCCCACATGTAGCTTAGGCAGGTCCAACAGAAACCTTTGACTGACAGATGAATAAATAAATAAGCCTCTCCTTTTGAGACAATTTTCTACCGGAATATTTCTGTCTGCATATTACAAATGCATTGAGAAAACTAATAAGGGCATTAATTACACCAGTCCAGACAGCAGTAGCCATATAAATATTATCAAGCCATGATATATAAAACACAGCATCGCCCCTTCCATCTCCATGCTGGAAGTTGCTTTCCTCTGTAATGACAGGTTGAGAAGTACTCAGCTATTCTTTGAGTCAGTTGTAGAAACCAGCAGGATAAGACATTAACAAGCTTAAAAGGTATTACCTGTCTAGCCCTACCAGGAGGTTTATGCTGACTGTAGGGGTTTCACATATCTCTTGTACTTTCATGAGGGAATTAGTTAAAATTGCCATAGTGGAAAGTATTTGATTTAGATTAATCTCGCTTTCTCAAGCAGTGGAGACTCATTACTCTGATTGGCTGGTCTACCCATACTGCCCTTAATGCTCTAACTATATACTCAGGAAAAAAGCTTTCAGTTCAAAGCTCTTGATGGATAAGTAAAATGGATCATTATTATCTTTTCAAAAAACCTTTAAAAGACTTAGAAGAATAAACTGAAAAATATATATAAGTGAGAGATATACCTCCAGAATTCAGTCTGGGCACATGTCAAATTTTCGCTTTCTCAGATTACAAAATTTCTCATCCTGAGAGCAAAAGAGTGTTAAATGTTAATCTTTTAACTTAAGAAATAACCCTGACAATCTTATGGTGCTGATGGGATTCGTCTCTTGTTTTTAGCATTACTGCACTGCACAGGGGGAATGTCCAAGGAATGCCTTGGTTAGTCTACCAAAACATAGTGTATTTCCATAGTTTTAAACATTTTCAGTGTGCCTCTTCAGCTCTGCCTGTAGATATAAACTGCAGATCTTTTCAGGCATGAAACTGTCAGAGGCATTAATGGGGGCATACAGCAAAATGAGAACTTCAGTGCCAGAGGCCCTCTGCCTTTGTAAGGGCAGGACACCCCCAATCATTTTGTTTGGAAGCAGGTGCCAATCAACAAAGCTTCATGATGCTGATGCATGGGTGGGTGCCCAATTATGTTTTAATGTCTAACCTTTTAGCCATGCAGGCTGCTAAATCTGTGGCACGCAATAAAAACATTATCTACCTTGGTCCTTTGGACTGTGGTTCAGGCTCAGGTTTCAATTGTCTTAAAAGAACAGATTTACAGAGGGAACAGGCGCTTCATGGTACTGAAGACTTTCAAGTGATCTAAATCACTAGATGTTTATCCTTCTTTATAGCTTAGATATATTTATAAGTCATAAGACATCCGTTGATCTTGCTGAGATGTTTTTTAACAACCAGATTAACAGATCAGTGCAAGCTTGACATCACCAAGCAATAATTCTTGCAACTGTGTATTTATAAGATCCCCAATGCTAATTTCTTAACATCAGAATTACCTCCAATAGAGTGATTCAGAGGCAAGATAATCTGACAGAGGAAGCTACATTTTTAAAAGTGCTATCAGAGATAATGTGTGGAGTCTTGACCTGATTCAATTAGAGCTTTGCCCTTATGTTACCCAAGGGCATATTATCCAGCATTTATAAAGACATTGGCTTGGATAAATGAAAGAGAAAAAAAGCACTATTGTTTACTCAGCAGGAGATGGGCTGTGGAAATGGTTAGATTACGCTCTCGTACAGACACACAATCTTATAAACACATGCATGCCCACATACACAGAGGCACAACACACACACAGAGGCACGCACATGCATAAAACCCTTACAAAATCTTCTCCAAGTCCTGCCCGTTACCATAATTACATATTTAAAATACAAGAAACAAAGTTGGGCGATTTTATTTTTTTTTTTTTCTGTGTGCAACAACCAGGCCCATTTTCAGTGGTTTGTATACATGTAATTAGCAGTTTAATTTCCTCCGAGGCTAAATTAGCCCTATGATTTTATTTAATAACAAGGAAAATTTACTGCCAGGGCTGAGGTTGCGGTGCCAGCCTCAGCTCTGCACTGCCCTCTGCTGTCGCCTGAACACTCACTCGGCCCCTTCAACCTCCCGCACCACAACTGTAAACTACAGCCTGGATGCGTGGAAATTGTCTGAAGGAAGCGGTGAGGGAACATTACCTAGCTTAAAAACACTTTTAACGAGGGTTCCTCCCTTCCCTTTTTTATCCTCCAGCCACCAGAAATTCAAGAAATATACTCCTATGCTGGGGTTTTTTTCCAGCAAACTCCTACTTTATACTCATTACCATATTAGCCTTGTAACAAACCCTTTCACACGATTTAGTTCAATTATAGATTACATTGTGTGCCTGTACACAGTCCATGAAGCCCAAGAATATAATGTCGCACAAAGCGGCATCCATCATGCCTGAAGCAATATGATTACTCATGGTGTGCCTCATTCTTGTAAAATCTAATTCAGGCATTATATCATATTTTACTTTAAAATATCTTTTAATAGGGGAAACAAATCCATCTGTTGCAAGGGAGAGACATCTCTTGGGACACACTGTGCTGACCACCAGTTCTTGTCAGAGGAGTTAATTTGTCATCTAAGAGACTGGTTGCTACTTTCATCTAAAAGGCTCGCTCTTCTAAATGTCTTACACATCCACCTCCAGAAGCACCTTTTGCATCTAATGACATTTATACAGCACCTTTCATCTAAGCAGTCAAAAATGTGGGGCAGATCTTATAGACTGATTATACATAAGTGATCATAATCCTGACTAGCATAAATGGCAAAACTCAAAATTATTTAAAAAATACTGTAAGTCCCCAGAGAATACAGAGATTACTATATTCTGAGAGATTACTTTCTTTGTTACTGAAATGCAGCTGCTTCTGGCATGGAAGATGACACACAGAGCACAGCTATACAAAAAACAGTACAAGGAAGAAAAAAAAACAAAAAAGACAAATAATCTTATCCAGCATAATTGCAGAGGGAATTTTAAAAGAAGCAGAAGGTAATAAGCCTTCTGGAATTTAGCCAGAAATAATAGCCCTTTGTTTCTGATGTACTTAAGGAACTACAGCTGGCATCACATTGGCTAATAAGCACAGAAGCCTGGCAGGAAATGAGATCAATTAATTTGAAGAATTGTATTCCAACTAGCTAGAGATTCAGGACCAGACTGCATCTTCAGATCTGCACAGAGAGGGACACTGTGGAAACACAGAGTTAGCTCCTGGCAAACAAAATAGGCAGCTCAGTGACATCTAGCACACACGTTCTTGCAGTGTTTTCATTGGGCTGGTGCCATGTGTGGGGAAGGGCAGACTCCATGAAAAACTGGAAACAGTGGTCCCCTTTTCAGCCTTCACCATTTTCAGACAGGTATCTGGGAAAAGGTAGATGGGGAAGCTCTTCCCTACAGATGGAGAACTGCGAAAAAGAAGGCATAAAGCCATTACAGAAGAAAGAGTTCTTTGTGAAGATGGCCCTCATCTTTTGAATAAACATTAAATGCAAATCTGTCCAGTAATGGAAACGCAAATTCCGCCATCTTGATGGAATACTTTACTCCAGGAAGTACACCTCACAGGCTTTCTCTCCTTTCTTCGTTATTGTGGGAAAATATATATAGCCTTCATTAAGGCCAACTATAAATCAAATAGCTCTTTAAATCTCTTTCAAAATTGCAAAGCAAAGAAGGTGACTTCTTCAAAGACTTGAAATAGATGTTTCAGAAAATTCATCAACAGGCTGTCTCAAGAACTACTTATTTTCAAGTGCTGTTACTCAATTCTGTCTCTCAGTGCTGTTCTTATGATCTCCCCAGTTTGAGTCTGAGAGCAGAAGGCAGATAGCCCCACATCCTGCTGTCCATCGTGCCTCTGACATTTTTCATCAATAAATGAGCTGCAGAGACTTTTTTTCTATCTGCCATTTTCCTCACCTAGCACAATGAAATCAAACACAGTGCTCTGCTATGCAGCTCCATTATTTCCCCTTCTTTTGTAGAAAATTCACCCCTGGCACCTGAATTCTGGATCACTTAGATTTTAAGGCAATGCAGGAGTTGAACACTGCAAGGCACAGGAATCGCAGCCATCCTTGCATGATTAATGAAACATCACAGAGTAATGGGGAGCAGCCAGTAGATTTCTACCCACTTATATCTTAAACTTTGTTGGCTAAGTGTCTTGGGAAATGATCTGTGCTGAGAAACAATGCACTCCTTCTAGGAGCTCTGATTCAGTATTATGAAAGCCAACAAGTGGTAACAGCAATTTGGCAAGATCATCAAATAGGGCTGGCATGTGGCAGGATTCTTGAAGAAAGAACGCAGAAAATAAATGTCACCCACTTCCAACTGTTGTGCTGCCTTGGGAGCAGAATCAGATGATAAATCCATTATCGTAAAATGTGGGAGACAATGTTTTGTAAGATATTGTGAACAGGGAAGAAAGGAGGCCAAAGAAAGAAGTACAAAATTTTCTCAGAGATTGTGCCTCAATAGCTAGTTCTACATGTCTGAGAAAACACAGCTAGATCATCTCACCTCCTGTATATCACACACTTGAAAACATCATCTAACTATCTATGTACTGAGCCCATTAATTTCTATCTAACTGAAGTACACCTTGTGTTTTGGCAAAAGAATTAATCACCTTCACTATTAGAAATGTGTGATTTCTTTCTGGTTTGAAATTGTTTCAGGGTCTAGCCATCAGCTCTTTTTTTTGCATTTCTCCAAGGTCAAGCAGAACATTGTCTCACAAACAAAAATGAAGGACCTTGGAGCTGTCTTTAAGTGTCGTTACTGAAATGCACAGGGGACGATCACTGAATATGCAGACACATTCATTAATGCACATCATTTAAACAGATTTCCCTCCTTATACTCAAATGGAAAACCAAAATACCACTACAATATAAAGATGTTGCTGAGAGATTTTCTGAAGTTGGTCAGGAAACTCTTCATTTTCCTGGCTTGTCTGTCAGAATTACTTAAGCTTGGACAGTTAAATCATCCTGTAGCAACACCAGTTTAAAATATGCATGTGCCAGTACAAGAGTTTTGGTTTGGCCTTTATTGTTCTGTGTTGTGTCTTTTTAAGGCATACAATATTTTAGACAGGACACTAGTGCTATGAAAAGGTTTTCTCCCACTGCTAATTTGCTCTGACAGCTCTTAGAGCAATACATTGTCAAGGTAAGTTTCTGCCATGTCATTCCTGTTGATTTTAGCTGAAACCACTCAACAAGAACCTCACTGGATTCATCTCAGTAACTCTAGGTGTTTGCCAAGTCTGTGTATACACCAGGCGTAGTTCTCTGGACTTCTTTTGCAGTCCCTATAGAGAAGGTGACAAGTATAAGGAGCAACCTCTCTGACCTATTTTAGCCTTCACTAAAATGAGGTATCTCAAATAAACATTTCTTCCTTCCCACTGCATTCATAGCCATGGCTCTCTGGGTTGTGGGCATCCACCCCACCGCTGTTTAAGGCTAGATGGCATGAATCCACCTGCTCCCATCCCACTAAGAACAACTGAAAAATTGCCCTAGCCTTACTAGTGTTGCACCTTTTTAGGCTACTGTAGCAGGCAAAGAGTCAGGGATCAAGGTCAGGTAGAAGCCTCTTTGTTTTATGAGGTGCTCTACAGCTGATACACGGGTGTTAATTTTTGGCATATCCCAAGTTTTGCGATCATGTGCCCTTTCCCTGCAGCTCGTTGGGACACGGAGCAGCCTGCTATGGAGTCCAAGTGCCTGCAGCTGGGCTCCAGTACCATCAGAGTCCGTCAGGAAGCCACAATTTAAAGCAGAGAGAAAGATTGTGAAGAATGTTTTACAAGGCTGAAATGCACGCACTGCTGGTTGGAAAAATTACTATGAAAAGAGATCTGTTTCTCAGGATATTTTCATTCTTTAGGAACTGGATTTGGAGGGAGACAAAAGATCACTGGTTCATATAAACCTCTTTACAAAAATAATAGAGAGGAGTGAACCTCGGAGCTGATGCAGGAAGCACTTCATATTGTCAGGGCTGAAAACATGACAGCCAGATATACCCTTTCACTGTGTGTCATCCAAAGCTCTTTTGTGTTTCTAATCATATAGAAAACTAAGAAACACTACTGGCAGGCAATAACCTTTAAACTGAAGCTAAATAAGGAAAGGACCTTATTTTTTTCATCCTATCCAATAACAACAAAAAACACCTGTTACTTAATGCAGGTCAATAGCAGTACTGAATGGAAAGAAATTATTTTGAGTGATTAGAGCACCATGTCTGCTTCTCACTTTATTCCTCTAAAGCATCAGTTTTTCTGATTCAGCCACAGGGTTGTCTTATATAATGTCATAGAAAACCAGGTTTGATTTGACCTGCCACAATATAAGTTACAATCCAGCATAATCAATATATAAAACAATGGACCATTATACATACACAGTATCATACTATGATTCTGGACAGCAAAGTGCAATTACCCAAATTGCCAGTCTGGAAATAAAAATACACTTTATTAGGTGCTTCTTCATCGTTCCCACAGAATATGCATCTCTTTTCCTCAGGACAGATCTAGAAAGCAGGCAGACAAGCCCTGGGCATAACTCCACAGTAAATTCTTACTGTTAAATTGTATTCAGGGATCGCCTGCCTTTGCTTCCCATGGTACCTCACAAGGCAGCAATGACTGTATTGCTCTGAAGGAGACCATTACCAACAATGGCTGCAACTCTGGTATGGGTGAGAAATGGAATTTCATTATAACTGCATTCAAAGGTATTTCAATCAGCACTGATTGCTGCCTCTTTTTAAAGAAAAAATAATTTACTGAGTAGATTCAGTGGTTGTGGGAATCACACCCCATGATTTCCCACTCCCTGGTCTTTTTTCTCCTTACAAAAACAGTGCAGGCACTCACTTGCTCATCTTTTGGCACTGTCACCGTGCAGCCTGAAGCATTCAAGATAGAATTTGTCATGTAATCTAAAATAGTTAATAACCACGCATTTGGGTTAGGGGCTTTTTTTGTGGCTCTTTTTCTTCAAATCAACATTTAAACAAAATAAAGGAATTTAATTGTAGTGACAGGTATCAACTGGAGAGGCTTGACTTCTTGTTGTCCATGAAATTGATTCATGGCATTTTCCCCAGTTCTGACCCACTGGTGTGCCTCTTCCCCTCTGAGGTGCTACATCACAGAGTGATGTTCATCAGACTACTGCTGCCAGTTGTTCTTTAGCCCCTTAGTCTGAAGTGCAAACTGTGATGGCTGCACTTGGAGGAAAGCATTTCCTTTACTAGCTGAAACTGGACTGAGAAGACCAATAAAACCTGCTGAAACAAGTGACAGCAGCTGCTGCTACTCGGCTGGCATAAGTTTAATCCAGAAGTGTATGAATTAAAAGAAGAACCATCCTGTGTAGTTCATCAGTAGCCTTTCTACCATTGCCCAACTATGCTTGGAGCAAAAAATAATTTTACAGAACCAGTGTTCAGCATAGAAATGTCAGTAAAACATTTTCTGTAACAATGACCTCAGACATAGCAACTGCGATAAAACATTTCTTTTCCTGTTCTTTTCTGGGCAAACATTTTTTAAATACATCCAAAAATAAATTAGAAGAAAAATATGTATAGGAAAATAGATAGACAAATGTGCATGTATGCATGTACACAAATACATAACTAGATTTTTTATTTAATACATCTCTCTAAAAGCAGTATTACTACTTTAGAGGAATGCAAGTCCATAGTTATTGTCCTTTCATTACAGAAAGCTAAATTCAGTCTCTTCTTAAGGTCTGTAAGTGATAAAACATGGAGATGACTCCAATCATCTTCCCTGGCAAATGTTCTCTACTAATTTCTCCACCTAGAGTGCTTGGTCTACCCTGATCCCTTGGCCCACAGGACATAGTTGCATGTTCTGTTTATCTAAACATGAATGTGTTACCTGATTCCAGGCTATTCTCCCCATTCCCACACTGTAGACTGTAAAAAAGCCAGTTGTGGCCTTTTAGGACCATTGAAAATCAAAAATGCCAGAAACAGGTGTAAAACATATCCCCAGAATTTTCTGGAGCCAGGCAAGGGCTGAGATCAATGCCCTGGCCTAGTCACTGCGGAAGCAGCAACCCAGCCTGCAGAGATTTAAAAAGAAATTACTCAATTAAGACGTAATGGCCCTCCAGCCTTCCCAGGCTGTGAATGAGAGCAGACATATTTACAATCACAGGGTATCATAAAATTCTATCCAGTTACATGAAATCAGCAGGGCTAAATTAGCTAGCAACATCCTGATTAGGTGCTGTGCCTCTGTGTGTGTGTGTTGGATGATTTATGATAAGATCTGTTAGGACTGTCAAAAAAGATTTTTAAATGACCTTCCAGGGGGGAAAAGGGTGGAAGAGAGCGGTATTGAGGCTTCAGGAAGACAATTGCACTGCCTTACTGTGAGGGATCACAGTGAATAGAGGTGAAGAAAGATTACATTTGTCAATGTGTTTGTATGATGAATACAAACACACACACATGCATAAAGGAAGCAAAGTTCATCTTCTATTGAGGAGTTTTGTTATAGTAGGGTTCCTCGTCACCATTTAATTATCCTTACAGAGGAATTTACCTTTTTTAAAATGAATCTTATTTATGCTCATGAGCACTGAAGGACCGTGTGAGCGCAGCAAAGTGGAGTCCTCTATTTATCCAAAGGTCAGAGATGATTGTAGGCAGGTGATCCAATTACCCAGCAAAAAAAAAACTTTCTGCCCCTGTCCCTCTCCCCACCTCATTTTCTCCAGCTAGTCCAGGAAAATGATAATCAGAAATTTAACCCACAGCTGCGTAAAGGAGGCTGTCAGCCTTTTTGCTTCTGAAGAGCAGAGTGATACAATTTGGTGCGAATTCATGAATCCAAAACATAAATCACTGCCTTCATAATACTGCCGAGAAGGCAGGGAAGAAGCTTCTATCAGCCAGGAGTGCAACAGCAGCCACATCTCAAAGGTGAGGGAGATTAGACCAGGTTTTTATTTGTTGCTATGCCTCCAGTCTTTCCACTTCTCCAACCTCTCACGGCACTTCTTTCCCTGACATGTGCCCTGCCTCCCGGACTCCTAGCCACCCTGAAATTTCTCAGCTCACCGCCCAAGCCCACTAGGTGTGACACGCTCCAGAAAGGGCTTTCCATGGTTATTAGTTCCTCCTGCTGCCGTAATCCTGCAAAGGAAATATTTTTACAGGGCAGTAATGCGTGGCAGCCTTCACCTTCCCCTAAAATATGGATGAGGAATGGTTTCAGTGATTGAGCACAAAATGAAAAACCTCTTATTCTGGCTCCCCCAAAGAGAGAAGATTATCCTCTAGGCCATCGTTACAGCACAGTCAGCCTGCAGAGATTTAAAAAGAAATTACTCAATTAAGACGTAATGGCCCTCCAGCCTTCCCAGGCTGTGAATGAGAGCAGACATATTTACAATCACAGGGTATCATAAAATTCTATCCAGTTACATGAAATCAGCAGGGCTAAATTAGCTAGCAACATCCTGATTAGGTGCTGTGCCTCTGTGTGTGTGTGTTGGATGATTTATGATAAGATCTGTTAGGACTGTCAAAAAAGATTTTTAAATGACCTTCCAGGGGGGAAAAGGGTGGAAGAGAGCGGTATTGAGGCTTCAGGAAGACAATTGCACTGCCTTACTGTGAGGGATCACAGTGAATAGAGGTGAAGAAAGATTACATTTGTCAATGTGTTTGTATGATGAATACAAACACACACACATGCATAAAGGAAGCAAAGTTCATCTTCTATTGAGGAGTTTTGTTATAGTAGGGTTCCTCGTCACCATTTAATTATCCTTACAGAGGAATTTACCTTTTTTAAAATGAATCTTATTTATGCTCATGAGCACTGAAGGACCGTGTGAGCGCAGCAAAGTGGAGTCCTCTATTTATCCAAAGGTCAGAGATGATTGTAGGCAGGTGATCCAATTACCCAGCAAAAAAAAAACTTTCTGCCCCTGTCCCTCTCCCCACCTCATTTTCTCCAGCTAGTCCAGGAAAATGATAATCAGAAATTTAACCCACAGCTGCGTAAAGGAGGCTGTCAGCCTTTTTGCTTCTGAAGAGCAGAGTGATACAATTTGGTGCGAATTCATGAATCCAAAACATAAATCACTGCCTTCATAATACTGCCGAGAAGGCAGGGAAGAAGCTTCTATCAGCCAGGAGTGCAACAGCAGCCACATCTCAAAGGTGAGGGAGATTAGACCAGGTTTTTATTTGTTGCTATGCCTCCAGTCTTTCCACTTCTCCAACCTCTCACGGCACTTCTTTCCCTGACATGTGCCCTGCCTCCCGGACTCCTAGCCACCCTGAAATTTCTCAGCTCACCGCCCAAGCCCACTAGGTGTGACACGCTCCAGAAAGGGCTTTCCATGGTTATTAGTTCCTCCTGCTGCCGTAATCCTGCAAAGGAAATATTTTTACAGGGCAGTAATGCGTGGCAGCCTTCACCTTCCCCTAAAATATGGATGAGGAATGGTTTCAGTGATTGAGCACAAAATGAAAAACCTCTTATTCTGGCTCCCCCAAAGAGAGAAGATTATCCTCTAGGCCATCGTTACAGCACAGTAAAAAAAAAATATATATATATATAAATGACAGCACTTTGTACCAAATACGGCTTCTGAAGAGAACAATGTGCACCATGAAGACAAACACCCCATCAGCTGTTCACAAGCTGGATGTTGTGTCATTGTTAGTTCTTAGGAAGCTATTATTACTATTATAATTATTATTATTAGTCCATCTTTGCAAAGCAAATGGGAATCTTCACCTGCCCTTCATCTATTTTTTCCTGGGCATCCGAGGCTCTGCTGAATCATGTGATAACAAGCAAGCGCATGTACAGCCGGGCAACAGGTTCAGAGACCACAGTCTAGGCAGCTCTGACTGCTAACCCTGCTGTGGTAACCCGTTTAACTTCACCAGGTGGAGTCTGCCGTCTTTGATGCACAGTTTTCAGAGGAGGATGAGAAAAGAGACAGCGCGGCTTATTTTAATGTCATAGACAACTTTTAGAGACTCACTAAACATTCACCTTCTTTCCCTTCATCTCTTTCCTGGATTGTAATTCTACATGAAATATTACTTTATAGAGAAAATATATTCTGTGTAAAAAATTCAACTACATACGCAGGATTAAACAGGGTTTTTTTAAAGATATTGCTTATCTTACAGAAAGACAATCTTTAACACAAAAAGTTTAGTCATTAAGATTTTAATTATGATATTTTCATAGCTTTTATTTAATTATAAAAAGTTACATTGCTAGTAATCTTCTTTGGGCTTTTAATTCTCTATAAAGTGGGTGAATGACATATCATTCTCTTTAAGTGTGGTAATGTGGCATTATTGCATTTGTATCTGGCAACCCATGCAGTAGTTGTTTATATAAGAATGAAGATCAAGTACTGGCCAAAGGTTGCCATAACGTTCAGAAATATTCGAAATTTTCAAAATGTTCCTGTATACCCTGAATGTAATGACATCATGTAGTGATGCTTTGCTTGGTTCTGCAG
This sequence comes from Calidris pugnax, assembly GCF_001431845.1. Classification (NCBI taxonomy): domain Eukaryota; kingdom Metazoa; phylum Chordata; class Aves; order Charadriiformes; family Scolopacidae; genus Calidris; species Calidris pugnax. Next base: position 1,264,044 of record NW_015090844.1, on the reverse strand, counting down.
CTGTCCAGAAATGCAGCCTCAGTGTGAACATGGTGGCATTTGGTCTCAAGGTGCACATCCACCAAGAGAAGAGCTAATCACCACCCACCTAACTGTGCTGAATTTGGTTTTCTAGCTGTAAATATGTATTTCCAATACTTGTCAGTCACTTGCCCACACTTGCATGCTCTTGGCACAATATTTCTGTTTGTCTTTTTCTGCCCTGCTCAGTGAAAAGTCGGAAAGACTGCAGCTGTATAAAGCAATGGCTAGCACATTTTTTATGAGTAAAATTTATGGAGTAATGTATCTACTTTTAGCATGACTATTGTTAAACCTGGAGATCAAGCAAAGTGACACTGAGTATATTGCTTTATCAATTGGATTCGTTCAAGTGAAAAATGCTGATCATGCCATGTCTATCCCCTGGGTGCAGAAACACTACTTCACTACTTGAGCGGTCGATACATAAAAGTCAAATTCATTATAATTTGTAGCTTTTTTTTCTTGAAGAAGAACGCAGTTCTCAGTACATCAATATCAACTCTTAAATCCACATCGGATGGAGAGGGTACAGCACAGTAATTCAATCTCTTTACACTTAATATGGTCAGGAAGGGAGAATGAAAACAGCCTCTTGTAAAATGATGGAAAAAACAGGATGCAATCATTCTGATGGAGCTGTGCAAAGGAGTCATTTTACACCATTCGTTACCAGGGCAACAAAATATAGTGAGCCCCATACATCTAACAGGTGACATTTTAGCTAAGAAATTGCTTCTTTGGTATTTTTTCTGTCTATGAAAAACAATGTTACTAGCGTTTTCACTTGTCATGTACTATAGGGCAACATATTCCTGCTGACAGGCCCATAATGGAAAAATAGAGCAGTTAAATAGTATTACAGTCTAACTTTTAGGATACATGCTAATCTGCTCTTTAAAGAGACTTCAGACATTTTCAAACACCCTGGAGACGTGAGTGACTGGAAATTTCTGCATGAGTGTATATAGACGAGCAGACAGATGTGTTTAGTGGAAACAAAAAACCCCTCTTTTCCAATCTTTTCTGATTTAGCTAAAACCTGGAAGGGTTTTTTGTAGATAAAAACACTGTAGTGTTTGTAAATGGCCACCCACAAACACACCAGTGCCAGATACATCAAATGGGTTGGTTTCCATATGTCTCTGTCAGTGAATGCATCAATTATTTCTGGCCCATACCCATGAAGGTCACATTTCAGATATACGACTGCTACTGAATTCATGAGGGGGAAGAGGCTAGATTTCCATGCCATACTGGTACTTATGACAGAGGGGACTGAGGACTGGCATGGGATTTAGTGGGTTTGTGCATGGACCTGTGCCTCTCACAAGAGCAAGATTTTGAATGAATTTTATCCATAACCCCTTATTTTAATTGCAGGTGCTCCAGAAGTAGCATAGACCCCCTGGAGCTGATGAAATTCCATGAGCTGGTGCTGATGTGGTGCCTGAGACCAGTTGAGAACTGATGTTTAAACATCTCTCGGTCGGTGAAGTTTCTGAAGGGATCAACACTAAGATAGAGTGGGGACACCCACCAGCAGGTCACAAAGGTGACAGAACAGGATGAAGATTAAGGAAATACTAATGAGGAAATATACTTGGAGGAAATTAATGTAATATCCAAAGAAACCTTTGTTTGAGTACATGAGGGCAGCAAATGCTAGTGGCTAAGAGGGGAAGTCCACATGCACAGAGGAGACCAGAAACGAGAGAGAATATTTGTTTATATTAGTAGATTACACTTGATAAAATGATTTGCAAGCTTAGGGCATTTGAGAAAATCATCAACATCAGCTGTGGAACATGATGTGACCAGCAGGGTCCAGATTACAACGTGGGACATTGTAAAAAGAAAAGCACAATACACAACAAGAAAGAGAGTGAATAATTTACTTCAGTAACAAAATAGAAGCAAAAATATTCAAGATTGAGAAAAGAAGCTGTCCTAAGGTTAAATGTATGCAGAGGAGACAGGAGGATGAAGAGTGACACCAAGTAAGAAGTGAGTCACACTTTTATAGAATAGAGACTTAAAGTAGCAGATCTTCACAAGCCTTGAAAGTACTAAGTGTGCAGAGATTAGGGTAACTGGAGGATTCATAATGGACTGACTTAGAAATTACTTCCCTTTCCTGTACAGAATCAGAACTCATATGTTTAACAGGGTGAGATTAGCCTACATTGCCTACAGAGATGGTCTGAAACACATAGCTACAAAGACATGAGATCATTTATGAGAGTGTCATTGAAATGTGATGTTATGGCCAGGAATTTTAGACAAAACACTTATTTCTGTTTCCTATGTCATGTACAGTGACCAACTATAGGTATTTTATGAACTGACATCTTACTAGTTGTTGATTTCTAACTCTCAAATTTAAGTGAAGATAATTTGTTCATTGCTTCAATCCTTAGACCTTACTACTCTCCATGACGCAGTGATGTGTGTATGGCAAGGCTACAAAGCAATACTTTCCTGTAAATGTAAAATGAACTGTTCCAGAAAGCTGCCCAGCATCCTAAATCATTGCCACTCCCTGGGTGAGTAATGGGATTCCCAACAGGCCACAGGTAGGAAGGGAGGTGAGTGTGAGACAGAGACAGGTTTCCAGGGATTCTCATCCAGCAAGGGACAGCAGAGCACATGCTAGTGCATTGCAGGTCACAGAAGGCGTCTCTTGTCAAAGATGCCTTCTTTTGCTTTGGTCCCTGGACCTGAAGTCTGACTGCAGCATTAGCGGTCTGTCCTTCTACTCACAGTGCATGGCTGTGCCAAGCTGTGCTGTGCTCAGGCCGTGCTCGGGCTGTGCCCGAGGCCTCACATACCTTGGGCCGTGATGATGGAAAGCTTGATTTTGAAAGATGTGGTTTTGGGGCACTTATTCCTCTGTCAGTGTGACGTGACTCACCTGTGACCTGTGAACCTTACCCTCTTGGCAGCACTATTTCACATATTTCCCTCTCCCTTATCTCTTTTATTTGTTTCTGTACAAAACATTTAACCCTCCAGTAGAGGACTCTCCCATTTTTCAATGTGCATGCACTCCCTGCCTCAGGCCAAGGTGGCCTTAACACCTGGCTGAGAGGGGGATGTGTGGTAATTGTAGACTGGCTTGTTTTCACTCATGTGCTGGGGTTTTTGTGCTTCTCCAAGTGCTCTGAAACAGATCAGTCATCTTTGTATACAGACATGCTTAGAGTCTTGTCTTTTTAGGCATGCCTACACCTCCAACCCTTGAAAAATTTGTGTACTTCATTTGTTTCATGTGCATATAGCTTACATCAGATTAAAATGTTAACTAATATGGTGTTGCAAGCTGTGGTACTGGGCAAAGCAATGTATTTAGGTAATCACAGTGCAGATATGAAAATAGACTTCCACATTTTCTCACATGTACAGATGCAGCTTCCAGTGACCCAAACAGGACATATTGTCTAATTAGGAACTACCATAGTGTATCAAGCATATGCATGAAGATGCGGAATTAAGCCCTTAAGAAGAGGAACTGGGCAAGTTACATACTCACCTTCATGCCTTTTAAAATAAGCTGATGATGATGCTAATGGAAGACTGCCCTACATTTTCATGTCTAAGGTTACAGTTTTGCTGAAAAACAGAATGGGATTTAATAAAGAAGAGTCTCAATAACTGTCTAACATTTGTATGCTCTGATTTTTCTCAAGTTCTGACTTTAACGAGATTTGAAAAAGTAGTCAGTACTTATGAAGCTCCACAACTGAGAATAATACTTCTTTTGTTTTCTGTACACTAGGTGACCCATACTTTAATCATCAAGTGCAGAAGTGCAACAAAGGCAGAGTATCTCACAGTACTATTAATTACTATCTTTGTCTGCACAGTCCTTTAAACTTGCAAAGCCAAAAGCACTAAGTAGATTATAAACGAATATAAAAAAAAGTCATACTCCAATTCTTCAAAAATAGTATACTGTTTAAAAGACATATTAATATATTTTCACTTGAAAATTTCACACTGCAAACCTCTACATTATATCACAATTAATCAAAGCAGGAAAGTGTTGTGAAATTTTTCCTTCTTTTTTTTTCTTTAAAAATTGTTTCTGTGATACTATAATCTATACTGTAATTGTTTTAAAATAATGTTCTAAGATGTATATAACCTCTAAATATTTGAAAACATTATTCAAAATAAATTCACACTTTCACATAGATGTTATAGTTTCCTACTTATTCAAAATTCCTTCTCTCAGACTAAAGTAGATACCAACAAAATGCACACAAGTATTCAATTTGTATCTATTTTATAGTATAAACATTGTTTGCTGATGTGCCTATGGCAAAAATAATTCCTATCTAAGTATTAAGAAAAGAGAAAAGAAAGGAAAGTCATTTTAGAGTAGACTTAGGAAGTTCAGTCTCAGAAGACTGTTGGCTGTGCCCTAGGTCATTTGAGAGAATGACGTATTGTGAATACATGATAAATAACGTCCCAAAAGCGAGAGCCCCACATAATCTAACTCTAATAGTGTCAAACGTCAGTTCTGTTTACACTATGAAGGTAAGATTTACTAAGAAGTTTTTCTAACATCAGCCTTTTATTTGTTTCGGCATTACAGATCTATTCCCTAAGGGCAAGAGAGTTAAATTACTTGCTCATTCATTTCAGTGAGATAGTTTCATCATTATCAAAGCCAAACTAGAAGGTGAATCCAAATACGCTAAGAATATAGCAGTAGCTGAACTCTTCCCTCTACCTTTTTTTTTTCAGTTGAGTTAATCAATGTTTATTTTTTTTGTACTAAAAGAAGCTAAATGTTGGAAGTCTAGAACCCTGGTTTTGATGCAGCATATGAAATTTTGAGTCCACCTTGCTATCTTCCCTTTGCCATACTAGCATCTTCAGAGGACAGGTGGTCAAGGTATTCCTGTAACTGGTCTACATGGAAACAATCTAGAAGCAAGTACCTGCATTTCATTTTTCTTTCCTCATCACCCAACATGCACTGCTCCCTGGCATCTCTCCATCCTTGCTGTATGGCTCTTTGGTGCCAAGGTAGCCTCTTTTCTATTCAGCTGCCACACTTCTAACCAGTGACAAGATCTATTCCCCTAATGCTTTTGAAATTAAGACAGTGTACTGCATGCAAACTAGACTTAATCCGTACCCTGTGCAATATCAGCTGGTGTGGATAACAAAGGACTAGCACATAGTTGTGGGATCACTCAGGGATTATCAGTGGGATTGTAGAGGTCTTCAGGCTGTGGTAGGACCAGAAGGATAGGATACAAATTATCTCTGTACCAAGCATCGCACACTGTTTAGAGAGGTCAGGCTTTCTTTCACCTGAAATTATGGTGTCTCATCCTATTTATTCCCACCATCTTGGCTCTCAGACTAATTAAAAAATCAATAGTCCTAAAAGTTGGGACAATATGCTGTTAAAAGAGATTTCTCTGCAGGAGGTAAGTGCAGGGCAGAGACAACCTGTGCATGAAGATATATGTCAGAACAGACAATTAAAGATACCTGATGTGTGTTACACCAGTACAGTGCAAACTGCTTAGAGATTATTAGTTGCACAAAGCCTGATGAGGCCATCAGAGTTGACAACCAATCTAGGCAGCCAGAGAGGCAGGAATGAAGACAGGAATATGTCCAGTAGATTGGATTTTTTTTCTATATGGCTTAACCAGCAGTACAAGCCATAGAGAAAATGGATTTGGTTTGAGGAACCATAAATACTTCAAATAAGGGATAATCTTCTTTTGATACGTTCAACAATATGTTTTGGTGTGGAAACTGATAAGTGAGAGTGGGAAGGAAATAGGACATCAGGAAAACATGGGAAACTAGTTGAGGAGAAAGTTAAGTGGGGAAAAAAATCAAGAGAAAGATTATTCTTGCTGACATCTTTAGCACTGGATTTATAGAGAAGAAAGTACCAGTTAAGGACAAAGGTGTCAGACTGGAGTGTCTGAAGTGAAGCATCTAAATCAATATTTAGGTAACCCAGTGAGTGACCTGGATTTCAGAGGTACTATGTCACTTCAGCTCACACTGATGTAGTATTCATCAATGGAGAGTGTCAGATATATTTATAGATGCCTGAATGTGAATTTTAAATACATATGCATGTAGATGGATGCCTGAGGTTTGTCTAAGAGGCTCATTATCACATTAAAAAACAAACACCAAACAAACAGAGGGATACTTGTGTATGTGACATTTTCACAGGTTATTGTGATTATTAAAGTATTGTTATAGGATAACTCATCCTTTTAAATTGCTCTATGTGTTTCTGGTCTTTGAGATGCCAAACAAAGGATGACTCTTCACTGGCAGCTATTAAAGATTGCTATAAATCTCTAGCATGAGAAGTGCTGTAGCCTGGGTAAGGCCTGGGCAGACTTTTCCTTGAACAGATTTAATATATGGGCTGACAGAAAAGGTAGAGATATAGAACCAGACCTGTTCCTCCATCTCATTTCTGTACCAACTCCTGATATTGAAAAAGGAGGAGGTTGTGGAAAAGGTTGGTAGGCATAGGAGAAGAAAACACCTCTTCAACAGATACTCCAGATAGAACTGTCTGACGTGTAAATTCAGGCTTGAAAAGATTTCAAAATGAATGTGAAAGAAGGTAAATCTTCAAAACTAATGGAATTTGGGTATGAAGAATCATCTTATACATGAGATGTGTATGTGTGGTGATAGGATGTTTCCAATGCCTGCTTGTTAACAGGAAAATTCCAAGCATTTCTGATAGAAAAGATCTCCAAAATACCTGAACATTGACCTCACAGAGAAAAACATTATATCAGTTCTTCAGGGACAATCTTATTTGCAAGTCTTGACTTTGTTCTTTAAACTGAAGTATCAAAGTGTAGATTAAATCTAATTTTGTTGGGCAGTGTACATTATTGATTTTGATACGCTTATATTCCCTTCTAGAGATTATGTGCAAGTATCTCATGGAAACTAAGCTAAGATGAGGTTATCTGAGGCTCATTTCCATGGTCATTAATGCTGCACTTGCATGGTACCAGTCACTCTGCACTAGATGTAAACACATGCTCATATTTATCTGGCTTTTGCAAAAGCACACACATGGTGTATATTCCAGCTTTATACACTAGCTAGGGTAAGGCAGATCATACTGAAGTTATCCTGGAGCCTATCAGGAGAAAATTACCCCTTCAAAAGTATTTCAAATGAGTTTGAAGGAACAGAGAGGGTTTGCACTGACTCAGCACTACATATGAAATGGTTTTGCATTTTGGCTCTGAACTGAAAACGCTAGAATGGGATGCAATTTCTATCTGCACAGTAGCCAGGTGCTTCTTTTAACACACAAAAATATCTAAGATGCCAAGGCAAAGAGATTCACCTACAAATAAATTCCCCAGGATTTTTGCAGCTTACGTGACATATTGGTTACATAGTAAATATCTAGGCAAAAGCCAAAACCATACCATTAAGTGACAGGAATTTGACAATTTTGATCCATGATAAGTAAAGACAACACATACTTTTTCTTAGACAAGGGGAGCCTTCAGAGATTGCTGGGTAGCAACAGAATAGGTGAATATCACATGGTGAATACCTGAGGTTTCTGCTTGTGCTGTTTCATTGCTAGAATGGTGCAAGGTGTTAGAAAAATGACCAGGCCACTACCTCATACACAAGCTGAATTTATGCAGCACTTTGAGCATGCACAGGAGAGAATCCTAAATACTGCCTACACACTCATTTTATTAAATGAGTTCTGTTGTTCCAGGCTCCATATGAATTATCCTTATCTCGGTTACGTACATGTCCATGGAACTATTTTTTCTAACACAATGTGTTTTAAAGTGCTTTAAAGATACAATGCCAAGCATATAAGAAGTATAAGATAACCCAAATTCTTATCCAAAGTTGAAGAATTCTTGGAATAAAACACCTTTCTTAGAAGTCATCTTCTTAGCTAAGGATGTGCAGAGGCAAATGCTGGAATAAAATAAGGTCTTATTCTTTCTAACTAAACATGGCCCTATTTGTGATTTTTTTGGCAATGTAATGCTTTAGATGTGTATTGGTTTTGAAAAGGAAAGGTATTTTCTCAGGGGCTTTTTTAATTACCTATGAGTTGATCAGAGATATTAAAATACATATTATTTTAACTCCACTGAAGGCAGTGAAAGCAGTAAACAAATTAACGTACCTTGGGGAAATGCTGCTCTCTGAGCTCTGAGCAGTGGGACATTGTTAGTGGGAAGCATTGATTTTGTTTGACTTTTGCATGGCACAAAATGAGATTGACCCCAGAAAGCTGTTCTGGAACAGTTCATGGCCACTGACCACTGAGAATGCAAAATTTCCCAGTTCTGCCTTTGAAGTGAATTAAATCCATTCCGCTGATTGATTGGCTTGTCCAAGCAAATAATCACTATTAGTCCCAGCCAAGCTTACTGGTTTTCTGTTCTCAAAGGCTGTGAGAGGCAACTTCACTGGTGCCATATTCCTCATGCAAAAGCTAGTATAAATGATATATAATTCTGTTTTAATAATTTGCTTTGAGTAAGGTATTACAGAGCTATACAACCCCACACTAACTCTAAATCTAACCCTTTTTCCTCAGACACCAACTTACTTTGTGGATTCCTGGGTTGTATGTTGCCTGAAAGATATACTGATGAAGGGGGATTCATCATGTGGCTGTCTCCTCAAACTTTGCTGAATGGTGTTTATATCCTGAAGAAATTTATGGCACATTACCTCTTATTAGATCTCTGTCTTTGAGGAGATTTACAAAAGGCACTGCGGATTTGAATTATTATGACTAGGAAACTGAGGTTTTTGCATTTCAGTAGGGTGGACATTATAAAGAAATTCCAGAGTCTGTGGTTTGACTATAGAAAATTCCAAAATTTTTAAACTAACCATAAAAAGAAGAAGACCATGTTACAACAATGCACAAATGGGAAAACACATTGATTCTGATGGGTAGACTGTCTTACTTAAATGTGCACTGTCAACTTCATCAGTTTAGGTAATTACTTGCTCCTTTAGTTCTAAGCAGTTGCCCATGTCTTTGAATTGCTAAAAAGAAACAGAAATGTTTCTGTTGCAAGAGTAATAGCTGAGGAGTATTAGCTGTCTAGTATACATGTGTGTTAGCAGCAGCAATGATCAGGAATATTTGTGTACAATATTTTTTGTCCATGTTGTTGTTTTAGCAAGATCAAAACTTTTCAGAAGAACTTGTATTTTTTCTACTTTGTCTAGTGCATGCTTCAGAAATGCCAGAGGAACAGCTGTTAAGTGAAGCAAGGCAGTTTTTCTCTCAAGAGGTTAAACTCCCTTTCTCAGTAGATCTCCCAGCTCTGGAGGCCCAGAGAATGAGAGACCATATGAAGCTGTATTTGTTTAGTGTTTTTTTCACAAAGTATGAAACATGTGCCCTGTTCCACTTATGTTTGCATTTTAAAACCTTTCTGGCACACATGGCTTAGGCAATGCTCTACATTTCTTGTGCCTGTGCTCCTCTTCAGAGTGCAAAAACCTGCTTTTGTTTGTTCCCTGGACTGAGAAACCTGACAGCAGCTCCTCAGCAGTCCACAAAGGAGCATCCTACACACCTTGAAAGATCAATGAGGATGAGTCCTTTCCATCCACATCCTGGTCTTGAATTCGTCCCTGAAACTGCTGAGGAGGTAGCAATGACTGTAACAGCATTGTCTGGTTGGTGACAGTGAAACTGGGGCAACCTCATAGGAGCCATTAAAGCCCAATAATTTTCAGCCACCGCAGCCTCGGTCATATACTCAGCCACCGGCCAAGGGTTGAAAGACTCCATAATATTATTGTTAAACCTCTGTTTCATCCAGTTCTTTAAAGCCATGCTATTAAAATTTACTCCAGACTGAAACTCAGCCCTACAATATGTGCTCAATGCTTCTGCTACCAAGATTTTTGCTGCTGCCACCACCTGCCAAAACCAAGTAAGCATTCAGAAAATAGTGTAGAAAAGTTATGAATAAAAAAAACCCCAGAACCCTGAAAAAAATCCAAACACAAAAAACCCCAAGAAAATCCTGAAACAGGATTGGAAGGGCTGAGGGGACACAGATTGCATACAGAGAAAAAAAGGACAATGTCATTTATTATGCAGAGGAAGGGCAGGGGAGGGGGCTAGCACTGGCACTAGGTGTACTTTGTGTTCAAAAATACTTGGGCAATGTTAACAGACAGGTTCAGATGTTGTTCCTGTCATCTTTTAGCTGTTGCTACCAAATGTACAATGTGCTTCTGTGTACTGTCATAAGTCAGCTAAAACATGTGTAAACATATGCCACGTCAGTCATTAAGGAGAAGGGTATAATTACACTTTTAAATGTGGCAAAGCATTTTGAAAGTAGCATATAATTTTCCAGAGTGGGAACCTTTATGAACCATATCTTTCCCTGAGTGTTTATACAGCCTGACATCTTTGGGTTTGTTCAGATCAAGAGCCCCACTGTGAACAAGCAGGCTTCAGACAAAGGAGGCAATTTGTTCTCTAGGTGCCATTTCAATGAAAGGGAGAGGCAGGGGGAGGGGGATGGGGGGAAGGGAAGGAAGAGCGAGCGAGAGAGAGAAGGACACACCGTGTTACTGCACACTGTTCAGAAATATGCAAGATCTGGCTTAATCACCCTGGAAAGGACTGTTGAGAGGTACCTAGCGTTAGGGTGCCATTTTCACTGTTGGCCAATGCCAATGCTGTCGATTTACCCTTGATAGAGTCAAAGAAAGGTATGACCCTTATACTTTTAATTAAATTAAATAAGCCCACTGCTCTCTTGGGCGCAATAGCATCATGTAGTTTTACTGGGAAAGAGGAAGAGCAGGAAGGGGCATCCTGCAAAACGCTCATTTCCTCATTTTGAGATAAGCCCTACTCAAAAGGGGTTTGCAAAGCCAGCCTAGAAATCTGACACTCTGTCTCCATGAATTTTTTAGTATTTAAGTAATTTTCAAAAATATGTGCTTAAATGTTTTTAGGTTTCTGAGAATAAACAAAGGCTGTACATTATTCTGCCCACTAATCTCAGCTGCACCATCAGGCTGTTGTGGTTTAGTAAGTTACCACTCACCACGTTTATCACCACTTCACTTCTGTAATACCTTTGACTGCAACAGTGAGATCTCAGCCCATAGTAACAGAGAAAAAGCAAAGTAACATTTCCTAGCACTTGCACAACCAGAGATGAGCTGCCTCATTCAGCTGACACCCAATCTTGTGCATGTTTATCTGACCCTGATACTCATTTGTTTCTGGACATCAAGTATTTTCTTTCCTGCGAAATATTTCAGTTTGTCTGGCAAAAAAAGATGTTGGTGCTACTTCAATAATTTAAAAATTATGTTTTATGTCCTTTGCATCTTTATAGCAGTGTCCTGGAAGTCCTTATTCAAGCATGGGGAAAATGTAATGGTAACTATTCAATAACTGGTAAACATTTGAAAGAGATGAGGAGATTTTAAAATTACTATCAGTGAACACTGACACAAACAATGTTAGGATGGTTCCCAATACTCCTTCTCTTCTTGTCAAACTATATTTGTCCCAACTGTTTATTTCTAATATATAGAGAAAGAAAATAATTGTCGAATATGTGTTATTTTCATGTCTTGAAAACATAGTGACCCACATCTCTTTCTCACTGTCCATGTTGGTCACTAATGTCCTACTCCAAGTTAATTTATGTCTGCCTACACAAACAATGAAAGCCATATAGAATATCTATAGAAATAAATACAGAACAAGCATATAGAAAGTAGCCTTGGAGTTATTCTGAAAAGAATCCATGGATGATAAAACCATGATTATTAATTTATTGCTCTTTGACAATTTAGAAGTATCTGGAAATATTAGATACATATGCTTCACTACAAAGTGGGAGAGTTCCCTGAACTTAGGTCCACATACATGGGGAAATTTAAAGCTTTCTTACCACTGGAGCAGCCATTCACTAAGCTGAAAATGGAAACGGATATTGCTGCACTCCTGTAAAGGTCTGCAGCGTGCCTGGTTCTGTTCCTGACAATTTCAGCTGTTTTGGAGGTTGAGGCTGGGCAATCTGACAATTTGTGACATAGTGGTTTAATTTTGCATTCTCATTTTTATTTGTTTCCACAAATTCTTGCATATACTCTGACTTTCAGAGAATGTTTCGCTGTAGTACTAGAAGAATTTGCTCCAAATTTCCAAGACTGTAGACCAAGTCAAAGTTTAGAAAGTGAAACCCACAATTAAATTGTTTTGAATATCATGTAATGGTAATTATCAGATGAGTTTTGATCTGCCGCACTCAGGCTTTAACTATTTTAGCTATACTATAACTTTAATTTACTTCTCCATCATACTTCTCTGAATTTATATTACACTCTCTTTATAGTTGGTTTTAGTTTTAGTTTTGGTCTTACTATATGGTAAAGTCTTGTTTGGTATGGCTGAATGGGATACAGACATAATCAAATGTGCTGAAGTTTGTGTTGCATTAAATAGAATCATAGAGTGGTTTGGTAATGATCATCGAGTTCCAACCCCCCTGCCATGGGCAGGGACACCTCCCGCTAGACCAGGTTGTTTAAACTTCCATCCAGCCTGGCCTTGAACACTTCCAGGGATGGGGCATCCACAACTTCTCTGGGCAACCTGTTCCAGTGCCTCACCACCCTCATATTAAAGAATTTCTTCCTGATATCTAGTCTAAATCTACACTCAGTTTAAAATAATTACCACTTGTCTATCTGTCTGTCTGTCCTTACCAAACTACCCCTGATGTAAACAGCAATATTGATCCTGCCATAGACAGAGCCACAATGTTGTAGCTCCTAAGAAGAACAAATTAATAGAAAGTTATATGCCTGAACAGAGAGTTCTTTTCTCCAGTTATCACTGTAAACACAAATTTAGCACTTTATTTCCACTATCACAGAATTAAAAAGAAACTGTATGGAATATATATTCTAAGCTTTTTAGCCTGTACTTTTTCAGCATAGCTAAAATCAATTTGTTTACTACAAGAAAAAATATTTTAAGTTGTTTTTAGTAGCAAAAACTAATTTTAAATTTAGAATCTTGAGAGGTGGACTCCATTATGGGATCCTTATCAGTCCTTCCAACTTGACATGTTCTAGGATTCTATGATCTTAATTTTCTAATTGCCTTCATTTCAATTGAGATAAATTAATTTTTTTAAAAAAAGTCAAAATATTTGCAACCACTTTTATTTTTATAAGTATTTCCACTTGTAACAAGGAACGATGAACACAATGTTGAGCTCTTACACAGTGATGGTCTCTGAATTGACTGTTAGCACTCAGTGTCATTCTGGGTAATTCTCTGAAAATGACAATTTGGTGTTCTGCAGCAACCAAATGAGCAAATAAAATGCTGGGAATATTAGACCATGAAAAGAAAATGGGAAATATGTTTATAAATCCTTGGCAAAGTCACATGTTGGTTGTTGAGTGGTTCTTATCCTATACTCTTTTAAAGCAGATAGTAGAACAGGTGCAGTACAAGTGCGGTAAAGGTGATCAGATAAAATAAGTAAATTAAGCCATTTTGGAAAAGATGGAGCAGACTGGGTGTTATTATAAAGGACAGTAATATAAATGATGAAATTACTGCATGGAGAATGTATGGAAAGAATGATTATGCACCACCTCTCATTATAAAACAAGGAAAACCCTGAGCAATTTTGAAATAACATATTGTAAACAAGCAACAGTAACTACCATTTTACAACACACAATTTACCCGTGGAATTCTGCCACCAAATGTTGCCTAAAGAGATGCCTGAAATATAATTATGGTCAAAAAGTGATTAGAGAAATGAATGGAAAAAAATCAAAATATTCTTATAAAGAAATATGTAGATATTGTCTTTTGATTGGGAAGGCTTCAAGCTGCAGTTTACTAGAATCTGGGAGAACGTACTGAATAAATGTCACTACCTACTTAGCCAGTTTTAACCTTGTTCCTCAAAACATCAATTGCCAGACTTTCTTGAACACATAAGGCAGGGCAGTGAGGACCCCTGCTTTGCTGTAGAAGGAGCTTCTTTCCCTCCCTACTAATTAAACTGAGGTTGGAGAGTTGAAGGAGTTGATTGTTTATGCTACAGAAATGACAACATTTTAAGGTTTCAGAAATGGCATAGCTCCATAGCTCATTGCATTGTATATTTTACCCTGTAGCAGGCTGTAGGCATTTTTAACACACAGTACTGATAATAACCATTACAATTGCATTACAACAACTCTACCACAGTTAAAATATTTTTATATTCTTTCATTCTTAAAGCTTTAATAACAGTCTCTCTTCCCTAGTTTTAATCGCATATGCTGGTATATCTCATCTGTCTAGCAGATCTCTCCCATAGTTGCAGTGAATATTTGTGAATGCTTGTTTTCATTAAAAGTCAGATGCCCTAAGTCAACATGACTCTTGATCATTCACTCATCCTTAAAAGGTAGCTGTAGTGAAAAGAAGTAACCTAGAAATAAGGTTAAGTAACATTGCCTAAACTTTTCAAATAAACTATTACTAGTTGTTAAAATCCTGTTTGTTTTCCCCTGAAGCTAAGCCAGGTTTTTCCTGCATCAGCATCCGTTTGCCATTGGAATAATTTGCTTACATCACCAGGAAACATCCTGCCAGAAGAAACCAAAGACTGAAATTAATCTCTGGATCTGCTGTGTGCAAAAGTCACTTTATGTGTTTATTATTCTACTTGGTAATATGCAATTGTCTAACAGTAAAACAATGTTATTATTTAAGTATTGATGGGAACAGCTATAAGGGTCACCTGTAATAAAAAATACCTCTACACGAAATTCATACCTTATGCAATTATATGTTCATCAGTTAAATTGTAACCTCTAGAAGGAATTTACTTAGGCTAATGATAGAGTTATGGGCTTTTTATCCAGAATTTTAAAAAGATTCTTGGGCTACAAAATATCTGTTTCTCAAACTGCTTTGAGTCATTGGCAAAAAAGCATTGGCAGCTCTATCAAACTGATGAAGCTAATACACTTATTTGAAAGATAATGAAATAGAGAAGAGATTCTGAATGGCCGTGCAGCAAAACTGCAAAAAAGGAGTAACTGCAAATTGTTCAATTTTTCTTTATATCCATTCCTTAGCTATAACTACTTTTGGACAATCACTTTTTTTAAATAATTCCATTTTGGGTGAAGTGTTAACAATTGAATTGGGTTTGAGCGACAATGTTTTTGGTAGCAGGGGTAGCTTCTGTGAGAAGATTCTAGAAGCTTCCCCCATGTCGAAAGAGTCAATGCCAGCCAACTCCAAAATGAAGCTCTAAGATGAAGCCAAAGCTGAGCCCATCAGCAACGTTGGTAACGCCTCTGGGATAAAGTATTTAAGAAGGAGTGGGGCAGAGGGTAATCTGCACAATTTCAGCCAAAAAAGAGGAGTGAGAATATGTGACAGAGGATACATTGCAAACACCAAGGTCAGTGAAGATGGAGGAGGAGGAAATGCTTCAGGTGCTGGAGCAGAGGTTCCCCTGCAGCCTGTGGTGATGACCAAGGTGAGGTAGATTGTCCCCCTGCAGATCATGGAGGTGCACAGTGGAGCAGATATCCACCTGCATCCCGTGGAGGACCCCACGCTGGAGCAAGTGAATGTGCTCAAAAGAGGCTGTGACCCCTTTGTGGGAAGCCCACACTGGAGCGGGTTCCTGGCAGAACCTGTGGACCCATGAAGAGAAGAGGCCACACTGGAGCAGGTTTGCTGGCAGGACTTGCTAGCCCATGAGGGACCCCCACTGGAGCAGTCTGTTCCTGAAGGACTGTACCCCATGGAAATGACCCACATTGGAGCAGTTCACAAAGAACTGCAGGCCCTGCAGAGGAAAGGATCAATGTTGGAGAAGATTATGAAGACTGGTCTCCCAGGGAGGGGATCCCATGTTGGATCAGAAGAGTGAGAGGAGTCCTCCCCCTGAGGAGGAGAAGCAGACACAAGGTGTGATGAATTGACTGCAACCCCCGTTCTCCATCCCCTTGCAACACTTGCAGAAAGTATAGAAATTGTGAGTGAAGCTGAGCCCAGAGAAAGGTGGAAAGGTGTTTTAAGAGTTGGTTTTATCTCTCATTACCCTACTATAATTTGATTGGGAATAAATTAAACTAATTTCCCCAAGTCAAGCCAGTTTTACCCATGACGGCAATTGGTGAGTGATCTCCTATATCTCCCATCACTCCCATATGGAGTGATGTCCATATCTCAACTCATGAGCCTTTTGTTCTATTTTCTCTCCCCTGTCCAGCTGAGGAGGGAGGTGATAGAGTGGCTGGCATCCAGCCAGCATCAAACCAACACAGAAAGTCAGGTCTTCATAGCATAGTTATGAGCACTATTAATGATTACTGCATTGCATTTTTGTATGTTTGTGACTAAAGAGTGACTCCTCTTCACCCCCTTCCTGGACTGGACTGTACAGGAACTGGAGGTCTGTACCTGTACAACAGTAAAAGTAAAGGTCAAGGAGCAGGGATAGTCATGGCAGCTAACGCATGAATATGCTTAGTAATGACAGTCATGTATGCAAAAGAGCATGGATTTTTTTTTAAAAATCCTCTAATCCTATATATATAATCCAACAGCAGAGCTACCAGTTAAATAATAACATGAGTGCCTCCAATAGGCTTGTAATTAGAGACAGCAGTTTGTGTGTGAATCTAGCACCTTCAAAAATCTAGCTTTCACTATTTGAAATTAACAAGCGTTTTAAACAATATACCACAACTGGGAATGTCTCAGAGACAGTTGTGAAAATGGGTTACACCATGACTGGAGAGAATGGTGGTGACTCATCAGATGACTGTGACACAGCAGTATCATGATTTGTGATACAAAGCAAATATATCAGATGAGATGCTTCTGTTATAGGGAGAAGGATTTTAGTGACCACATACAAGTCAATGGATAGAAATTGTTTGCATAGTCCTTGATGTGGTCACCCATGCCCAAAAAACCAAATTGAGCTGGGATAGCTACAGAGGAAGGCTACAGCAATTGGCTGGGGAGTGCAAAACCTCATTCAGAAGAAAGTAAAATATCTAGGATACCTCTGCTTACTCTTTTTTTAGCCACTGGGTAAAAAATAAGTGCAAATCCAATACCTCAGACTTGTCCCTACGTCTTACAGTCCTCATCAGATATTTGGAAACAGTGTCCTGCTCCTGACCAAGGTATGCATTGCTGAGGCCTTCCTTCCTCTGCAGCTGATGACTTCAAGAATTCCTCTCTCCCAAAAATTTCACTGAATTTCACTGAATTTCTAGAGTTGGAAGGGACCATAGAGATCATCTAGTCCAACTCCCCTGCTGAAGCAGGATTGCCTAGAGCTAGAGCATGTTACTCAGGACTGCATCCAGGCGGGTCTTGAAAATCTCCAAAGAAGGGGACTCCACAACCTCCCTGGGCAGCCTGTTCCAGGGCTCTGTCACCCTCACCGTGAAGAAGTTTCTCCTCATATTTGAGTGGAACCTCTTATGTTCCAACTTGTGCCCGTTGCCCCTCGTCCTCTCAGTGGGAACCACTGAAAAGAGTCTGGCTCCCTCCTCCTTCAACCCTCCCTTGAGATACTTGTAGGCGTTGATAAGGTCTCCCCTCAGCCTTCTCTTCTCCAGACTAAAGAGTCCCAGCTCTCTCAATCTCTCCTCATAAGGGAGATGCTCCAATCCTTGAATCATCTTTGTTGCCCTCAGCCCTCCAGCCTGTCCAAGTCTCGCTGGCAGCACAGCCCTCCGGGGTGTCAGCCACCCCTCCCTCAAATAATCTGTTGAGTCTGAGAACAGCATGGCTTTAAAGGACAGTTTCTGTCGTAGAATGAATTATAGAATCATAGAATGTATTAGGTTGGAAGCCACCTTAAAGACCACCTTGTTCCAACTCCCCTGCAGTAAACAGCAACATCTTTAACTAGACCAGATTGCTCAGAGCCTCATCAAGCCTGACCCTGATTGTCTTCAGTGATGGAGCCTCCACCACCTCTTTGGGCAACCTGTTCTTACCACCCTTCATTGTAATAGAGGAGTCCTCCCCCTGAGGAGGAGAAGCAGACACAAGGTGTGATGAATTGACTGCAACCCCCGTTCTCCATCCCCTTGCAACACTTGCAGAAAGTATAGAAATTGTGAGTGAAGCTGAGCCCAGAGAAAGGTGGAAAGGTGTTTTAAGAGTTGGTTTTATCTCTCATTACCCTACTATAATTTGATTGGGAATAAATTAAACTAATTTCCCCAAGTCAAGCCAGTTTTACCCATGACGGCAATTGGTGAGTGATCTCCTATATCTCCCATCACTCCCATATGGAGTGATGTCCATATCTCAACTCATGAGCCTTTTGTTCTATTTTCTCTCCCCTGTCCAGCTGAGGAGGGAGGTGATAGAGTGGCTGGCATCCAGCCAGCATCAAACCAACACAGAAAGTCAGGCCTTCATAGCATAGTTATGA
>NW_015090844.1:1238082-1244757 GCF_001431845.1 Calidris pugnax | reverse complement strand
TGGGAACCACTGAAAAGAGTCTGGCTCCCTCCTCCTTCAACCCTCCCTTGAGATACTTGTAGGCGTTGATAAGGTCTCCCCTCAGCCTTCTCTTCTCCAGACTAAAGAGTCCCAGCTCTCTCAGTCTCTCCTCATAAGGGAGATGCTCCAATCCTTGAATCATCTTTGTTGCCCTTCGCTGGACTCTTTCTAGTAGATCCCTGTCCCTCTTGAACTGGGGAGCCCAGAACTGGACACAGTACTCCAGTTGTGGCCTCACCAGTGCAGAGCAGAGGGGGAGAATGACTTCCCTTGACCTGCTGGCTACACTCTTCCCTATGCAGCCCAAGATACCATTGGCCTTCCTGGCCGCAAGAGCACACTGTTTACTCATTGTCATTTTACTGTCCACCAGGACCCCTAGATCTTTCTCTTCAGTAGTTGCCTCTAGCGGGTCCACCCCTAACCTGTACTGGTACCTGACATTTTTCTTCCCCGGGTGCAGGACCCTACACTTTTCCCTGTTGAACCTCATGAGGTTCTTCCTTGCCCAGCCCTCCAGCCTGTCCAAGTCTCGCTGGCAGCACAGCCCTCCGGGGTGTCAGCCACCCCTCCCTCAAATAATCTGTTGAGTCTGAGAACAGCATGGCTTTAAAGGACAGTTTCTGTCGTAGAATGAATTATAGAATCATAGAATGTATTAGGTTGGAAGCCACCTTAAAGACCACCTTGTTCCAACTCCCCTGCAGTAAACAGCAACATCTTTAACTAGACCAGATTGCTCAGAGCCTCATCAAGCCTGACCCTGATTGTCTTCAGTGATGGAGCCTCCACCACCTCTTTGGGCAACCTGTTCTTACCACCCTTCATTGTAATGAACTTCTTCCTAATGTCTGATCTAAACCTGCCCTGCTCTACTTTAAAACCATTGACCCTCATCCTATCACTAGATGCCCTTGCAAACTACTCCTTCCCATCTTTCTTGTAGGGCCCCTTCAGGTACTGGAAGGCCACTATAACATCTCCCCAGGGCCTTCTCTTGCCCAGGCTAAACACCACCAACTCTCTCAGCCTGGATGACCATCTTGCTGCTGGAGAAGACTCAGCATGGGTGAGCTGTGTAGAAGGGCACAAATAAGGATGAACCTAAACAAGTAATCGTGAAACATGAAATCTTCTTCAAGCAGTCTTCACTTTCAGATATTTTTCAACAGTGCAAGTTGCTCTTTAAAATTTGAATTCTCTGCAGAGCAAATGTGCTTTTAATTGTTAACAAATATGTGTTTTATCTCTCATTACCCTACTATAATTTGATTGGGAATAAATTAAACTAATTTCCCCAAGTCAAGCCAGTTTTACCCATGACGGCAATTGGTGAGTGATCTCCTATATCTCCCATCACTCCCATATGGAGTGATGTCCATATCTCAACTCATGAGCCTTTTGTTCTATTTTCTCTCCCCTGTCCAGCTGAGGAGGGAGGTGATAGAGTGGCTGGCATCCAGCCAGCATCAAACCAACACAGAAAGTCAGGTCTTCATAGCATAGTTATGAGCACTATTAATGATTACTGCATTGCATTTTTGTATGTTTGTGACTAAAGAGTGACTCCTCTTCACCCCCTTCCTGGACTGGACTGTACAGGAACTGGAGGTCTGTACCTGTACAACAGTAAAAGTAAAGGTCAAGGAGCAGGGATAGTCATGGCAGCTAACGCATGAATATGCTTAGTAATGACAGTCATGTATGCAAAAGAGCATGGATTTTTTTTTAAAAATCCTCTAATCCTATATATATAATCCAACAGCAGAGCTACCAGTTAAATAATAACATGAGTGCCTCCAATAGGCTTGTAATTAGAGACAGCAGTTTGTGTGTGAATCTAGCACCTTCAAAAATCTAGCTTTCACTATTTGAAATTAACAAGCGTTTTAAACAATATACCACAACTGGGAATGTCTCAGAGACAGTTGTGAAAATGGGTTACACCATGACTGGAGAGAATGGTGGTGACTCATCAGATGACTGTGACACAGCAGTATCATGATTTGTGATACAAAGCAAATATATCAGATGAGATGCTTCTGTTATAGGGAGAAGGATTTTAGTGACCACATACAAGTCAATGGATAGAAATTGTTTGCATAGTCCTTGATGTGGTCACCCATGCCCAAAAAACCAAATTGAGCTGGGATAGCTACAGAGGAAGGCTACAGCAATTGGCTGGGGAGTGCAAAACCTCATTCAGAAGAAAGTAAAATATCTAGGATACCTCTGCTTACTCTTTTTTTAGCCACTGGGTAAAAAATAAGTGCAAATCCAATACCTCAGACTTGTCCCTACGTCTTACAGTCCTCATCAGATATTTGGAAACAGTGTCCTGCTCCTGACCAAGGTATGCATTGCTGAGGCCTTCCTTCCTCTGCAGCTGATGACTTCAAGAATTCCTCTCTCCCAAAAATTTCACTGAATTTCACTGAATTTCTAGAGTTGGAAGGGACCATAGAGATCATCTAGTCCAACTCCCCTGCTGAAGCAGGATTGCCTAGAGCTAGAGCATGTTACTCAGGACTGCATCCAGGCGGGTCTTGAAAATCTCCAAAGAAGGGGACTCCACAACCTCCCTGGGCAGCCTGTTCCAGGGCTCTGTCACCCTCACCGTGAAGAAGTTTCTCCTCATATTTGAGTGGAACCTCTTATGTTCCAACTTGTGCCCGTTGCCCCTCGTCCTCTCAGTGGGAACCACTGAAAAGAGTCTGGCTCCCTCCTCCTTCAACCCTCCCTTGAGATACTTGTAGGCGTTGATAAGGTCTCCCCTCAGCCTTCTCTTCTCCAGACTAAAGAGTCCCAGCTCTCTCAGTCTCTCCTCATAAGGGAGATGCTCCAATCCTTGAATCATCTTTGTTGCCCTTCGCTGGACTCTTTCTAGTAGATCCCTGTCCCTCTTGAACTGGGGAGCCCAGAACTGGACACAGTACTCCAGTTGTGGCCTCACCAGTGCAGAGCAGAGGGGGAGAATGACTTCCCTTGACCTGCTGGCTACACTCTTCCCTATGCAGCCCAAGATACCATTGGCCTTCCTGGCCGCAAGAGCACACTGTTTACTCATTGTCATTTTACTGTCCACCAGGACCCCTAGATCTTTCTCTTCAGTAGTTGCCTCTAGCGGGTCCACCCCTAACCTGTACTGGTACCTGACATTTTTCTTCCCCGGGTGCAGGACCCTACACTTTTCCCTGTTGAACCTCATGAGGTTCTTCCTTGCCCAGCCCTCCAGCCTGTCCAAGTCTCGCTGGCAGCACAGCCCTCCGGGGTGTCAGCCACCCCTCCCTCAAATAATCTGTTGAGTCTGAGAACAGCATGGCTTTAAAGGACAGTTTCTGTCGTAGAATGAATTATAGAATCATAGAATGTATTAGGTTGGAAGCCACCTTAAAGACCACCTTGTTCCAACTCCCCTGCAGTAAACAGCAACATCTTTAACTAGACCAGATTGCTCAGAGCCTCATCAAGCCTGACCCTGATTGTCTTCAGTGATGGAGCCTCCACCACCTCTTTGGGCAACCTGTTCTTACCACCCTTCATTGTAATGAACTTCTTCCTAATGTCTGATCTAAACCTGCCCTGCTCTACTTTAAAACCATTGACCCTCATCCTATCACTAGATGCCCTTGCAAACTACTCCTTCCCATCTTTCTTGTAGGGCCCCTTCAGGTACTGGAAGGCCACTATAACATCTCCCCAGGGCCTTCTCTTGCCCAGGCTAAACACCACCAACTCTCTCAGCCTGGATGACCATCTTGCTGCTGGAGAAGACTCAGCATGGGTGAGCTGTGTAGAAGGGCACAAATAAGGATGAACCTAAACAAGTAATCGTGAAACATGAAATCTTCTTCAAGCAGTCTTCACTTTCAGATATTTTTCAACAGTGCAAGTTGCTCTTTAAAATTTGAATTCTCTGCAGAGCAAATGTGCTTTTAATTGTTAACAAATATGTCAGTGGCTGTGATCTTCCCTGCTAAGAATTTAGCCTAGAGCATATTTTTACGTCCAAGTTACAATCGCGTAAGAGTGTAAGCTTATAGTGGATTGTGACAGATCTCTTTAAAGTCTATAACAGTGACATTATGATTTCAGGTGTTATTTATTAATTTGTATTAAAACATAATAAATATTACTGAAGTAACAGGGATTTTTTAAAGCAAAATACTGTTTTGAAAGCTGTCTCAAATGTCAAACAGAATGCATTTTGCATTAGTTCTGTATAAATTTTTATTGAATTGAAACTTTTAAATAAATCTTCCTATATCTAATGCCTCTTATCAAAGCACAAAACCCCATTATCTGATTATAAGAAGAACCTCAGAACTCTCTGACTTAAAATTTAATGGACTCCTGATGCTTTCTTCCCTGCCTAGACTGTTTTTAAGACATTTTACAGTATTTTATACATTATAAATGGATTCCATTCTTGGCTTAGTAATTCACCTAATGGACAATGGATACAAAAAAGCTCTAACTCCAGGGACATTAAATTGGTTCTAAACTCTGAAAATTGCAGCTTTTACAAAAAGAAGAAAATACTAAAAACATGTCTAATGCAACACTGCATCTCATTTTCCACTACCTTCAGAATCTGTCTAAAAGCTCCTAAATTTCTTAATGACACAATATGTTAAAATTGCATTCCTTTACATTTAGATCTCTAAAACACCTTTTCTTCTTTACAGCCCTGAGGAGATCCACCAGCAAATGGGAAAAAACATGCTTGGCATTCCAGTAGCTGAACACAGAAAGTATTACATTGTGCAATATAACTGCTGTATTTTCTATCTGGCCATGGTCAAAGCTAAGTCAGAGAAAAGCAATACTCTTGTAATGAACAGGATTCTACATCTCACTTTGGGTAAGCAATGGTATATAATGATACATAACATATGACATGCAAATGCATTGCACAGGAAACCCACTGTAAAGACCTTGCAAGTCATTAATCTGAATTATAATTCCTTCCCTTGAATTCTCTGCTTACAGAGTTTTCAGCAGCCAGCAATACAACAAATGAAGTACCATCTCTCTGTCAGCTGCTCTTTCCCACCTCTCACCAGTGTTGTGGGATCTGCTCTTTGACCCTACACAGCTTGACAGCAACAAGCCACAGAGAGAAGAGAAAAAGCAGCTTTTACTTGCCCCATTAATTTATATTGCTGTAGAAAGGGGATGTGGGGGAGGAGAGAAGTATGCCTTCCTGATTCCTGCTGCTAACCTATCACTTCCTGAAGCAAGGGTGCTTATGACACTACAATAGTTAAAAAAAAAACAACAAACCAAACCAAACAAAACAAAACAAAAAACCAAAAAAACCCACATAAAAAAGACAAAGGGAAAGAGGAATTATTTCAAGTTAGGACAAAAATATTCTTCAAATGTCTACTACTGGGGAGTTTTTCAACTTTACAGCAAATTTATTGAAAAATTATTATCTTTTAATGTTATTTTATTTATTTATATATCTATATGTATACACACATCATATATATAATCACTTGTATTTTCACTTTACTACTTTTGTTCTGGTAGTACAAAAAGAAATTATAGAGAGGTAAATGTATAACCTATTCCATATCACTTATTATGACATTTATCATTCGTGCATCCTCCCTCATACAGAAAGCACTTATCTCATGTTACAGTCCCAGACTCACCCAGGTTGGACAGGATCTATGGGTTGTTTTAGTTCAACCTTCTTCTCAGAATGTTGTCAGCACGGAATTTATACAAGATTGCTTAGGGCTTTGTCCTTATATACCCCAAGCCTCCAAGGACTGAGATTTTAGTACTTCCTTGTGCAACCTGCTACATTGTTTAATTAATTCCATAAATCCACTTAGAACCAGAAATATTTCATCTTTCCCTTAGTCAAGGTTGGTATGGATCTAAGCACATCGGTTGCCTTTCCTCTGTTTTTCTGCTTCCTTTTTGTGAAATCAGATAAAGATTGCCAAATACAGTATTCTAGGTTAGTGATATGGAAACCTGAGCAGATGGTAACAGCAATATTCTCAAGCTTCCTGCCAGAAACTGAAGCTAGCTTTCCCATGTTTGTACTTCTCTATCTGCAAACCTTAACGTGATAAAGATTTCTTTCCCAAACACTTTATGAAAAAACAAATTTAAGCCCACAGCCATTTTTTTTCTGATATACACATCTCTATCACTGAAGCATTAAATCTTGAGTTCAACAACATCCATGTTAATTTTTAGCTTTGCTGTTTATAGATGTAAGTTGTGTGTCTTAGCACAGTGGACACATTTCAAAGGAATGATCACATCCCAACTTTCCGCAGTAAGTAATTAGTGTTGCAAAATACATAAGATATTCAAGACAAGAGTATATAAGATAGGAAAAACAACATGCTGAGACATTTCCTAATAATCCAGTCCAAACGGAACACTGCATTGCCACTACCTTCCCCTGTAAAAAGACTCCATAAAAAGGAATTTTAAATAACTGTGTGTAGGTATAACTGTTTTGCATACAGTTCACTATTTGAGAATTGAAAACTTCTCTGCTCCAGTAGTAAATGGGGGAAATGGAAGGAGAGGAGGAGAGGAGGAGAGGAGGAGAGGAGGAGTGGAGGAGACCACTCTGTGTGATGTGATGGCACACCGTGATACCCTGGTCCACAGACCCCA
>NW_015090844.1:1022207-1237879 GCF_001431845.1 Calidris pugnax | reverse complement strand
AGGAAGGAAGGAAGGAAGGAAGGAAGGAAGGAAGGAAGGAAGGAAGGAAGGAAGGAAGGAAGGAAGGAAGGAAGACTTTTGTCCTAGGGTCTTCATTCAGAAGAGGTATTCTCTGCTTAAATAAAAAATGTCTCTCCCCCCTTATAATTTCTACTTTTGTATAAATGGTGCTAACTGTGATAGTCCTTGAACTTTCACTCATAATTGTTTGCAGTTTTTAATTTCATGAGGTCATTTTCATTGACCTCTTTACTACTGACCTGATATTTTATTGGATTTGGAAGGATCATTTACACTGACCTCTCTTGCCTTACTCGATTTCTCTCCTCTTTGCTCCCATATCACCCAAGCAACTGAATTTCAGTCTCAATTCTAGTTATTGGAGACATAAAGTAATTTCACTTGTATCGCTATTATTCCTGTTTAAATTGTCTTTTTTGCTGTATGTCTTCCCCACCTCACAGTTTAAGCCTTTTTAATACTCATAGCAGTCTGTTTCCTTCTGGTTATGGTAGAGATTATTCCTTATATTGCAGATACCTCCATCCCACTAAGACTCCCTTGCTCCTAATAAACTCAAATTTCTCTTATCCAAGCAATCTTCTTAAGCATGCACAGAAACTTTCTAATTCATTTGGGGTTCCCATGTTATAGGTCAGCATCTCTCCTACCAGCATTGAGTCTATCAAGTCAGGTGGACTTTAAGCTGCTTTGCAGGGAAAGACTAATGATCTACTGATTGGTCTGTATTGTCAGCTTCCCAAGAATTTCAGGCTACCAGCATTGCAACCCATTGCAGGATTCGACAACCCAGATGACACCCTCTTGTCAATGTTCCCCAATGGCAGGTTTGTAATAAGAGAATCTTACAGTATGGTTATAGGTTGGTTGAGAACAGAACTTTGTCTTGCATAGAGAAAAGCAGATCTCATGGATTCTGCTCCAATATTTCCTTTTATAAATAATTATTTGATTTACATTTCCCCAATTTCCCAAAGAAAAATACAGTAGGCATCATTGGCAAGAAGTTTCTCACAGATTTATAGTTCCAAAATTTTTTGTCCAAGGCCCAGTAACAGTCAGTGAACCTTTGTCCCATGTTGTGACACAAATCTGATATGGTCTCATTTCAAATAAACAAAGTTCAATTAATGGAATATATTTTTTAACTATCGTTTTGATAAATAATTTTATCTTATTTGGGACATTATAGCAATTTTAAAAGAGTTTAAATAAAATCTACAGTAAAGTATTAAGGGGAATAAAATTGTGCATGAATTACGAATATAATAATATTATGGAAAATAAAGCGGAATTATAGAATTAACCAAAATCCAACAACAAGTTGATGGACACTGAGAGAATTTCCCTGTGTAGATTGGCAGTTCCTGAATCATGTTTTCAGCCATTTGGTTCTAACTAGTTGCTACAGTTTCAAAGTTTCTTTCATTTTCAGTTCCAACAGAAGTCTTAGAAATAGTACCTGTTTTACCTATAGGAATCTATATCCAACCGTCAGAATCAAGAGAACCTTTTAAGCCTATACCTTGTCACCTTGTAGATTAGAGATTTACTCAATCTCTATATAGATGGTGAACAGGAAGCTGATTTTCTTGACCCTTATCCATCTGTCTGTTCATGGCAAAACTGTCATGTTTGGAAGATTCAGTGTTTACCAGATGAAGAGTAACTTATAAAAGTTAGTTAAGAAATGAAACAGTGCTAAATCTTGCCAAGATTAAAGAATTCTAGTATATTCTAGTACAAGAATTCTAGTATTAAAAAAGCTGTATGCTTTTCAGAAAAAACACGTTTCAGGACATACTTGGATTGATTCTCTGAATGCAGATAAAATTGTACTTTAATAATTTGTTTCTTAGATTTTCTTAATCAGAGAAAAGTCTGATCACATCATGGCAAAGTTTCCAGGCTGCAGGAAACTCAGATTATAGAGTAAGAAGGAGGGAGGAAAAAGCGTTGCAGGTTAGTCAACATAATGTATAGGTGATAGCACAGTTAAGGCTTCCAAGTTAGTTCTCCAACACTATGTTCTTGGCTTTTCAGTTGATCTCTGGTTACCTACTAAATTACACATTTTCAAACATGGCCATGTAATTTACAACCAGAGATTATGAGATTATGTGTTTGTATACAGTAATCAATTTATTATATTCATCAGTATCCCTTTATAAACTCCTTTCAAACCAAGCATAAAAAAACATGTTACTCTTAAGGAAATGCATGCATTTTTACTGGCACAATATCTGAGTCAAGATTGTAAGGATTTTCAGCTGGAAAATGGGTATTATACTGACATCTAGAACAATCTACCTACCTGGCAAGAATTTGCCAGGTTTGAATGGATGACTGTTCAGAAACCGCTTGGTAATTTTTAGATGAAGGCTGACTATGGTAGAGCAAGATGACTGGATAATATTCCAATTTACACAGCTACAAATAAATAAACAGTAGGGAAAAGTAGAATAAAAAAAGAATTTAAAGCACTTTCTTAAAATAGTCACCATTCTAGGAAAGGATAAATACAGTGATCAAAAAGAAATCTGAAGCCTTAAGACTCACAAGGTCCTAGTGCAAACGACATATGAAAGAAAAAAATGCAGGAAATATTTTTTACTAATGTTATCTTCAACACATGAACCTGTACATGACTTCACTATGTATTTGCACTTATTTCAGTTTGCTTTGGAAAGCACACTGTTGACACTGGAAAGGAAACTTCAATTTTTAACTTCATTTTTTTGATCGGGGACAGTGAAAGCTTCAGAGCCAGAAAGAAACTAGTAATGTTCAGTTCCATTGTGTGAAAATGTACTGCGATTCATTATCTTCATCTTGACATTTGAAGACCCAACATGTGGTTCCTATGTCCATTTTTAAGCATGTGCAATGCATTAGCATCAGAAAATGTGGAGACATGCGTTCTTTGGAGACTTGAAGGCTGGGAAGAGAAATCTCAAGGGCTCTATCAGCTTTATGAGCAGCCACAGGAATATGACAAAATACAGACCTCATTTTTATTTAAAATACAGGACATTGCCAGAGTCAGAATTGCACAAAAGGATTGTGGCATAATTACAGACCAGATTTAGTGTTTTGAGTATTTTGCTTGCCCTTCCCTGTGCAGCAGAAGGTGGTGTCTCAGCAAAGGTAACATGTATCAGACCAAAGAGCAATAAAAAGACAGAAAAGTCTGCTCTGAACGTAAAGTAAAGAAAGTTTCCCTATAAGCAGCCTTCTGGATATCATTCTAGGAGCCTAAAATGTGTGATGGAATAAGTGCTATTAACTTCACATGTAGAAAGGGGATAAAATTCGAGTGGAATAGAAGGTTACTGAAATTTCCATCCAAAAGAGCAGTGTGCAGCAATATTAGCAATATCTATGTATCTTGAATAAACGGTACCATATGCATGTCAGTATTTATGTGCTTGTCTATGTTCCACCTGGTAGCAACCTGTATTTTCTGGTGAAGGGGTTAAGAAAAATCCTACTTTTGAAAAGTTTCTTCTTTTTTCTACCCTGCACTTCCCCGTTTTCTTTATTTTCTGTCCTCCTGTGTATTTATCCTTGTGATGTGCTTCTCACATTGCAGGAGTTTTGCCAGCTCTGGCTTCACAGAACAGAACTGTGGAACAGAACTGATGGCTGCCTTGCTGACAATTCTCCTATGGAGAAGGGTCATTTCTAAGCAGGAGAGTCAGCACCCACAGGCGCATTGGATCTCGAATATCAGAGACAGGAATGACAGAGACTCAATCATTGCCTAATCCTTCAAAAGCAGAGTGACTTTGGAACTTTATTTTGGTGAATGAGAACTACAACAAGAGGAGAAAGCTATATATTTTCTTAATAGGAGCTAGAATGAAAGCAACTGTTTTGGCAGAACTGGAACTGAAAGGTCAACTTGTGTAAAAAGTGAAAATTTTCTAAAAAGTACTATTCAGTACAATTGATTTTGACTGAATTTGGTTATAATACAAAGTCAAAATTACATATCCACATATTTTATGTACTTGAATATATACACTAAACTTCTTTATCCTAACAGTAAATTTGCATACACTGTTTTTTTAAAAAATATATGACTATATCTATTGGAAATGAAAAATTGTCTGAAAATGAATATACGGAACTTAAAATCATGTTTTCTTTAAGAAAATAACAATGACACACATGGAATAGGGTAATAATTTATATCAATTCATTACCATGGGTATAAAATAACACCCCTTAACTCAGCTTCACCATTAATCGATTGAACCCATGCATTGTGGATGCAAACTACATTTTAATGGATGAAGGAGGAATAAAGCCTACTTAGTCTGGTCAATTCCAGTAACAGAACTAGGGCACTGAGAAACAGTGGGAGCAAGCAAGTAGGAAATCCTGGGGACTTGTGGTTAGTCGTGTCATCAGAGGAGGTTTGATGCACTGACAACAATAATACCAGACAGGGCAAAGAGCACTTCTAACACTACCGTGTTAAAAGGAGGGCAGAAAATGGACAGACAGACTGACTGAATATAGAGGAGCTGGAAAAGATACAAGGAAGAAAAATGGCCTGCCTGAAAGGAAGTTTAAATGAACTGGGGAAAATTACAATTGAGAGATGTGATAGCAATATATAGATTCATGAATAAAACTGAAAACAATGTTACTTAAAACTGCATTTCCTTGTTTTTCCTGTAGTTTACAACCTGTAGGCCTTCTGTGAGATCAGCAAGTGGCAGTCTAAAACTGAGTCAAGGAAATACTTTATCACATGAAGTTAATTTGTGGAACTTACTGTCATAGAATGGAGATACCAATATTTTTAAGCATCTGATAAAAATTGTAAGAAAAAAATCTATTGACATTAAAGACAAAGGCTTGACCAAGCCAGTCAACCATGTCTTTGTCTTGTTCTTACATTTTTTCCCAAAAATATGTGCTAGTGACCATTGTCAGACATAAGATACTGGGCTAGATGGAACTATTATGACTAAGTATGTCTGGTTTCGAATCCTTAGTTACTCGGCACCTTAAAGGTGTTCTTACTAAATAAATGACGACTTAAGGCAAGGTACAAAAGCATCTGACAGCTACAGAGGAGGTCATAATCCTTACAGTCTTTTCTATACTTTTTTTCCCACAAAACAAAGTGGTACAACAAGATTGGGTTTTTCTTTTGGTTTTCACGGTCGTTAACAAAATGTACAAAATATACATTCACAACTAAATCAGTATGGAAGTTTAGTAGTTCCACTCGAACTGGGGAGCACAACATTATTAGGAAGGCAAAGTTCCAAGTGGGTAGGAAGTAAAGACATGAAGAGGGAAATAACATGAGCTAGAGAAGAACATTTTTTGTCAAAACATATTCAGTTGCTTAAAAAGAGCACAAGGCTTAAGAAGGAAGATGAAAACTTTGATTTAGGATTTCGTTCTTCTAAATAATAAAAATAGAAAAACACATCAATGTCTGGTGTAAGAATCCACTAAAATGAACAGTCAACACAGAGAGTCTGTCTAAAGTGTTTCACCTTGCCTTGTTTTCATTCAATAGAATGGAAAAGGATGAAAGAAAACTGGCAGTATGCTTTGGTTCACAGGTAACAGCCAATTGGATGGCATAATTGCCATTATCTCAACAAGTTTGTAGGCAAATAGACATGATAAGCAGTGTATAAGCAAACTAGTGGAAACAAAATATGTCAGATACTCCTGTGTTTTCTATTTCTAATTTCTGGAGAGATCTAATGACTCTTTCATTAATTTTAAAAAAATAGAGTTTCCTTCTGTCTACAGAATACACCATGCATTTTTGTACTTCTGAGCAGATTTCATAAAAACTTAAGTGGGATATTCCCAGCAGAACCTATGTTTCTGCCAAGTCACAGTTATGTGAAACTATGCAGGCAAAAAATACAGAAAAGTTTGTGACTGGCACAGGTGAAAAAGGCCACCTAATATTTGGACTTACCAACAGACTGTAGATTAAATACTTAAAGACACTGGGAAGTTTCTGTCATTCTTTACAGTGAGGCACTAGCACATTTCTCTGACCAGACACCACCAGCAAGTCATGTTCTACTACAAGGGTCATGAGGACTTGCACATGATACCCACAGCATGGTCAAGTAATGGGGGCTGTGATTAAATAATGACAATAATGAGCTGTGTGTGGAAGGTGGGTGCTTTGCTTTGAATGACATTAAAGATGAAAATGAACATTGAAATCACGTACAAATTGAGTCAGGTAAAACAAATTTATTGCTTCGTCAAACAGAAAAGTTCCTAAGAATACACTATATTTGGCAAAGAGATTTTACGCTGAATTTTGAGATGAGGCGTGCTGTTTGAAATGAACGACTTGAGAAAATGCCATTTTTAAATTGGGTATTTTTGCTTTTATGTGGCACGAAGAGATGAGCTTAAATCCCAGACAAAACCTTTAGTATATTATTCAGAATTACATTTTGTTTAATGCTTTGCAAACGTCATTTGTTCAGTCTAATGACATCCTTCAGTTAGTATTGCAGTTTTCTTAAACTGTTGCTGTAAAAAAGCTTTTTTTTTTTTTTTTTTTTTTTTTACACTGGCTTCTCTACTTTCTGAAAGCTTGTGTTCTTCATTGAACTCCATCTCAGTTTTGCCTTCATCTTTCTTTTTCTCCATTACCATTAATTTGTCTGATTCCTTCATCAAAGATCAAAGAGCAACCAATCCTTCTCTCCATAATGTTCAGGCCCTGTAACCTTTCTTAAAGATTGCTATCTCCATCTTTCTAAAAATAAGCAGTCCTATGTTAGGTTGTATCTCATAGCCTAGCTATGAGCTTTGTGCAACTGACACTTCAGGAGGAGTGTGTGTCCAGGCTTGGCATTTTAACAGCATTTTTTCAGATGTTCTTTCTTCAGAATATTTAACATCTATTTGTTTATACTTAATATTTCTATTTACTATTTCTTGAAAACATGTATGAGGACTTCTGAAGTCATTACTAGAGACCCAATAATTGTATCACAGTACAGTATCTAGAATTAGGGGTTGTAAAATGGTGTGCCATTCAGAGTCTATGATGATCACATCTTACTGGAGAGTTATAAGGCATGGATGGAAAACTGATGAAGAGGAGGATAAGGTTAAGAGTTCTGAAGTTTTACCCTGCAGCAGGTAGCAGATTGCTTGGTGATCAATGCATGCTGCTTTCATTTTTGTTATGGTGTTCAACTCCCCGAGCTAAAAAACTCGGACTTGAAAGTTTGTTGCAATCAGGGAATCAACTTCTCTGCACTTTTTATAAAGCTTCTCTCACCGGGGTAGGGAAGCAGACTTTATAGTAGGTGGAGAGCAAAGTATTAGAGTTGCATATCATTGTTAATAGGTGTGTGAAGCGGTCAATTTTTGATTTGAAAACAGTGAAAAAGCAATGTAATAAAATATGACAAAAGGAAAAGGAAATAAAAATGAAACTGCTACTTCCATTTGGCTTTAAGTTATACAGCCAAAGAAAGCGGAATACATACACAAACCCCCTCTTGTCTGAAAAGTAATATCAGAAGTTAAAGTCCTCAGAAGTGCTGGCAACTGACTTCAAGTGCTTCTCACACACTAAATTCTCCAAACATAGACCTCCACAATGTTTTCATAACATAATTGAATTAAATAAAATTCAAATGGATACATGCTAAACACAGGTAGCAATGTTCACAAAAAATGTCAGTTCTAAGAGTATTTTTACCAAAAGTTAGAAAACAGTAGGAAGAATTATCTACTTTTTAAGGTTTCCATATCCCAAGTGACTCTTTATCCATTGCACTGTATTTGAAAACATTGGCAGCTGTTATATTTCTCATTCAGGAGAGAAGGGACATAAAAAGTTATATTAGAATAGTGGATGTAGTTTCTGTACAGGCTTTAGTCTGCCTTGCTTTATGAAGGCAGCCACGACACTCATTCCAGTTCCTCCTGAAGCTGCAGTTGATTGCATACATTGCAATGTACAGTTTCTGTTTCCTAAGTGGAATTCCTTTGTCTAAGAATCTCAGATTCTTCAGTGTATCTTGACTTCGCTCTTAGGAAGAAGACAGGCCCCTTGAGGAGGCCTCAGATTCCAAAGGTTACCTAAAATCTAAATGGTCATTAAAAATTCAAAACCTGATTATTTTTCTAAAATGTTGAACAGATATTTGCAAGAAATTTTGAGGGGGGGTTCTGTACAGTTTTGTAGCAAATCCCTTTAAAAATTATAATGTGAGTAGTTTCAAAACTTTTCTGTTGATGATCAGGTTTAAATATTTTTACACAAATTTAGCATGAGTTAATGCAGGAATTTTTGTAGTTGTTCATGTTCTTGTAATTCTTCTAGTTAGAGGCAATAACAAGCATTCCAAAAGAAATAGTATCCATAAAGATTACCCAGCTTGAGATAAGCAACCAACCTAGAGACTGTGCAAATAATAGGTTTGTGACCAAAAAAGAGTTGAAACAGCATGTAATTTTGACACTTCCTATATTTTGAAACTGCTATTTTATCACTTTATAGATCATTCATAATCCATAGGATTTTTCAGGCTGAGTTATGTCATCATTTCACACTTTTACTTCTCTAAAACATCAATTTCAAAATAAGCTAAATAATAACTTTTTTATTTTTTTACTGCTAATAAGTTTTTCCTTTTAATCTCCAAAAAAATTCTCTAATAGTTTTTCCAGAGTTATCAATTGGTATAGCATTGTTGGGTAAACCAAAAATCAGAACTAAACATTGGTCCTTGTAAAGGAAAGGAGTCAATATTAATCATAAAACTTCTATATTGCTTCTTTTCTCTGCCCATTCTTTTCTCAATTGTAACATGTGTCAATGAATTCCACGAGATAATTATTCATGAAAAAAAAATTATTTTGTTTTGACTTGCTGAGTTCGCAATAATTTATGCTAATATATTATGACCATGATTATTGCCATATTTTTATATATAATTATTTGTATGTTATGTTATTTCAATTCTATCCCACATATATTCAATTATACATTGTTCTTTTCTGCTTAGTTATTTCGCTCATCCATCACTGCACATAACAAAGACAATTTCATAGAATTTTCCTTGATGACACCTAAAGTCACGTTACTGAGTTGTTGCAGTTAATTTAGAACAGAAATGAACCGAAGAGTATTTTTTTTCCATTTGTCATTCATACGTCATCTTTATACACAGTTGCCATCAGCATGGGTGCACATCCAGACCCAGGGGATTGGAAGCATTTCTGGATTTACCAAGTAAAATGTAATCTCTCAAGACTTATTGAATAATCACTTTCTTCTTTCAGGTTTTGTTCAAACACCTAATTGTGCTCCAGCTTCAAAGGTCAGAAGTATACATCTCACTCCCGCTTTTCAATCACACTAACAACTACACTTTAAAGAGATCTAGACCATTATTATGAACTCTTTTTATATAGAGGAAACAGGTATCCCTATCCTGCAATTCTAAAATTTGCGTATGCAGAAAAACTTTTAAATGGTACTGTGCAGCATAGTAGTAAGTCTGTTGAAATTTAACATGAACTAAAAATAAATCTTTATAACTTGTGTCTAATGCATTTAACTC
The DNA here is from genome assembly GCF_001431845.1 of Calidris pugnax. NCBI lineage: Eukaryota > Metazoa > Chordata > Aves > Charadriiformes > Scolopacidae > Calidris > Calidris pugnax. The sequence goes on along the minus strand of NW_015090844.1, from coordinate 1,228,265 downwards.
TGTGATTTTGCCTACCAACAAATCATATCACTCTTGTGCCAATGTATTAGTACTCCAGTATTACAGTCTTTGCTTCACCAGAAGGTAAACAACTTGCACTGAGGCAGTGAGAGAATGGAAGGTCTCAGCTCTTTCATTACTACCCATGGTCACTGCCCTTTCTTAATACAGGACACATCTTTCAGAGGTGCCTTGGCTGTGCTGAACTCTTTTTTCCCACAAGCATTCTGATTTTTTCGTATTTAGCAGTATTTAAACAGAACTCTAATTACACTTCATCCTGAGATCTGTAGATATTGTACCGGAACAGGGTCTTCTGAATCGGTTTATGGGGCAAGCAAAGCAGGGGTAAAATGCAGTATTTCTGATCTGACTGTTTTTTCATTGCTTTTTCACTTGTTTAGGACAATTAGAAGTCACCACAAAAGAGCAAACCCCTTGACTCCAACAGGATATTTAAGAATATTTAATCTTCTCAGAACATTTTTTTAAAGGGGAAACAAGGGGCAACTCCTTATGGGATAAGTCAATCAGAGGAGAGAAAACAGTGTTCCAAAATTGTGGAAGCATTTTTGGACGCAGAGACAGCCTGTGTCAGCAGACTGCAGCAAGTTGGGGGGACATATGTGTGTATTTATTAAGAGACTCACACTGTGTTGTGTGGGTGTCCTATACTCATCTGACAAGTTTTCGGAGAGTTCTATTTTCTTCTACAGACATAATAGCATTGTGTTTATTTGTTTGAGACAGGACATCTGGGAGAAGAAGCTAAAACATACACATACCATGGGGAAGAAAACAAGAATAAGTAAACATGGAATGACTGGACTACAGGATACAAAACCCGCAGGATCCAGAGAGCACACATTTTTCCTCACAATAAATGGTAACCAGCTGAATCTACTCTTTCATGTCTTTAGAGCATTCAGGCTTCCATAGTCAGAAAACTACTGGAACTAGAAGAGACACAGACTAAGCTCCTACAAAGCACTAAAGAAATATTTTCATATGTATATCTTTTATGTTTGGCAAAAAAACCCAGAAAATACATCCTGGTAGTACATACATGTTTGCTTCTGACTGTAACCCTTCCACAAACTTTCTTCTGTGATTCAGACTATGTATTAGAAATTAATTTTCTACTGTTCTCATGACAATCTGTGCATTGCACCCACCTCAGTACCTCTGTTGCTTCCATAGCAAATTATCTTGTTGAAAGAGGGAAAAGGGTTCTTATACAGAAACAGCAAAACATGCACAACAATATAAACACAGTGCATCAGCAGTCAAGTGTGGAAAGGTTGAGGTTGACAAAAAGACTGCATTGATGCTTGTGGGCTAGGATCGACCTGTAGCAATTAGCAAACACACCCAGAATTATCACAATTTCTTCTGTTTTAGAAAGAGAGGATTTCCTGTTAACCCTCTCCACTAGTTCCATTCTGCATGTGAACTCAGAAATAAACATGTATTATGGCTTTCAAACTAATTTATGCTGGCTGATCCAAGCAAGAGATCAAACTATACTAACAGTAATGAGCAGCTAGCGCACACCTGTAGGTTAGATGGGTCTACAAGGGTATTTCAGTCCTTTCCAGGCACAGCTGAAACATGTCAAACAATAAAACACTGAATTGTCAAAACTTTTCCAAGTTGGGCTTGGAATGCAGGTATGTTTATGACAGTTCCAACAAACATACAGTTCTGATTTTTCTTTTTGGTGAGAGCTAAACACACGCGGAGCAAAAATATGTAACTCCCACTCTTCATTAAGTCATTGCCATAGTCTTCTTTACTCAGATCACTACTGACAACTGGATCCTACCATTAGAGCACTATTAGACAATAAAAGTTTGCTAGCAGTCAGAGCAAGATTCTCCAATGACTTCTGGTTATTTTGCCAAAAGGAATGATTCCGTCCTTACCTTACTCTGCCCAGCTTCTCTTCCATGTCACTTTTGCTTGTACCTTTTTGTTTGCAAGCTCTTTGTAGCAAGGGCTGCCTTTTTAATTATGTGTGCTAGCAGTACTTGGCTCAATGGAGCACTAAGGGAAACTGCACTACAAAATGATAATAAAATACCCTTTCCTTATGGAAGAAACTAAATAAACAATTCTATTCTTTCTGCAACCCCATTAGAGCACAAATAAACAGAGAATCCTGTACCAAGCTTTAGATATAATGCTCAATCTTTTCAACAGAAACAACGAAACCCACAGAGACGATAGAAAAGATGAATTTCAAATTCTAATAGACACAAATGGGCTTTAATATGTCTCTCCAAAGATCTTCTGACTAGCAAAAATCACAAGGGAGAAGATTAGAGTGATAATAGCAAGTCACAGTCATGCATGTATCTGATATGCTTTTAAACTGAACAACAAATCTAGAACAAACAAACACATATTCAAAATGGCAAGAACTATTTTTTTTTTCCTGCTTTTGTTGCCTGCTTAAAAAATCCTATTTATCCTGCTTTTCTTTCCCCTTTGAGGAGAACTTTTTTAAACATCATCCAGATAATCAGAATTTATAACAAAGACTTAGCCCATGCAACAGATCGGGATTTGGCCTTTTACAACCACTTGTCAAGAGGAAAAGGTACCCAGAGATACATGGTGAAAACAACATAATATGACCTATAGTATCAAAATATTCTACAAAACTTTTCCAAAAATGGTATTCACTACAACATTTACAGAAAAAAAGATATCTAAATGGAATGTACTGTTCAGTGGGCAAAAATGGAAACAAAGATTAACGTTTGGTGGCAAACTTTCTTGAGTAAATCCGAGCAAGCACAGTGTGAGTGCAGAAGTGGAGAAAGAGGGAGTTGCAGATGTCCCTGAGCAGCACAAAGACTTTGTGGGCAAGTCAGATCGTGTAAGAGGCTCTTGTGTGTAAAGGAACACTTGGATGTTGATGTCCATGAGTTTTAGGACACAGGCTCTCTTTCTGGTCCAGGATTTCACCCAGAAATGACACCGTGGCAACTTTATTGCTAAAACAACCTCAGATCAATTCAATACTTTATCCTCTTTTGTATCATATTTACATCTGTTTTCATCAATTTGGGTAGGAAACCTTAGTCTCAGTTTCCTAAGATATTGGTGGCAATCACTGGAATGAGGAAATATTGACATACCAGGAGAGAATCCACTTAACAGGGTTTCAGCTCTATGCATTGCATATATCTGATGAACATCTGAGAACAGATAAATACATTCTGTAACATTTCTCTGAAATCTTAGATGTTCAACGCCCAGAGGCGGTTAATTCTGAATGATTGGCCTTCCAAGCCATGAAAAGTGACACCTAATATTTTGATATTCTAAGTGATTATTGCCACTTACTGCAGATAATTATTGCAGTGCCCAGTGTTTTCAATTGTTCAGGAAACTAAAGGACTCTCAGACTATGATGTGTTTTCCTTTGATTGTGAATGACAAACAACTCACAAATAACAATATTTATTCTCTAATTTGCTCTTGTGTTCTGAGTCACCTAGAACCCTTCATGATGAAGCTACTGTTTAATACATTTATTCTGGATGTTTTCTTATGAATTCAAAAGAACAAAGCTGAATTTACCAGTCCTTTGTCTGTAGATCTGTACAGTGGGCTCCCTACATAGGGAAAGGTGTGTTTTCATTTTAGATGACTTTCAGGTCTTCCTGTAAACACTACCAAACATATAGTCTTGTGCAAAGTACATGTAAGGCAGTGAAAGGGCTCCCATTTATTTGAATAGGCTTCAGATAAAACCTTTAGGTACTTATTCCCAGGGAATAAGTCAACAAAAAGAAGGCACAGATTAAAAGGAGACAGGACTAGATTTTATTGTGGAGAAAGACTGTTTCACCTGCTGTTCTAAAAAGAGCTGGAGAAAAATTTTAAGATGTCTTTTTTTTACATATTAAAATACTTGCATTTCAATATTAGTAACTTCCAGGAATATTTGTGGGGGTTTTATTTCAGTGAAACTGGAAGCAAAAGCAAACTGGTTTCCTTAACTTCTTTCTCCTTTTTAAAATGTTGCAGAATTCTTCTTTCTCCTCTGACTCTTACAAAAATTTTAAAATTTACTAGCAAAAAGGAGGACCTTGGTGCAGCAAAAGTATATGTAGGAAAGATTTTTCAAGACACCATTTCTTGCAAATCAATATTACAGTTACTTTTTCCATACTATTGCAAACCAAAAATAAAGAAGGAGAAAGTGTGGCAGTAAAAATATTGTCCTTGATTTAATGCCAGTATTGAGCATACGTGCATATTAGAGCACATGAGCGCACACATACGTATATATATTTCTTTCTCCTTTCTACAAAGTGCTGCGAACAGAGGACAACAGGGAAAGCTTTCATCCACAGCCTAGTATGCTTCTCCGTATAACTATGGTGTATGTAAATGTACATAATAAAAATATATAGTGTGGATATATATATGAAAAATATGGACAGGATACAGTAGCTTGGACAAATGACTGTAGTGTGCATAAGCAGTGTTATTATTTCCCTATCGTATCTGCACAGCAAATAACAACAGGGAACAGGAAATGCAATATAAGGGCAGCTCTCCAGCTGAGAGACACCATTCCTAGATGACTTGAAGTATTCTCTCACAAAGCCCTTGTAATGTCAAGCCTAATGCATTCTGGTTCCTTTCAGCCTCCTGCAATCTACTAGGAAGAACTTTATTCCAGTTTTATATAATGAAGAAACTTGTCCTTGCTAGTATTTATAGTATACACTGGACCCTCAGGTCATTGTGAATCACTCAAGGCTTCTTTTTTTCCTTTGCTGCTAAAGGAATGTGAGCTGCATCATCCAGCACAGACCATATATGAAAGAAGTTCAACAATCTTGCTAAGTGGCAGCTGGACAATATGCTGCATCACATAGTAAAAGATTAAAAATAGGAGTGTGTGTTGAAGAATAAAGGATGGAACAGCGAGTTCTCAAATTAAAGGCTGATTTTACAGAACTAAAGAGAGATGGAAAGGCTCTTAACCCCTTATATTCAATTTCAGTGGGGGATAATCCTCTGGAGTTCAGTCATTCACTTTTATTGCCTCTGCGTTGGAGCCATCAGTGCTGCTGCTGTGCCTTGTGGAATCCCTGCATGCCCACCCTGACTCCCCAGCAGACACACTCAGGGCTCCGCTGCCTGCAGGTCTTACCATGGGACGCTGTGTCCTCACCACTGAACCTGCAGGATATCGTAAAGCAGCCTATAGTACAGTAAGGTATCTATTATAGTGTACTGTACTATGAAACTTTGATATAATGATTAACAGTAGGAAAAAAACACTCATAATCTAAAAAAGTTTGTTGTTGGTAAGGTTTCTGCTATCTAAAATATTTCCTTCTTCCAGGATTGAGGTCATCTATCTCTTCTAAAATGTGGTCCGCACAGGTTTTGGACACAGCCTGACGTCGTGGTTTAACCCCAACCAGCAACTAAGCACCATGCAGCTGTTTGCTCACTCCTGCCGTGGGATGAGAGGGGAAATCAGAAGGGTAACAATGAGAAAAATCATGGGTTGAGATAAAGGCAGTTTAATAGATAAAGCAAAAGCCTATGCAAGCAAGCATGCATTGGCTTGCATAGCACTCATGCAAGAAAGAAAAACAACGAATTCATTCACTGTTTCCCTTGGGCAAGCAGGTGTTCCGCCAACTCCAGGAAAGCAGGGCTCCATTACTTGTAACGGTTACTTGGGAAAAAGAACAGTTACTGCCATAACTCTGAATGTTCCACTCTTCCTTCTTCATATGGTCTGGAATATGCCTTTAGTCAGTTGGAGTCAGCTGTCCTGGCTGTGTCCTGTGCCAATCCAGCCCACTCACTGGTGGGGTGACGTCAAAAGTAGAAAAGGCACTGAAGCTGTATAAAGTTTCTGTTAGCTGTATCAACTGGAAAAAAATAACGACTGTTTCTTTGAATCATGAGAAAAGTAAATGAAATTTTAGGATATATCAAAAGAAACGTCAGGATAATACTAGGAAGAATTTGTGCAATGGTAGAAAGAGTTGAACAGATATATTTGAAATTTGAAATACTGGCCATCAGTTACGAGCTGCCTAGCCAACACTACAACAATCAGGTTAGCTGGTGGAGACAATATGACACGGCATCATTCATGCTCTCCAAACGTGCTTCATGCATTTACTCCATCCTGTGAGCTGTAATCTCTGCCAAGACCAAATCTTGCAGGATGGTCCACCAGAGTCTATTTAGCCACAAAAATTGAGAAGTTACAGCCAAAGCATGTTAGAGTGAACAAGAGTCACTAAAAATAACATTTCTCTGTTGTACTGTAACAACACATAAAATTGAGTTTGCTTGTTTTCAGATTCTAGGCAGAGAGAACAAAAGTGTAAAATCAGGATCCAAATGTTGAGGTTTACACATTTGTGTTCTTCCTGTCTGTCAGTGCTATCAAAGGAACATCTTTCTTATTAGTTCCTATAGTCATATCTGATGCTCTCTGAAGGCTTATCATCTTCTTTAAGAAACACCTAATACTTTTTAAACCGAGTAAGGGGGTCTGTTTTGGTTTCTCACAAGTTCTGACATTACCGTAAGAGGGTAGATTTCACAAGCAGACCAGAGAAAGCTGACACAGGAATTGCTAAAAGAAAAGACCTAGATCTCATATATCATTGACAATCACAGTGCAAGCCTCCCTAATACATTTTATATTTCATGGATTACATGGATTGCTCTCCTTTTCTGAAGCCAGAGACGAATAGCAAATACTCAAATGTTCTTCTGCTCTGAAAAAACCCCTTTCTTTGGCTCCTTCTGATCTACATTTGTTTCTGCATATACAAATTTAAAGTCATGGCTTCTTTTGATGTTTTCTTTCATTTCTGCTCTGAATATATTTTTACTTCTATTAGTATGACAGAGTCCATTTATTTCTGGGAGAAAGTCCACAGATGTAGCGAGTCTGGGATTCCATGGTGGAGATGATTATGTCCTCAGCTACCTCTGTGCACCCCATTAAATGAAGAAAGAGTAAAAGCAATGAAGTCACCTATGTATAACTGAGAAGAAGATATGATATGTTGCCAGAAAAAATACATGTACCGGAAATAGAGTAGCTTGCTGTTTCAGCAAGAAATACTCTTGAAGCAACTCAAATTGCAGTTGTTTGGGGAAAAGATTCTGGGATTATTTTCTTTATAGATTCATTAGAGAAGGATTATATTTGAGCAGGGATGGAAAGGATAGCTTTGGGGAAAACAAGGTAGTACATTTTTATTTACCCCAACATGCTAAGCACTAGCAGCCAACACACTCAGCTACCTAAAACATTACAAGATGAACACGGTTATCTGTATATCCTTCAGTGTGCCTTTTGATGGGGAATGTCACACACATATTATTCTGTACCTTCTGTTTTCACTTCCCGAGTGATTTTTCTTTCATTCAGTTATTTGTGTGAGGGAGTGCAGTGGAGCAAGTTTAGGAAGAAAAAACGCAAAGCAAAAGAGCTATCCACAGAAGTCTCAAAATTGAGCTCTAAAGTAGACCTTGGACTCCCAGAGGATTGGCTCTGACATCTTCACTAGCCTCAGTGCAAAGCTGTTCAGAAAACAGCAAGATGTTCAGAGAACTCACAAGGTGTACCAGCCTGCTCGAGAAAATAGTGCTGCCCCAGTGAAATCTCAGAGACATCTCAATCAGCTAGTAGACTTGTATTTAAACTACACAGACTTCTTAAGTTATCAAGTATCTTTTTGTTAAAATGTGTGCTTTACATCCCATGATAATAACATTCTATTCCCTGAATCTCACCTCTGCTGGGCTTATTAAATTCAATACAAATAATTATACCTTGAGGCTCTGTGCTTCTGCAGTGTCAAAGGTGCTTAATGATTTTATAGTCAAAAGGATTTCATGGGGGTTAAGGTTGGTGCAGTTGCCTATTCACTGTGAAAGTTCCACAGGAGTTTTTGATCCTGTTGCAACTTCCAGAAAATAGTGAGCTTTGAGGATCCAGTTGCTTGTTAGAGGTGGGGCTGAGCACAGCCCAGGTATTGCCCAGAGTGTGAGGAATACCCATCCTCCTCTGCAAGGAGGAGATGCTCTGAGAAAGCATGAGAGCAAAAATGAAAGCATCCTTACAGTCCATCTGCATTAAAAAGAAGCACACATTTCTTCTTAATGCAACCGTGTCTCCTAGAGCTCTCTTTCTAGGCCCAGTTAATGATAATTGGGACCCACTGTATTGATCCAGCTGGGCTTACTGTAGCTACATACAGATAACCTATCTTTTTTTTTTTCCCCTTTGGTTCTTCCCACAACACTCTTAGAGTTTCTCAGGCAGAACCAATATGTGCAAGGTCACTTCTTTCCTTCATATTTTCCCCGCATGACTGGGAATAGCACGATCTATGTGCTACCTTCCCTGGCCAGCATTTTCAACAGCCTCAGACTTACATCTTTTAATGGCTCAGCTCGTTCACCGTTGTCACTGTGTGTGAGCAGTTGTCTCATTTATGATTTACAGTCTCTGCCTTCACATATATGCTTTCTTGTTTATATATAGTTAGAGGGTGTGCATGTGTATAACGTGTGTGCAAATGTATGCAGTGGGTGTACCTAAAGCAAGCATGCGTACATGTAAGTGGTTGTATGTACACACACATAATATATAAAATCTCAGACCTTCCACAAAGGCAGCATTTACTCATTGTGGCAGAGTGGGATAAGGAAAGGAGCCTTTCTTCTCACAACAGTAACAAGATAGACAGGACTGTTATTGACTGCAATTCAGTACACAAACAGTCCTTGTTTCCCCCAACTTTCTGTGAGGACCAAGCACTTGAAAGAATCATTATAGCTTATAGACATCATTATAGAATGATGAGAATCATCATTATAGACACTGAATCTACAAGACACCTATTTTTTATAGCACCAGTCAGCACCAATCCTGTCAGTGGCATTCAATGGTGGCATTACTCAGGCCAGTGTAATTCTAAATTTCATTGGTAAATGCAAATCAACTTGAGTGCTTTTCTTCCCTTTACTTCACAGCTGTCTTGTGATGTGTATGCATAAACAAGCATAAACAAGTACGTGGGATGCTCAGTGCTGCTACACACAAATAACTCAAGAAACATAGTGTTCGGGATGGTCAGCTCTGTAATGGTATTTGCTTCCCATTCAGGAGATGGCTGATCATTTGAGGACTATTAGTGTATACTGTTCTTTCTGATATGAAATGATTTCACATTTCAAAGTCCCAAAAAATAGTTGAGAAATAGAATCCTTGATTTCAAGTCAGATATACAAATAAGTTGTTATTTGGGAGAGTTTCAGAAAATGAGGTTTTTTTCTCTATAAGAGCACAGAACTCACATTCAGAACCAAGAGTTTTGTGTAATGATGAAGAAAGCTAGATTTCCAGCACCCTGAATCTTCTCAAGGACAGATAGTGTTATATGAAGATTTGTCACTGGAAACTGCTGGGGAAAAGACGGGTAGTTTTGTCCTGAAATGTCTGTAATCTTGATTTAGAGCTTTTTTTAATATTATCAAATTAAAAGCTGTATCCGGAAGCAAGTTGGAAAAGTATTATCCAAAAACTCTGTCTGAAAGAACTAGCCTTTCATTCCCAAGAAATCTACCTAAATACCACATTTTTACATCACATAACTTGATAGTTTTATTGACTAGAAAGCTGTTGTGTTGGGGAAAACATGCTGTTTTATTGATTTCCAAAGGCATTTCTCCATAACTAAAATCACAGCATGGCTGTGTTTCATTCAATACAATGAGGTTTAAAAATTCATCTGTTTGGCAGAATTGAAGACTAAACTGCTTGAATAATTTTTCTTATTGCATTAGCTGATGTTAGCAGTATTTGTTGGACAGATTTCATCTTCACATGTAAACAATATTAAAAAAAATTAACTGCAAATAAAATCCAAACTTGTGTCTACCTCTCAACCTAACAGCTGAATTTCCATCATAGCTCTTCCGTCATTACTTCAGAAATTCACAGAATAGTGCCTAAGTCGTTCAGCTTTTTCCTTTATGAGAAAGTAAATATCCTACCCACTCACAGACGCTGGGCAGCGCTGAGGGCTAGGCTGCATACAAGTCACTCATTAATCACAATCAAGGTACTTGCTTTGGAAAAGAAACACCTGAATGAAATGCAGTGGCTTCTGATGCAGAGAAGATGAAATTATATTTGATGTGACCTTGTATTCTGTGACCCTATTCACTTTTAAACATAATCTGCTGCACTTCCCATGTGCAGACCTATTTCAAAATTAGTGGATTTCTTGCACAAAAGTCCTAAGAAATAATTTTTTCTAATTCTATAATTCTTTAATTGTTACTCAGACAGCCATGGAATTTTTATTCTTAATTATCTTTCAAAATTAGTTTTATCTGAAGATACAACTGCTACTTTGTATTAGTACTACTAGACAATCATTGACTGGAGGATAAATTTAAGGTTCCCATCTTCCATTAGTTTTTAATTTCTATACCTTATATTTCCTGATTTCCTATTAAGGATTCCTGGATTTATATGTTTTCCTTAAAAGACACTGCCATCATATCTTTGTTACATTACTTTTCTTTAAATTAGTGACATGTCACTTGACTTTAAGATAGCTTAATATATGGGACACACATCAAAGAGAGGCAGTCTGGAAAGGAAGGAAAACTATGAAAGATAGACTGGGTACAGTGCAATAAATAGTATTTGATTTAATTTATAATGGAAGTAAATTATAAAAAGAGAAAAAAACTTCCTTAAATTGTCGCTTTTTTATCCTAAAAAAAAGACAAACAAGACATTTCAGGTTCTGGAAAGTTGATACCTGAAACTCCCTACTGTTTTTCCAAAAGGTAAAGAGAATTTATAGAGTTCAAGTGTAGCCTACATTTCAATTTCAAATGTAGTCCTTTGTATGTGACTGATGTTTACTGATATGAGTAAAGATGACGTTCTCTAACCCAGTGCTGACTAGAGTACAAAGAGACATGTTAGAACACTCTGCAAGTTGCAAGTGTTATGAAATATTCATTGGACACTTCAAGGGTTGTTTCATTTTTTTCCACATGAAAGTGTTTTTTTTGTTGTAGCTGATCTTCTCCAGAGCTAGCAAAAAGCTGTTTGCTAAGACTAACTTTTCCTTCTCTAATGTTACTCAATGAAATGAACAAAGTAATTTGCAGTGTGTTAATTGTTAACTCATAATATTTAATAGTGTCACAATTTTTGCACACAGATATATTCTTGAATGATTAAGGCATAGTAGATTAGACACCAGATGTCTGATAGAATCATATCTTATTACTAATTATTATACAGTAAGGTATCTATTATAGTGTACTGTACTATGAAACTTTGATATAATGATTAACAGTAGGAAAAAAACACTCATAATCTAAAAAAGTTTGTTGTTGGTAAGGTTTCTGCTATCTAAAATATTTCCTTCTTCCAGGATTGAGGTCATCTATCTCTTCTAAAATGTGGTCCGCACAGGTTTTGGACACAGCCTGACGTCGTGGTTTAACCCCAACCAGCAACTAAGCACCATGCAGCTGTTTGCTCACTCCTGCCGTGGGATGAGAGGGGAAATCAGAAGGGTAACAATGAGAAAAATCATGGGTTGAGATAAAGGCAGTTTAATAGATAAAGCAAAAGCCTATGCAAGCAAGCATGCATTGGCTTGCATAGCACTCATGCAAGAAAGAAAAACAACGAATTCATTCACTGTTTCCCTTGGGCAAGCAGGTGTTCCGCCAACTCCAGGAAAGCAGGGCTCCATTACTTGTAACGGTTACTTGGGAAAAAGAACAGTTACTGCCATAACTCTGAATGTTCCACTCTTCCTTCTTCATATGGTCTGGAATATGCCTTTAGTCAGTTGGAGTCAGCTGTCCTGGCTGTGTCCTGTGCCAATCCAGCCCACTCACTGGTGGGGTGACGTCAAAAGTAGAAAAGGCACTGAAGCTGTATAAAGTTTCTGTTAGCTGTATCAACTGGAAAAAAATAACGACTGTTTCTTTGAATCATGAGAAAAGTAAATGAAATTTTAGGATATATCAAAAGAAACGTCAGGATAATACTAGGAAGAATTTGTGCAATGGTAGAAAGAGTTGAACAGATATATTTGAAATTTGAAATACTGGCCATCAGTTACGAGCTGCCTAGCCAACACTACAACAATCAGGTTAGCTGGTGGAGACAATATGACACGGCATCATTCATGCTCTCCAAACGTGCTTCATGCATTTACTCCATCCTGTGAGCTGTAATCTCTGCCAAGACCAAATCTTGCAGGATGGTCCACCAGAGTCTATTTAGCCACAAAAATTGAGAAGTTACAGCCAAAGCATGTTAGAGTGAACAAGAGTCACTAAAAATAACATTTCTCTGTTGTACTGTAACAACACATAAAATTGAGTTTGCTTGTTTTCAGATTCTAGGCAGAGAGAACAAAAGTGTAAAATCAGGATCCAAATGTTGAGGTTTACACATTTGTGTTCTTCCTGTCTGTCAGTGCTATCAAAGGAACATCTTTCTTATTAGTTCCTATAGTCATATCTGATGCTCTCTGAAGGCTTATCATCTTCTTTAAGAAACACCTAATACTTTTTAAACCGAGTAAGGGGGTCTGTTTTGGTTTCTCACAAGTTCTGACATTACCGTAAGAGGGTAGATTTCACAAGCAGACCAGAGAAAGCTGACACAGGAATTGCTAAAAGAAAAGACCTAGATCTCATATATCATTGACAATCACAGTGCAAGCCTCCCTAATACATTTTATATTTCATGGATTACATGGATTGCTCTCCTTTTCTGAAGCCAGAGACGAATAGCAAATACTCAAATGTTCTTCTGCTCTGAAAAAACCCCTTTCTTTGGCTCCTTCTGATCTACATTTGTTTCTGCATATACAAATTTAAAGTCATGGCTTCTTTTGATGTTTTCTTTCATTTCTGCTCTGAATATATTTTTACTTCTATTAGTATGACAGAGTCCATTTATTTCTGGGAGAAAGTCCACAGATGTAGCGAGTCTGGGATTCCATGGTGGAGATGATTATGTCCTCAGCTACCTCTGTGCACCCCATTAAATGAAGAAAGAGTAAAAGCAATGAAGTCACCTATGTATAACTGAGAAGAAGATATGATATGTTGCCAGAAAAAATACATGTACCGGAAATAGAGTAGCTTGCTGTTTCAGCAAGAAATACTCTTGAAGCAACTCAAATTGCAGTTGTTTGGGGAAAAGATTCTGGGATTATTTTCTTTATAGATTCATTAGAGAAGGATTATATTTGAGCAGGGATGGAAAGGATAGCTTTGGGGAAAACAAGGTAGTACATTTTTATTTACCCCAACATGCTAAGCACTAGCAGCCAACACACTCAGCTACCTAAAACATTACAAGATGAACACGGTTATCTGTATATCCTTCAGTGTGCCTTTTGATGGGGAATGTCACACACATATTATTCTGTACCTTCTGTTTTCACTTCCCGAGTGATTTTTCTTTCATTCAGTTATTTGTGTGAGGGAGTGCAGTGGAGCAAGTTTAGGAAGAAAAAACGCAAAGCAAAAGAGCTATCCACAGAAGTCTCAAAATTGAGCTCTAAAGTAGACCTTGGACTCCCAGAGGATTGGCTCTGACATCTTCACTAGCCTCAGTGCAAAGCTGTTCAGAAAACAGCAAGATGTTCAGAGAACTCACAAGGTGTACCAGCCTGCTCGAGAAAATAGTGCTGCCCCAGTGAAATCTCAGAGACATCTCAATCAGCTAGTAGACTTGTATTTAAACTACACAGACTTCTTAAGTTATCAAGTATCTTTTTGTTAAAATGTGTGCTTTACATCCCATGATAATAACATTCTATTCCCTGAATCTCACCTCTGCTGGGCTTATTAAATTCAATACAAATAATTATACCTTGAGGCTCTGTGCTTCTGCAGTGTCAAAGGTGCTTAATGATTTTATAGTCAAAAGGATTTCATGGGGGTTAAGGTTGGTGCAGTTGCCTATTCACTGTGAAAGTTCCACAGGAGTTTTTGATCCTGTTGCAACTTCCAGAAAATAGTGAGCTTTGAGGATCCAGTTGCTTGTTAGAGGTGGGGCTGAGCACAGCCCAGGTATTGCCCAGAGTGTGAGGAATACCCATCCTCCTCTGCAAGGAGGAGATGCTCTGAGAAAGCATGAGAGCAAAAATGAAAGCATCCTTACAGTCCATCTGCATTAAAAAGAAGCACACATTTCTTCTTAATGCAACCGTGTCTCCTAGAGCTCTCTTTCTAGGCCCAGTTAATGATAATTGGGACCCACTGTATTGATCCAGCTGGGCTTACTGTAGCTACATACAGATAACCTATCTTTTTTTTTTTCCCCTTTGGTTCTTCCCACAACACTCTTAGAGTTTCTCAGGCAGAACCAATATGTGCAAGGTCACTTCTTTCCTTCATATTTTCCCCGCATGACTGGGAATAGCACGATCTATGTGCTACCTTCCCTGGCCAGCATTTTCAACAGCCTCAGACTTACATCTTTTAATGGCTCAGCTCGTTCACCGTTGTCACTGTGTGTGAGCAGTTGTCTCATTTATGATTTACAGTCTCTGCCTTCACATATATGCTTTCTTGTTTATATATAGTTAGAGGGTGTGCATGTGTATAACGTGTGTGCAAATGTATGCAGTGGGTGTACCTAAAGCAAGCATGCGTACATGTAAGTGGTTGTATGTACACACACATAATATATAAAATCTCAGACCTTCCACAAAGGCAGCATTTACTCATTGTGGCAGAGTGGGATAAGGAAAGGAGCCTTTCTTCTCACAACAGTAACAAGATAGACAGGACTGTTATTGACTGCAATTCAGTACACAAACAGTCCTTGTTTCCCCCAACTTTCTGTGAGGACCAAGCACTTGAAAGAATCATTATAGCTTATAGACATCATTATAGAATGATGAGAATCATCATTATAGACACTGAATCTACAAGACACCTATTTTTTATAGCACCAGTCAGCACCAATCCTGTCAGTGGCATTCAATGGTGGCATTACTCAGGCCAGTGTAATTCTAAATTTCATTGGTAAATGCAAATCAACTTGAGTGCTTTTCTTCCCTTTACTTCACAGCTGTCTTGTGATGTGTATGCATAAACAAGCATAAACAAGTACGTGGGATGCTCAGTGCTGCTACACACAAATAACTCAAGAAACATAGTGTTCGGGATGGTCAGCTCTGTAATGGTATTTGCTTCCCATTCAGGAGATGGCTGATCATTTGAGGACTATTAGTGTATACTGTTCTTTCTGATATGAAATGATTTCACATTTCAAAGTCCCAAAAAATAGTTGAGAAATAGAATCCTTGATTTCAAGTCAGATATACAAATAAGTTGTTATTTGGGAGAGTTTCAGAAAATGAGGTTTTTTTCTCTATAAGAGCACAGAACTCACATTCAGAACCAAGAGTTTTGTGTAATGATGAAGAAAGCTAGATTTCCAGCACCCTGAATCTTCTCAAGGACAGATAGTGTTATATGAAGATTTGTCACTGGAAACTGCTGGGGAAAAGACGGGTAGTTTTGTCCTGAAATGTCTGTAATCTTGATTTAGAGCTTTTTTTAATATTATCAAATTAAAAGCTGTATCCGGAAGCAAGTTGGAAAAGTATTATCCAAAAACTCTGTCTGAAAGAACTAGCCTTTCATTCCCAAGAAATCTACCTAAATACCACATTTTTACATCACATAACTTGATAGTTTTATTGACTAGAAAGCTGTTGTGTTGGGGAAAACATGCTGTTTTATTGATTTCCAAAGGCATTTCTCCATAACTAAAATCACAGCATGGCTGTGTTTCATTCAATACAATGAGGTTTAAAAATTCATCTGTTTGGCAGAATTGAAGACTAAACTGCTTGAATAATTTTTCTTATTGCATTAGCTGATGTTAGCAGTATTTGTTGGACAGATTTCATCTTCACATGTAAACAATATTAAAAAAAATTAACTGCAAATAAAATCCAAACTTGTGTCTACCTCTCAACCTAACAGCTGAATTTCCATCATAGCTCTTCCGTCATTACTTCAGAAATTCACAGAATAGTGCCTAAGTCGTTCAGCTTTTTCCTTTATGAGAAAGTAAATATCCTACCCACTCACAGACGCTGGGCAGCGCTGAGGGCTAGGCTGCATACAAGTCACTCATTAATCACAATCAAGGTACTTGCTTTGGAAAAGAAACACCTGAATGAAATGCAGTGGCTTCTGATGCAGAGAAGATGAAATTATATTTGATGTGACCTTGTATTCTGTGACCCTATTCACTTTTAAACATAATCTGCTGCACTTCCCATGTGCAGACCTATTTCAAAATTAGTGGATTTCTTGCACAAAAGTCCTAAGAAATAATTTTTTCTAATTCTATAATTCTTTAATTGTTACTCAGACAGCCATGGAATTTTTATTCTTAATTATCTTTCAAAATTAGTTTTATCTGAAGATACAACTGCTACTTTGTATTAGTACTACTAGACAATCATTGACTGGAGGATAAATTTAAGGTTCCCATCTTCCATTAGTTTTTAATTTCTATACCTTATATTTCCTGATTTCCTATTAAGGATTCCTGGATTTATATGTTTTCCTTAAAAGACACTGCCATCATATCTTTGTTACATTACTTTTCTTTAAATTAGTGACATGTCACTTGACTTTAAGATAGCTTAATATATGGGACACACATCAAAGAGAGGCAGTCTGGAAAGGAAGGAAAACTATGAAAGATAGACTGGGTACAGTGCAATAAATAGTATTTGATTTAATTTATAATGGAAGTAAATTATAAAAAGAGAAAAAAACTTCCTTAAATTGTCGCTTTTTTATCCTAAAAAAAAGACAAACAAGACATTTCAGGTTCTGGAAAGTTGATACCTGAAACTCCCTACTGTTTTTCCAAAAGGTAAAGAGAATTTATAGAGTTCAAGTGTAGCCTACATTTCAATTTCAAATGTAGTCCTTTGTATGTGACTGATGTTTACTGATATGAGTAAAGATGACGTTCTCTAACCCAGTGCTGACTAGAGTACAAAGAGACATGTTAGAACACTCTGCAAGTTGCAAGTGTTATGAAATATTCATTGGACACTTCAAGGGTTGTTTCATTTTTTTCCACATGAAAGTGTTTTTTTTGTTGTAGCTGATCTTCTCCAGAGCTAGCAAAAAGCTGTTTGCTAAGACTAACTTTTCCTTCTCTAATGTTACTCAATGAAATGAACAAAGTAATTTGCAGTGTGTTAATTGTTAACTCATAATATTTAATAGTGTCACAATTTTTGCACACAGATATATTCTTGAATGATTAAGGCATAGTAGATTAGACACCAGATGTCTGATAGAATCATATCTTATTACTAATTAATATTGGACAGGATAAGAGTCATTAAATAGAGCCAAAATCCCATCTTTTTCATGCATACCTAACTGTAAAATGTATATGTCAAATTTTTGTGAACCAGAGCTAAGCTGCCAGATAAAGCTGGTAACTGTGCTTTTCAGGGCTAAATAAAGGACATTTTATTTTTTTCTTTTTCTCCAGAACACCATCTTTTACAATAGAGAGGTTCAGTATAATTACTATTTTCTATTGTTTTACTGAAAAAACTGGCAAACCAATGCAGCTGTATGAGCCATGTTTTTCCACTTTCCAAAGACTTCTGTAAAAATGTTCATTAGAGAAAAAATCACATGAAATTACAACTGGCTAAATATCAGTTTCTATTATGAGTTTAGGAGCTAAAGAACACATAGGAGTAGTTAGAGATGATAATGCAGTCTACAGAATTTACAGACATTCATTGATCTTCATATTTGTATACAGTGTGTCTAAATTTGGGGTCACAGACAGCAGTGGGATTTCTACAAGTGAGATATAGCTATAAATGAAAATATCTACATGCCTTGTGTTTATATAGAGATTTAGAGAAGGCATTTTACATGAGTTTAAATAACATCCTACCAAAATGTAAGGAACAGAGTTCATTTTTTATTTGCTGAGAATACAGGCTGTATCAATATTTTGCTTTTGACATTTCTTATCCTATAACTTCCAAACCAATAAATTCACCTAGGTTCATAGGAAAGTGTGTTGTCCACAATAAATCTTTTGACGCTTTGTGGCTAAGCTTTGACAGTTGGACGCCGACTGCAGCACCACGCTCTGGAGAAGTAGAAGCATTTTATTACCCCATTGCTGGAGCAGATCATTTTTGCTAATCTGGAGGTGACTAAAGTTTGTGATTCACACCATGGATGACCCCATACATTGCTGGACACATTTGCACAGGAAACTAGAAATAAGAACCCTATTTCATCTCCCTTACTCTTTCCAAAATGCCAGTCATTAGTCCAAATAGATCCCCTCTTTTTGGCTAAGCCATTAGTTGTTCTGAATTCAACAGAAGAATAACATTAGAAAGCTAAAAATATTATGAGGTTTACATTAGAATATGTGAGTCAAAATTAATACCTTGGACTTTCTTAAGAAGTAAAATTAATCCCAGATTAAAACAAAAATTAAGGTAACAGTAACAAGTAGAAGAAAATTAATCCTCCAAATCCTGATCAAATATTTAAGCATTTTTTGCGCGGACTGATTCAACTTCTTTGTATAAGAAATGCCCTGTGAAACACACTAAGAAAACGGTATGAACTAGCAAAGAGACAATTCTAACCTTTAAGGAATAGTTCAATTTTGAGGATACTGCACCAATACACCATACCAGGAGCTGAGAATCTGCTCCTTTTAGAATAGTTGTTGATGACCAGGATATCCAGAATCATACGTAGTCTTGTCAGCTATACTACCAATGAAAACAATTACAAAACTTCAGAATTTTCAAAATCTTAGGTTTTTTTTCTTTTTTTTTTGTATCTTACCCGACTACCACAGTCCTGAGTGCTAACAAAGTCACTAAAAAGCAAAAACAGTACAGCTCAAAATACTATGCTCACTATTAAAAACAAGATAAAGTTGTTGATATCCATTACAATTAGAATGCCAGAAATATTTATCCTTTGAAATAAGTATTTCTAAATAAATTATATTATTACATGCTTTTTTTCGTAATAGTTGTCTCTTGTTTTTTTTAAGAAACACATTATGAATCATTTGGCAATAGACATGCAAAAACTTTTTGACTATCTGAATTAAATGTCACTTGAAAGAGTAACTTTTATAAAAGGGAAGATGAAAAATGAAAAGTTGATTCCACAAATAATATTGAAGAAAAATCAATCTAACAGTCTGAATACTAAAAAAAAAACTTATTTCAAACCGTATCCAAACTTGAATGTCTTTAGTGTACATAATAGACTGGATTTTGTTTCAACATTTACTAAATGAATATTCTTTTTAAAATTAGTAATCTGCCTATCTCCAAAATCGTCATGCTTGTTATAAATTCAGCTAGTATTATTCTAAATAGAATACCCTCTTTCTCACATTATTATTTCAAATACAATAGCCTCCACACACAAAAGAAGTATTAATGTCATTAGTAAAAACATTTCTCTGTCTTTCAGATTTGCTTCCTTTTCTATGTAAGGTTGTCAGGAAACCCAGCTAGAATCTGATGATGTGAACGCCTATAATACTCTGACAATGTAATAAGTGAAAGTGATGTTTAGGAAATTATATGATGTAAAGATTTAAAGCTTCATAGTTATGTAAAGAGTTCACTTATATGACATTTGCTTATGTAGGGAGAAGAATCCAGCTGTGGGAATCAAATTAAGAGCACACAGTATTCCAAAGAATAGTTGCATGCAAACAAATTCTTCATTCTCCCTCCAATGACCATGTGAAAAGGACAGTGTATGTATTTCCACAAACTGATATATATGGAAAAGAGAATATTTTTTCATGTCATTTGGAAGAATTATCTTGTTTATGCCTGTATTTCCTCTCTATGTTTCTCATACTTTCTTATTCAAGTTTGGGGTTTGCATGGAACAAGCATGGGAACTCTTCCTGTTTGTTCACATTGCATGTCCTGATAGCCTTATTTATTATTCTATGGCTTTTAGGGTCCTCTTCTTTCCTATATCCACATAGTTAGATTTTTAGCATGAGTGGGAGCCAACTGAGTATAAATAAAACCATCTACCAAGTTTGTATAATATTTTTTCTATACAGAAGCATAGGTACTTGTGAACTGGGATGGAACCTTTTATTATTAAGTTTACGTAATAGAAAATGAAAATGACATTTTTGGTCAGAATCTGGCTGAGTACACATTGCTGACCACTAACCAAAAGGATAACAGGAGTAATTTATATTGTAAAGCATAATAAGATACTCTCTTATATCCTCAGTGCTTTTTTCTGAGTTGCAGTTCCGTTATCCATTGTCACTTTCAACAGGTGGAATATGCACTACAGATGTCTTGGGCCTGTTTCCCGGTTTTCTTACACAGCTTAAATTCAGTTACCCAGAACCACATGAAGCAGGTGACGCTCCTCATTTCTAATTTGGCTTTTCAAAAGACTTATGACCTGCATGAGCAAACTGCCCTTGCAAAGCATTTCTAAGTAGAATAGTACTTTACTTGACAAATACAGCACAATTCAGCACCACTAAATGCAATGTCCATTACGTTCAATTAACTTTTCTTTTTGACTCCCTGGAGATGCCTCCCATGTACAGTCACTAGTTTTCTTTATTCTGTATGACTCTGCCTCCAGACAGCCTTCCTTCATTTTAAGTTATTGTGCCTCAGTTCTACACTTTTACAATCTTTCCTTTTTCTGTTAATCTCAGCAAATGGCAGACAGGCTACAATACCAAGGCGGTACCCTTTCAGCTATCCAGTTCTCCCTATGGGTCAGTTTCTGATCCTCAAACCATAACAAATTAATTTGGTCAATCAGCTCTCATATGCAGAATTTTTCCCCACAGCTTTTACAAACACAGTCTTTTAAGTACACTTTTGCAGTTCATTGCTCAGATTCTGCTAACATTTCATCTTTATTTTCCTGTGTGCTTTTCTGTACCATTGGCAAATTTTACCCAGGCAGATCTACTCAGAGTTTTCCTACTGAGATCATTCTCTAAAATCATCTCTGTAACCATATCCCTCTCACTGAATCCTCCTCTATTGCCTTTTATGTCAACCATAAACTATTTATCTTTACTTTTAAGATATTTCCATTATTCCTAACCTATTCCCCTTCTATCATCTTCACTATTGAGATGTTCAGTCCAACTTGCACATCCCACTGGCTTGTAATGAACAATAACAAATCACCAGGACCAGATGGTATTCACCCAAGAGCTTTAAAGGAACTCAAGGATGAAATAGCCAAGCTACTAACTGCAACATGTAATCTCTCATTTAAAACTCTGTCAGTGTCATAGGAATAGATGGTGGCCAGCATGATAAAAATTTTTTAGAGAAGTTATAGGGAACATCTTGGGAATTACACACCAGCAAGCCTGATATGCATAATAGACAGACCAATAGCAATTATTCTAAGGAATAATTATAAGCTGCATGGCTAAATATGATGTATAGTAGCAGCATCAATGTGGCGTCTGCACAGGGAAATAACGTCTCACTAATCTATTGCAATTTCGAAAAAGAGGCACTGAACACAGGGACAAGATAAATCATCTGGTATTACAAGACATTTCATAAAATCCCTCATTGATGTCTGACAAGGAAACTAAGGTAATCTTGGAATAAAAGTAAATATACTCCTATATATATGTAACAAAAGATTGAAAAGAAAAAGTAGGAAGTAGCTCACTAGTGGAATCCCACAGCAATATATGTTGATCAGCATGTATGCAAGTGATCTGGAAAAGACTGCAACAACAGTGTGTTTTCCAGGATGCTAAGGACAAGGGCTATTTACTAAGAGCTGGATGAAAGCCTAAGCAATGGGGTAAAATGGAAAATGAAATTCAGTGCAGGTAAATATAAAGTAAAGTAACGTCTACAGGAGAAGAACCCCAAATCTTAAGAGACAGGTTAGGAATTAGATTATTAGTGCTGAAAATAAAATTCTTGAGTTTATAAAAGCTGTTTTTTGAAAATGTTGACTCCGTACTCAGTAGTCATTAAAAGGGGAACTAGAGTGCTAAGAGTCAGTCATTAAGAATATGAGCGGAGAAAAGATAAAAAACATCTTTATGCCTCTCTGTAATTCTGTATTGTGCTGGTAACTCTGTTTGTTGTCCATTGTTCTAGCTTCATTCATAATGAAAGAAATATGGTAGAACTGGAAAAGCTGTACAGAAAAGTAACAGACAGTCGAAGTAATACACAAAGTGATTTTTATATAAAAGACCCTTCAGTTATGGAAGACAGTTGCAAAATCTGGAAAGGCCTGATAGGGAATGTCTGTTTCAGTACAAGAATGAGGCACAATAAATGATTTTAATATGCTCAAAGATAACTCAAGGAGGTACTTCTTCCAGTAGCTAAGCTGTGGAAACATTGTGAGGGTTCAAAATATGCAGGTGTTCAGACAGTCATTAAGAAATTTCAATAGAGAAAAATTGTTCAAGTCATACCTAGATAAAATCTCTCTTGGAAAATTCCTTCCCAGAGTCTGGGAGAGTAGTTGTGAGGAAGTTAATACTGTACATTTTTTCTGTTCTTATAGGCAAACTTATTAACAGCAAAAACAGGATAGCATACTCATTATGGTCATTCCTGCATTATTAAGTGTTCAGGAAAGTCCTTTTTTCATCATCCTGTTCCTCACCCTGGGAAGACTCATCCATAAAACCATCTCAGGATCTTTCCCTGTATCTGTGCTTTTCCACAAGCCCTATAAAAGAACTTGACAGACAAACAGGCACTTTATGTGCTGAACTTTGCAAGAACTTTGTCTTCTACTAACTTGTCTGTATTGTCTTGTACTTAGGCTGTGAGTCCTTTTGAGTAGCAGCGTTTTTCTGATCTGTGCTTGTGCAGCACCAAGCAGCAAGGGCAGCAGTTTCTGACTAGGCATTCTAAAGATGTGCAAATTGTCATGATTAATGTGATGAAGAACAACAGAAATGGATTTTTAAACATGTAAAATAGTTTAGTTTGGGATTCTCAGCTGTGTGGCATTTGTCATTTCAAAACATGTAAGATTCATTGAACTAGGGGTGAGAATAAGCTGAGTATCTTCCTTAAGGAAGCTGAGTAGTTCCTTAAGGAAACTTCTATTACAGAAAAGGCACTGAATCTTTTTTTCAGTCAAAGGATTTTATGTATCTTAACTCCTTGCCAACTGTAGGTACACTAAGTCTAACCAGGAAGAAACTTGAATACAAAGAAAAGAAAATACAATTTTCATTCAATGGTATTCCTGAAACACAGCTGATGTCGTTGTTTTTATAGTGCTTGCTCCCCTAAGTCCATAGTGCTCTAAAAATAAGAGTGGAGAATTTAGCTTCAGGCAAACTCCGAACCATTCACACAGACTTTTACTGAAACAGATAGGCTGCTGTTGATGTCTCCACTACAAAGCTGTCGTTGTTTATAATGCTGAACTATCGTGATTTGGATAGTGTTCTTACACATATTTTGTTGTGTTTATGTGACACCCTGAAGGGTGCCTAATGGAATAAAATATGCCAAAAAGCCTGGGTCACTTTATTCAACAAAAATTAGGTTACTAATGTAAAAGGCTTCTTTAACAACAACCAAACATTTATTCAGCTTCCAATTACTTAGCTCAGAACTTGCTATATGCATAAGAATAGCAGGGGAATATGCTGCTCTAGATGTTACTTCTTTCAGATTCTATTAAAACTGTAATAGCCTGCTTCCATTATACATTTTTCTGTATATTTCAATCAACATGTCACTTAGCTGCTGTTCCTGAAGTGCACTTAATATTTTCATTAAAATCAATAAAGCCAAGAAATGACAAGGGTGCAGGTGGATGCAAGCAATTAAACTTCTCCTATATGTATTGTTAACTAGCACTTGGAAAAAGAAGCTTCATTCAACACCTGTCCCTTTCCTTTTGAATGGCAGCTAACAGAAATCCACTTAGCCAGCATTTGTCTGCTTATTTTGCTGACAGATGATGTGAAGAAGGAGGCAGTTATAGGGCCAGTAATTCAGAATTAATTTTCCCTTCAAAAGAGTGATGTGGACAAGTGAGTGCAGTAATGGTACCTGCTCAGAATTCAGGGGGTAAACAAGATAATTTGAGATGATGGGACAGAAATAAAATCTCTTTAAAGGTTTGCTCCTCACATGACTCTCAAAGCACTTTTTATCCGCCTCAAATGAAAGTCAGAAGAGTTAATCATTGAAGTATTAGCCTGATGTACTTTTGTGTGTGGTAGGATTGGAAAGAAAGCAAATAAAATAAGAGACTGAGGATTGTGCCCCACCCCAATATTAAAAATACACAATAGTGAAAGACAGCACCTAAGCCACGCAGTGATTGTTTATCAATCATGTTTTCAGAACACGCTGCAAACCAAAGGGAGCTGATGGCTGTACATGGGCTGCTTATTTGCAGTAAAGGGAAGTCACCATATCTTCAGTCACCCAGCAACACTTTTTTAACCTGTCTGCTATGTGTCACTAACCAGAGTGGACCTCATTACTGGGACAAAAATGCAGTGTGGAAAGTACCATTACCTACAGAGGGACCAAATCTGATGATTCATTCCCTAAGTGTGAACAGTTATGTGGAAACTGGAAATGACCAGTCTGCACCCACTGTTCCAGATGTGCTGGTAAGGTTGATGACATATGCACATATGCACAAAGAACCAAAGCAGAACCTAAAAACTTTTGAGAAAATTGAACATAAGGATAGATTTGTCTGGATGTTTCCTTTCTGTGCCACAACTACATATACAGGCATGACCATTTGAAGACGACTGTCAAAAAGAAAGTGAACCTTCTCAGCAGTTTCTGTTGCCCCAAAGGGAGCTAAACTTAAGGTCTTACTTTTTAAAGACCTTCAGAGCAGTACAGACAGCTCTCTGTTACTACGGGCACACAAACTTGAAATTGGATATTCCTATTGATCTCTGGCTCTCTGACTCCTGGATGTGGTTCTAGAGGGAGTTAATGGGACTATTCATGGGACGGCTGCCAGACCAGGCTGTATTTGGAGTCTAATGCATCATAACCTTTCTTTCATCTCTCTCTGGCATTCAATCCTGCTCTGTCACCCAGTATCATTATTACCAGTCAGCTGTTTACTCTGCACTCTAAAAGCTACAGCCTAAAAAATATTTGGGGGTATTTAGTAACTAGACAATATTTGCTGTGACTGCACTCTATAAAAGCCCAAGAAAGGCGGAGGATTAACCTTCAGTACACTCCATGATTCAGTCTTGTTCTTCTTATATATGAGGGATTTCTGGAACTCAGACTCTTGTACAAAATGTTAAACAGCAGTCCAGGCTCAGGCTCCTCATAAAAACCAGCTGCTTTTGTGCCTGCCATGCACAGTCAGGCCTTTCCAGGGAAGACTATCTGCCCTTCAGGTTTACAGCAAAGTATAGTGTTGGTAAGTTGCGAGAGCTGCAATGTTCACAGATGTGGGGACTAGTTGAAACTCTTGTCCAGTCTTCTTTCTGTCACACCTGCCCTCCTGTGTACCCTAAACTTTGGGTGTGCCTAGAATAGGCAGTCAGTGGGCACCAACAGTGGCCCTCCAGGATTGCAGCAGAGCTGTACCTCATCAACAGACAAGCTGAGCAGCCACTTACTGTAGCTACAATGGAAGTCCATACATACATTCCACTTATGTGTCAGACACTGTGTTCGTGGGCTGTGCTTTATGACAATGCAGTGCAATGCAGCGGCATGTCCTACCCCCAACTCCATCACCACTCTGCCCCACCTCGACTTACCAAAAAGGCTGCTCCAACTACTGCTCTCTTTTCACACAAATCAGATCACATCATACAAGAAATATGTGATGAAGAGTTTCTCTTTTCTTTATTTCTTCCCCAGCCATGGTAATCTCTTTTTTTACATCAGATCTTAAATTAGGACCCACTCCTCTAAAGATTTGTAGATTGCTTTCTGTAAAGCTCATAACAAGTTGTCCAAGAAGGAGTGCAAGCACATAATTTTTAACATGTACACATATCTCTGCAGGATCAGACCCTTTGTTTGCAAATCCTTTGTTGTGCAACTCATACATTTCATTTATTTGAGGAAAACTTCAGTACATTCTGACATCTGTTAAAATGTTCTTATTACCAGCTTTAACAGGATGACTACTACCCCCTCATGTTTTCCTGGAAAAGAACAGGCCTTAAACATTGGTTAGTTGAAATATATCCCATGAATTCATTCTAGAGGGCAGCATCCTTATTGTATGATGGCCTAGGCTGTCCCCAGCTACAATGTTCCATGTAATACACACTCATTCATCATTCATATGGGTTTTATTTCAGATATACATTGACAAAACTGACATCAGAATCTGGCCCAGTCTATGTATGAGAGTCAGGTGATATGGAGTTGCTATGGTAATGGCTTTTGAATAGCAGGGTAACTACTTCAGATAAATCCTATATCTCCTGACATCAAATTAAATCTGTTCCTGTCATGTTCCTCACTGACTTGTTGAACTTAAAAGCAGAAATGCTTATTCTGCAAAATAGACCTACTTTATTAAATCTGATCTTACTGTTTTATCTGGTAATGCACATCCTGTGGCTCTGTACAGTTTTGCTGTTCTACATTTTTGAAGACAAGTCTATGTGTATGGATTGCTCGCATGACCCCAAAGTAAATTTGAATCTCATCAGTATAAGAAGTTTATCAACTATTTGTTTTTAAGGTACTGCTAACATGTAAGTCCATGAATTGTTTGTTTATTGTCATAGCCATGAGGCTGTCTTCCTAAAAGTGGTTAAGTGGAGAGAATTGATGAGCACTGAGCTGCAATCTGATATCAGACCTTAATTATGCCTTCAGAGAGAGAAAGAATGAAAAATGAAATGTAATTGAATTGAACACCTGCTCCAGATATAATCAAAACAAAAATGTATTTTTTTCACTTGTGTATGACTGTGTAAGAGGCTGGTTGGTAAAAAAGAGATGGTGGTAAAAATGAATATTATGTTTATAAACCTAGGTGCATGAATTTGTATCTGGATGTGTAGGATATTTTCTCCTACTGCACCTTTTATGACTTCTATACAAATCTGGGGTTTCTTAACATGCAAATCAGCTGCTTTAAAGTGTTCCTACTCCAGGCTTTTGATCCTGAGTTGAGGAGTGGCTTCTCAACAAAAGTGTTCATACAACAACATCTAGTAGAGGATTTAAAGCAAAATTATAAGCACAACAGCCTCCATTTGCTTGCTGTGGTGTCTTGTTAGTGCTTGCTTTCCCCAGCTGATCTATTCATTTCATACACTTGTCCTGCAGCATTGCGCATATTTTAAGTAAATTTACCCCAGTGTCCATAGCTCTGTAGCAGTGAGCTCCCAACACAGAGATGTCTGTCTGCTCTGAACTTATTCTGAGAACAGGTGTGTAATGGTACTTTCAATTGCAGATGAAGAAAATTTGAGCTGTAACATACAATAGACATTTAGTTCTTGTTCTTCTGAAGTCTATTATGACAAAACATTTTTAATATATTTTTCTGCTGCTTTGTTATTTTTAATAGTGGCTGCAGGTTAAGTGACAAAATTTACCCATATTTACCTTTAGTTTTTCTTGTTTTCGGTATTCTCTGCTCAAGATTCAGGATACTCTTATTATTTGTCTTCCTAACAATAGTTTTCATAAAGGTTTTTGCTAATAAGAGATATTTATATTAAAAATTACTTTTTCTCTTTGGTTGGGGGGGGGTGGTGGTGTTACTGAAATGTTTATTCTGTATTTCTTTTTCTTCTCAAAAATATTAGCTTTTTTAATTTAAAGGTTAAAATATATTATCCACATAAAAAATTTTCTTCAGTGTTCATCAGCACAGGGAAGCAACTTTCTCCTAGTTTGAATGATGAAATGTTCTATTCTGAATAAGACACCATCCAATGTGGATAATGAATATAATTAGAGCTGATTCTCAGGAGTATGACAAATCATATTAAGCAAAATTAACTTTATGACTTGCTACTGATACTAGTTGCTAAATATAGCAATTGTGGAAATCTGATAACTATCTTACTTCAGAAAGAATTTATGTATATATTATATATATATATGTATACCAAAATAGATCTGGACATGCCAGGAAGTCATATACAGTCCAAATCTGTTCATCAAAATCACTTATTTTGCTATAGGGAAATGAAACTCTAAGACTCCATGTTTGACCCCAGTCTTGTGATCAAAAATATGCCCACCCTTTCTAAGGGCTAGTCCTATTATTTATATTCATAAAGGTTTGTTTCATCAGAGGTATTATTTCAAATGCCAAAAAAATGCCCACTAAATGAACAACTAAACTTCTTTCGCCTTTACTAATGACTTCTCCTACTGCAGTTTATTCTGGATTCAAGTAGTAGAAGACAACATTCACATTTTCCAGTTTGCCAGCAACTCATGACTATGGAGTGCTAGGAGCATTGTAATTGCCAGGAACATTAACCGTGAACAGACACCAAATAAATGGCTGAGAAATAAGAAGCATGCCTGTGCAAAAGGACACCATGTAAATAACAAAGTCAAGGGGTCTAAGAGTTTCTAAGCACTATAACAGCAATTACATTGTCAGCTCTCTACTTCTACAGTTCTCGGTATTATGTTGAATTTCAAGCGCAGCTTGTGAGTTTCCTGAAAATAATTGGTTCTATAGATTGTGTGGATGACCATGGATTTTTTTTTCTAGTTACTCTCCTTCACAGCTTCCAATTTACTCATACAATTTTTATTTGTGCAGGAAATGGTAACATCAGGCTGACAAGGGCTAATGACCACAGACAGTGACTTGGGATGTTCAGCTAGAGCATCAGGGAAAAAATATTTTACTTGGAGGGTAGCAAGGCCCAGGAAGACCCCACCTGCAGAGGCTAGAGAATCTCAGAGGTTTTCCACATTCAGCTAAACAACACCATGACTGCCCCAGTCTAGTTTCGGTGACAACCCTGCAGGAGTTTGGGCTGAAGACCCTGTAGGTTTTTTCCAAACAACATTTCTCTAATTCTGGTAAAATAATATCCAGAAGAAAAGTACCCAATTATTTTAGCATTACACCTTAATGGTATTTTCCTTTTCATCTTTAAAATACCTAATCTGAAGGAATAACTAAAATAAATTAAAAAAAAAAAAAATCAGAGAAATGGCTACTACTACCTATAACCCCCATCAATTTGTAAAGGATGAAAAACATTTTCAAGCCTGTAGAACTGAGGCCTCTGAGCAAGCTGAAAGAAATAACTCTAAGTAGAAAGTAGCTGAAGCCACAGGAAAACACATCTTTAAAAGGTATAATAAAACATGTATAGACTAGAGTTGCTGGTTTATAGGTAAAACCATTGCTCTGTTTGGTTAAAATACTGATCTCCAGTGGGTAATAATACTACTTAATGGTCCCTTTCTCAACCCAGAAGGCAATTACTTCTTTCCCACTGTAAACCTCAAGAAGAGTAATATGTGCATATATATTCCTATTTATAGATCAGAATTAATTTGCAATAGTACAACAAATCATACAGCCATGGAAAAAATACATATAAACAAATGAATGGATATAAATAACACAGATATACAATATTGCCATTGATACCTCTTCTGAAAGAAGAAAATCAGACTATAACATGCTCTTTTCTTCATGCCCAAAACACAAGGAAAATACAGAAAACACTCCAGCTGTCTGTCCAGACAACCTTCCCTCGTCCTTGTAAAAAAATTGCAATATACTAGAAACATTACAAAATTATTTTGCCATCCAAAAGCACCCAGAAATGTTGACAGGAGATCTTTTCTGAAAATCTTCTTTAATGTTTTAAAGTGCTTCAGCAGCTGTCTTCTTTGTCTTTATTGTGCAGCACTCACATTCCCTCTCATCAGCCTGTTTTCTCATTTACTGAGCAAAGCAGGACTGATCATATGAGTACCATTTCAGACATGTCTGGTTCTAAAAGTGCTGTCCATTGGTCTGTTTTTTTTTTCACCACGATCAAAACCTTTCTCTGCTTTAAGTTCTGAGGAGTTTTAACATGTTGTATGTGTAGGATCAAAAAACTCCTATTTTTTCATTTCCTGGAAATCTCCTAACAGGGTAAATCACATATCCATGTTTGGGGTTGAGAGAGATGCTCAGAGAAAATAAGATTCATACCAGTTTGTGCACAAAATTTCAATGTATGAAAGAGACATGGCAGGGGGGGAGGAATAAAAGCAGACCCGAAATAAGTAATGTTTTATTTAAGTGGGATGATGATCTGTTCATAATCAAAAGAAAGGTAGAGTTGAGCATTTATTAGAACACTTTATGAATATCCAGCCGGCCTAAGCGGGTGTGGAAAAAGCTAGGCCTCGAAAACAATGCACCCACCCTCTAAAATGTCTAGCAAAGTAGCACAGATATAGCTCTTCCAACAAGATCTCACTTACAACTCAG
This sequence comes from Calidris pugnax, assembly GCF_001431845.1. NCBI lineage: Eukaryota > Metazoa > Chordata > Aves > Charadriiformes > Scolopacidae > Calidris > Calidris pugnax. Next base: position 1,197,674 of record NW_015090844.1, on the reverse strand, counting down.
CCAAAACACAACTATAGTTATCGGAAATGGCATTTTCTACACATTCTTTCACACTTTATTCTCCTCCTACATTTATACTTCAAATATTTAACAATAACAGCCAAGCCATCAAATGTCACTGTGGCACCTCTCTTTAAATCTACGTCATCTGTAGAGTGGATGGTTCCAAACATGTTCCCCAAGTGATTTGAGAGGTTTCCTCTTCCCACATTAGAGCTCACATGCCCTGTGGAGTTTCTCAGGTGTTCCTGGACAGCTCCTTCCCTATCCCGTAGGAATTTAACATGACAGATAGGACATCCGTCCTGCACAATCCTCTGTGTAGAGCCATATCACATTCTGATTTACCAAGGCTCGCCACTCACCTTGCTTGTTCTTGATGTGCAGGGGATGATCTCTGTCAAATTTAGTCGGCAGTGAAGGTACTTTGAGCTTCCCTCAGGATATGGTCCTTGCTTGGTAACACCAATGCCTCTCCCCAGACAAAACAGGAGGTTACCAAAATAAAAACTTCTTGTGGTTTTGGTGCTAAATTAGCAAGGGGTTTTCTCCCTGTTATGCTGAACTACCAATAAATGTATCAAGTTTTCTAGCAAAATGCCTTCCAAGGTTTGCTTAATTCCATTAGACAGTGTGAAACGATGCATTCTAGCTGTACAGAATGGTAAACGGAACGGGAAGTGTTTCTGAGCATGCTGCGGATGGGGTAGGAAAATCAATAGTTTGTGAGGGAAAGCTTCCAGTGATATAGATTGTTTGAACTACTTACCATTATGTCAAATTCACTTTAACATCAGCAAACAGACACACCATAAGATGAATATTGAGAGAAGCACTATTTTTACTGTTTGCATTTAAAGGCCTAAAGTTGTATAGATTTTTATAATCAACCAAGTCTCTATAATTCAATAACAAGGCTTTTATTTAACCCTTAAAGAGTTGATGGAGCAAGCAGTCTTTTTCAAAGTTGAATCAGGCAGAAGCCCAATAAAATTTCTAGATACAATTATTTTTTTTCTTTTATTCACTCCCCTATATATTATTTATAATTTTTGTCCTCTATGGCAATCCTTTTAGTCAAGAGACCTGAAAGAACGTGAAAGGAAATTGTCATCTGAAAGCAAAAAAACATACCCCACCTTTAAAAAAACACACCAAATATCATATCTGGTTGCTAGTTTCCTTGAAGAAAATACTATTTCCTCTTAAAAAAGGTATATTCAGCATGTACTTAAAGTTGAATATGGACCTAATGTTGAACAAAGGTAGAATCAAACATCCATTCTATGTTGCAACAAAGGCTTGAAATAAGTGTGTAATTGATTTCACTTTGAAACATAGGTATCATGATTTCAAATCACCCAGTCTACCAAAACTAAGACCACATTCTTCATATGATGTTCGCAATTGGCCTGCATTTACTCAGAACTGAGGAGTCCATTGCATATTATGATTCATACCGGCTTGCATAAAAGTGGTCATTATTGTTACTTATCCTGATGACCAAGACTAGTTTAATTTATTGTGGTGATACAAGACACTGTTTATTACCTACCTTGGGTAGGAAGATAGAAAATATGACATATAGAAACATAAACAAAATTGAGGCTATTGGAACTTAAATGAAAAATGGACAGACCCACATCTATAACAGTAGATTTGCCCACGACGATATCTTCAAACTTTTCCTAGGCTTCTTTTCTAAGCTTCCTAGTAAGAGTCCAGATTTCCCCACACGCTGAGAGAAAAGCAGCCCAGCACTGCCTTCAGGAGTCTTGGTTCTGCACTATTATTTTAGCCAAAACATCTCAACTGGCTCACAGGCAGATCCCTTTCCCCAGGAACTTAGGATTTTAGATGACTTACTTCATGCTTCTTATGCTGTTGAAATAATGTAACTATTTATTCAAGTAGGATTGATAGCACTTTTGTTAAGCCTTTCTTATATCCAAGAAACCTTTGACATCTCCAGATGTACAGGTTTCCTTGCTGGCCTTCCGCTTACAGTGCTCAAAGTTTCATCAAGAGAGCCAATGTCTGCAGTATACATGGTAATATAGGTAAAAGCCTCTTTTCATTACGTCTTATTAGTGGATGGTCACTGAATTCGTTAATGTGGAACTCAAGGAACTCAAGGCTGTCACAGATGCAGTTTCAATAAATGGGGAAAGGCGAAAAGAATTTTGTATTACATCAAAGAGCTTGGAGGTGGAGGTATTAAGTGGAAAGAATGTGCATTGCTTCTCAAAGTCCTGTCAGAGGCTGTTTACAGGACAGAGCTGAGGACATGAATGAGAACCACAGAATAAGAGAACCATCATGTCTAGCAAATTATAAACACACTTTAGTGACTGCAATGTTGACATAAGCAATATTTAGCAAAACAGCAGAGGAAAACTAGTTCAGAAGGAAATTTATTTGCTTACACTTCGTTGTATTATGAAGCTGATGTGCACTCACACACTCAACATAAGCACAACATAACTCCTCTATAAATTGATATCGTCAGGCCACCTACAAAGCCAGAATGGGTTTGCCAGTGAATGCTTCTGAAGAGCCTGTGCTGGATTTGTACACTATTTTGAGCACTTTTTAATAACCCATTTCTAGGAAAGTCAAATTTTGAATGCTCCAAGATTAAAATAAAACAGAGCAGGCTTTAAAAGGTTCTGGATTATATTTTTTCTAAATTGGATTCCTTCCCAAGCCAAGGCAGTTTCTAACGGTCTGCTGGCAAGATGCACAGCACTAGTCATGAAGCATCTGATTCGCTGTAAGCTGCTGCAGGTTTTAATAACAGATCTGATTCTCTCAAAAAGAAATAAAACAAACAAACAACAACACCTACAAGAAAATATGACATTTCAGTGACAAATACAAGTAGCATTTTAAGTATCCTTCCGCTTAGTTTAAGGCTCTATTTTATCACAAAAATTTAATGATGATATTGTTTAATTAAAAATTACAACTTACCATTTTGCTAATGGGAAGATATTTTAGGCAATGATGTGAAAAAAAGATCTTTTTTCTAAGTACATATATTATCTAAGTACTTTCTTCAGGTGAGATATATACGGCACGTACACATTACTATGCCATCTATAAATGTTGCTGTGTTACTGTTTGCCCTGTACCTGAGCACCTTCCAGGAAAGTGTTAAATGCCATAACTTACATTCTCATCCTGTTTTGCTTTAGTGTGATTGTTCTCAAATTTATCAAATACATTTACACTGCCATGTGTTTACACTGGTGAAGATTAGTAGGAAGAGGCATACTCTGCACTAGGAGCAAAATGTAATAATGTTTATTAATTTCTCTGGAGCCTAAAAACTCAAACCAGAATCACAGAATTACAGGGGTTACACATGACTCCTGAGAAGTTCCCTTGATGACAGTGAACACATATTGAACAGGACTGGAAAAAAGGATTTATGTTTTTTAGATCCCTGAAACTAGTAGTGTGTGGGATAGCAATAGTTTCATTCCACAAAACAACTGGAAGAAACAGATTTTGCCTCCAATAGTCTTACTGTATATTTTAAGATCTTTTGGCTTACATTGAATTAAGTGACTTACATTAAGAAATGTCAGTGGTGTTGCTGGATGCTGTTCTCTTCCCAGTGTTCAAGTATGAAGCACCTGAAACTCTTACCCTGTGTGTTTAGTGGGAATCTGCCTGGATGCTGAAGGCGTAGATCCACTGAAGTAGTCTAGGTAGGCGACTACACAGTGGTAAAAAGCAGGATCACTGGTGTTTGCAAACCCCAGAGCAAATAGTGGGAGTACAAAATGTGTGCCTTAAAAGATTCAATGGATACCAGAGCAACACCAAAAGCTCTTTAACATTCACATCATTCCCAGCCTCATTATCTCACCCAGATGTTTCTATGACTGTCCCTTTAAAGAATTCCTGTCTAAATTTTATTTACATTTGTTCAGCAATATTGATGCTTAATGAATAAATGCAGTATGCTGTCAGTACTGGAGACTAATTGCATCTATGTATGAGCCTGAGAACCTGATTGAAAAATCTGCAGTAACTAAACTGGGTTTAAATAAACACTTTAGTGTAGTGCTTTAATTACACTTTAGTTTGTAATGCAATTTTTGGCTGTTTAAACTATGATTTAGTCTGAGCTAATTACAAATGATTTTCTGCTCAGTAATTAATAATAACAAAATTGTAATTAGACAGCTGCTCTGGATCAGGGTGGCAGTTTGTGTTAGCTGACTCATGATAGACTGGCAGATAGACAAGAGCTGCATTTGGGGACTGGGACACACTGCACCTTTCTGTGCTGCTTTTTCAGTCAGAGGAGCTGTTATAGTTGGGAATACTCCAAAATGCTCTGTGTTTTTTGAGTACTAGATACTGATATTTGCAGTGGGAGTTTCCTGTGCTTCTGCTACTTCTGAAGGTAGGTAATTCTACCTGTGGCTGATAGAGACGGTGCAGGTTCCTTTCTCTTGCTCAACAGAAAAAAAAAAATATTCAGGTTTTTGTACATGTTATGTGACTACATCGCCATAAAGTACCCTAACTTGTTACAAGACCAGTAACATCTGCAGCTTTTTATCCATCACCCACATGAAAGCTACACATACCGCGATAAAGAAAATGCAAGCTAGGGGTGATACTTCCATATTTCAGCATCTTAGTAAATGCTCCATGCTCCAGAAGTGTTTGGTGACAAAACACCCCTCTCTAATATCAGTATCCTTCCTTACTCCAAATGCTGCAGACCCAGGAAATGGGATCAGTCATGTAACACTCCAAACACTGCTGTACTTCTGGTTCGCAAGCTTCTTCCTCATTATTTATATTCAGCAGGCCAAGTTAAGCAGTGACTCTTCATACCTAGAGTCAGATAACCATCTCAACTGTCTAGTATTGATTCCTGGAGACTTAACAGATCACTGAAAAAGACCAAGCACAGATTGCTACTTCCCATCTCCATTTGGGGTTCCAGAGTTGTCAGTTTCTGGCATTGACTCTATTTATTGCTCAATTTGTGTTGTAGATGTTCTGCATTTTGGAAATGCAGTAACATTTTCCCAGTCTTGATCAAAAAAAGCCTTAAAAGTTTTAACAGGTCAACTTTGGGATAGATTTTGTATCCTCTTATTCAAAGCAGGTTGTAAAGTGTAAGAGAAAAATATAAAAGCAAACACTCAGTGGGGGCTCTTTAGAAAGTTATTTCTGTTAACAACTGAGCTGAGCTTTCTTTTAAAACTCATTTGAACAGACCGCCAATCATGTTTACACCACCTAATGAAAGATGAAAATTGAACACTGAATGATACACTGAAAAACACCCTTCACATGCTTATATATGTTTAAATACACCCAGAGTTATACCACTGAAGGATCTTAAATACATACCACTACCACTTCATTACTTACAGTAACCTCATGTCCAAATATATGTGAATTACTACCAAATTTGATGCCTCTCTAATTGAAAAATCCACTTAAGCATTAACAAATCACCAGGAACATTTGCAGTAAAATGTAACTATAAATCAGTCATATAAATAGGAACCTTAATACCACTTGCAGACTATAATTATATAAGTAGTTTGAACAACATACTGTAGCTGATGTTTTACCCAAAATACTTATTTCAAAGCATGTTGCCTTCTATCAGGGCGTAATCATCAATTTTACAATGTCTCCTATGAACCATTTACACAGGAAGAGATGAATGATTTTGTCTATTCTAAAATCTAAACCCCCAGACTGTCCTAACTTAGGGCAGGATCATAAAATTGCAAAATAGAATAAAATGACAAGACACAAAAGTGTAGAAAATAGTGCCTGCCTGGACATTGTCCCTTTTTGTGGTCTACAGGCAGCAAGATAAATCAATCTGAAAATAGATGTGTTTAATTAAAAATCATCTGTGTATCCCTTTTCTGTCTATTTTGGAACACTCTTCTGTTAAAATCGCTCTTGATCTTGTTCTGGTAAGATTATGTGAAATATTTGGTAGACTCATATATTTCAGTCCTTCAAGTTTCTGATATATTTCCTTATGCAAATTTAAACTAAGATTTCTAAATTTAAGTAACAGCTCTTTCTCCATTCTAATTTCTTTCTATGTTTTCAGTGAAAGTTGATAAATTAAAAAGGAAAGCTTTGGTTTTTGGTTGGCTTCCTAAATTGTTGTTAGCAGCAAAAGTAAGTATGTCTTAAAAAAAATCAATACTGCAGCTATATACACTCAGTAAGTGGATTAAAAAAGAGCCCTATTTTTAAATGAAATACCATTTTTCTTGGGACATTTACTCACAACTACTGCATCTAAGCTGGCTGGCATCATTCCATAAGCTATTATTGAATGGGTCTTTGTCTGGTCCTCCAGGCAATTGTAACATGCACCCTTGAGATTTTCTGAGAGTATTAAATTTCACACCCAGTCACCTTAGCAACAATACTTCCCCCCTAATTTTGATGTACTTGTTTTGATTACAACATTAAAGTTTCAGTTCTCATACCCGTTATATGACGGAATAGAACAATATGAGCAAGTAGTAAGAAGACACAAAATTACAAATTTTAAAGTTTTCCAAAAGCTATTTTAAACTTTTCTCTGTGGTATCTTTCTGTGGGCATAAAATTTCATTTGAAAAAAAAGAAAGTGTAATGGAGGCATAAATTAAAGCACATAGCTCGATTTTCAATCAGTTTTTCCAAACTAAGAAGAAATCCAGACAGAAGTTTTTCAGCTCCTCAGAAGATAACAGGCCAATCACAGCATAAGGCAAAACTACCTAAATTAAGATGTAAAGCTTTTGCAGTTGCTGATGAATTGACTCTTAAAGTAATTTTTGGCTGCAAATTCTTTACCAGCTTTTTTGTTTGGTTTTTGGTTGGTGGGGGTTTTTTTGGTGGGGGGTGGGGTAGGGATTCTTTTTGTCAGTTAAATTTTGAATATTCTGGAAATAACCTTGAAGTCTTTTACTTGTCCACACAGCTTCTGATCTAAGAGCTGAATCTGGCTTCAGTACTTCCTGCCTCAGTACTTTGCTCTAAAGGTCCTGTGGTTTAATAAGTTATGTAGTGTTAATACTTAAAAGAACTTACATTATAGGTGACATAAGTGACGAAAGACTAGGGAAAAAGTGGGCATTGCACAACAAGTTGCTGGACCTGCTTATACAGAGCATTGAAATGGCTGAAGAGTCAAATGCTTCCTTTATGTCATTTTTACTAGCAAGATCAGCCTTCAGGAACCCCAAGTCCTGGAAACAAGGGGAAAGACTGGTTCAGGGAAAGTATACCCTTAGTGGAAGAGGATCAGGTCAGGGAATATTTAAGCAAACTGGACATACAAAAGTCCACAGGCCCTGATAGGATGTACTCACATCCCATCTGAGGGATGTACTGAGCGAGCTAGCTAATGTCATTGTGAGGTCACCCTTAATAATCTTTGATCAATCGCGGCAACTAGGAGAAGAGGCCAAGAACTGGAGGAAAACAAATGTCACTCGTACGTTCATGAAGGTCAAGAAGGACAACCCAGGGAACTACAGACAAAGTGAGCCTCCTCTCAGTCTGTGGGAAGGTGATGGATCTCAAAAGGATCCAGCAATGTATCTTTGTGCCAAAGAAGGCTAATGATGTCCAGCATTAGGAGATGTTTCTTCCAAGTTGAGGGAGGTTATCATTCCCCTATCCTTAGCGCTAGTGAGGAGAGGGGAACATGAGGAGAGGGGAACACAGTCCATTCCAGTGTATTGTGCTCATTTCTGTACTGTGTCCAACCTTTGCCAGAGGGAGGTGATCAGAGACAGGGTCCGGAGCAGATCCCCACAGCAGCATGACAACCCTCACAGCTGGGCCACCAATGACGCCACCTCAGCTGGTAGAAGGCAGCCTGTGGGGAGCCCCCAGGCACGGAGTCAGGGTGCAGCTCCAGGGCTCTCCTCCCAGCAGGCTCCACACCTGTGGAGCGAGCTCCATAGAATGCAGGGGAGTGCCTGGCCAGCCCTGTGATTGCAGCCTACAAGCACATCACAGTGCAGCAAGCTTGGCTTCTTGCCCATTGTTGCATCCAATAGACATCCAGAGGCTTTCCAGGGGCTGGGTTTTTTTTCCCCTTAAAGGACCTGGTGTTCCTGGTGGACACCAATTTGAATATAAACCAACAGTGTGCCTTTAAGGCAAAAAAGAGACAACAGCATCCTGGCCTGCACCACACTGCAGACCGAAGAGGATGATCCTTCCCTTCTCTTCATTACTGGTGAGATCATAGTTGAATAGAATCATAGAATTGCCTAGGTTAGGAGGGACCTTTCAGATCACCTAGTCCAGCCACAAATGTAACACTGACAAAAATTATCACCAAACCATACACCTAAGCATTTCGTCTACCTGTCTTTTAAATACCTCCAGGGATAGTGATTCAACCACCTCCCTGGGCAGCCCATTCCAATGCTTAATAACCCTTTCAGTGTAAAATTTTTTCCTAATATGCAGTCTGAAACTCCCCTGGCGCAACTTGAGGCCCTTTTCCTCTTCTCCTATCACCTGTGACTTGGGAGAGGAGATCAACACCTGCCTCTCTATAGCCTCCTTTCAGGTAGTTGTAGAGGGTGATAAGGTCTCCCCTCAGCCTCTTTTTCTCCAGGCTAAACAAACTCAGCTCCCTCAGCCTCTCCTCATAAGGCTTACTCTCCAGACTCCTTACCAGCTTCATTGTCCTTCTCCGGACACCCTCCAGCACCTCAATGTCTTTCCTGTAGTGAGATGAGGGGCCAAAAAATGAATCGTAGTTGCGGTGGGCATCACCAGTACCAAGTACAGTGGGACAATCACTTTCTTAGTCCTGATGGCCACAATATTCCTGAAACAGGCCAGGATACCATTGGCCTTCTTGGTCGCCTGGGCACACTGCTGGCTCATACTCAACCAGCTGTCGACCAACACCCCCTGGTCCTTTTCTGCCAGGCTGTTCTCCGGCCACTCCTCCCCAAGCTTGTAATGTCGCATGGGGTTGTTGTGACACAAGAGCAGGACCCAGCACGTGATGTTGTTGAACCTCATCCCACTGGCCTTGGCCCATCAATCCAGCCTGTCCAGATCCCTCTGCAATGCCTTTGTACCCTCAATCAGACCAACACTCCCACCCAACTTGGTGTCATCTGCAAACTTAATGAGGGTACATTCAATGCCCTCATCCAGATCATTGATAAAAATATTAAAGAAAAGTAGCCTCAGTACCAAGCCCTGGGGAATACAGTGTCCAGTTGTGGGCTCCCCAGTAACAAGTGGGACATGGACATGTTGGTGAACATCCAGTGATGGGCCACTAGGTGATGAGAGGACTGGAGCATCTCTCCTATGAGGAAAGTCTGAGAGATTCACCTCAGCCTGGAGAAAGAAGGGTCAGTGGGGATTCTATTAATGTGTACATCCAGCACCTCAATGTCTTTCCTGTAGTGAGATGAGGGGCCAAAAAATGAATCGTAGTTGCGGTGGGCATCACCAGTACCAAGTACAGTGGGACAATCACTTTCTTAGTCCTGATTTCTCCAGGCTAAACAAACTCAGCTCCCTCAGCCTCTCCTCATAAGGCTTACTCTCCAGACTCCTTACCAGCTTCATTGTCCTTCTCCGGACACCCTCCAGCACCTCAATGTCTTTCCTGTAGTGAGATGAGGGGCCAAAAAATGAATCGTAGTTGCGGTGGGCATCACCAGTACCAAGTACAGTGGGACAATCACTTTCTTAGTCCTGATGGCCACAATATTCCTGAAACAGGCCAGGATACCATTGGCCTTCTTGGTCGCCTGGGCACACTGCTGGCTCATACTCAACCAGCTGTCGACCAACACCCCCTGGTCCTTTTCTGCCAGGCTGTTCTCCGGCCACTCCTCCCCAAGCTTGTAATGTCGCATGGGGTTGTTGTGACACAAGAGCAGGACCCAGCACGTGATGTTGTTGAACCTCATCCCACTGGCCTTGGCCCATCAATCCAGCCTGTCCAGATCCCTCTGCAATGCCTTTGTACCCTCAATCAGACCAACACTCCCACCCAACTTGGTGTCATCTGCAAACTTAATGAGGGTACATTCAATGCCCTCATCCAGATCATTGATAAAAATATTAAAGAAAAGTAGCCTCAGTACCAAGCCCTGGGGAATACAGTGTCCAGTTGTGGGCTCCCCAGTAACAAGTGGGACATGGACATGTTGGTGAACATCCAGTGATGGGCCACTAGGTGATGAGAGGACTGGAGCATCTCTCCTATGAGGAAAGTCTGAGAGATTCACCTCAGCCTGGAGAAAGAAGGGTCAGTGGGGATTCTATTAATGTGTACAAATCCCTGAAGGGAGGGTGCAAAGAGGATAGAGCCAGGCTCTCTGTAGTGGTGCCCAGTGGTAGAATAAGATGCAATGGGCACAAACTGAATCACAGGAGGTTCCCTCTGAACATGAGGAAAAGCTTTTTCACTGTGAAAGCTTTTTTCCTCTGGCCCAGGTTGCCCAGAGATTTTGCGGAGCCTCCATCCTTGCAGGTATTCAAAAGCCGTATGGACATGGTCCTGGGCAACCAGCGCTGGGTGACCCAGGGACTTGGGCAAGGTTACCTCGAGAACTCCTTTCCAACATGAACCATTCTGTGATTCTGTGATGTCATGTCTCTCCGATCTTTTATGTTCTATGGAACAAGATCTTTTGACTTGTTTTTATCATTCTGTTTTTATAGTAAAGCCTCAATTCTCATACAGAACCATTAAATGTGAATCTTCATACTTTTTTATATAAAATAAAGGAATACCAAATACTTTCAGAAAAACATAACACGATATGAATGTCTCACATAGTTGAGCAACTCATTCATTTTCTGGACCTTTGTGAAGAAAACACAAATAAGAAAGTAGAAACACTCTAATGTCTTCAGGAAGAGACCCTTTTCTTGTACATTTCTTGTATATTTTATTATAAATTGATAGATAAAGCCATAAAGAATTCTCCATATTAAAGATTAATGGTGACTGATTGATTAAATTCTCATGTTCAGGAATGAAACTTCAATTTAGTTCAGACAACATTTGTGTGTGTGCGTGTGCATGTGTGTGCTTCTGTGTGTATCTTCATGTCCACATGAGTTCAGATGATGCTTCCCACTTTCTAAGAATAAAAAAAAAATTAGCTTTGATGTTTTTCTCATTTATATTGTTATAGATCAGTTATACTACTATAGTCTATGGACCTAAATATGCCTAACAGGAGTGAGAAGAAATTCAAATGTGTAAAGATTTGTGGTGACTTTGTCTGTATTGCTTTTCTTTGAGGTTACGGACCTCATGTTCTTTTTTTCCCTTTCCAAGAGACATAAATTCTTTCCAAATAAAATTTTTTTGAAACATTTCCCTTCCCTTCTCTTCATTACTGGTGAGATCATAGTTGAATAGAATCATAGAATTGCCTAGGTTAGGAGGGACCTTTCAGATCACCTAGTCCAGCCACAAATGTAACACTGACAAAAATTATCACCAAACCATACACCTAAGCATTTCGTCTACCTGTCTTTTAAATACCTCCAGGGATAGTGATTCAACCACCTCCCTGGGCAGCCCATTCCAATGCTTAATAACCCTTTCAGTGTAAAATTTTTTCCTAATATGCAGTCTGAAACTCCCCTGGCGCAACTTGAGGCCCTTTTCCTCTTCTCCTATCACCTGTGACTTGGGAGAGGAGATCAACACCTGCCTCTCTATAGCCTCCTTTCAGGTAGTTGTAGAGGGTGATAAGGTCTCCCCTCAGCCTCTTTTTCTCCAGGCTAAACAAACTCAGCTCCCTCAGCCTCTCCTCATAAGGCTTACTCTCCAGACTCCTTACCAGCTTCATTGTCCTTCTCCGGACACCCTCCAGCACCTCAATGTCTTTCCTGTAGTGAGATGAGGGGCCAAAAAATGAATCGTAGTTGCGGTGGGCATCACCAGTACCAAGTACAGTGGGACAATCACTTTCTTAGTCCTGATGGCCACAATATTCCTGAAACAGGCCAGGATACCATTGGCCTTCTTGGTCGCCTGGGCACACTGCTGGCTCATACTCAACCAGCTGTCGACCAACACCCCCTGGTCCTTTTCTGCCAGGCTGTTCTCCGGCCACTCCTCCCCAAGCTTGTAATGTCGCATGGGGTTGTTGTGACACAAGAGCAGGACCCAGCACGTGATGTTGTTGAACCTCATCCCACTGGCCTTGGCCCATCAATCCAGCCTGTCCAGATCCCTCTGCAATGCCTTTGTACCCTCAATCAGACCAACACTCCCACCCAACTTGGTGTCATCTGCAAACTTAATGAGGGTACATTCAATGCCCTCATCCAGATCATTGATAAAAATATTAAAGAAAAGTAGCCTCAGTACCAAGCCCTGGGGAATACAGTGTCCAGTTGTGGGCTCCCCAGTAACAAGTGGGACATGGACATGTTGGTGAACATCCAGTGATGGGCCACTAGGTGATGAGAGGACTGGAGCATCTCTCCTATGAGGAAAGTCTGAGAGATTCACCTCAGCCTGGAGAAAGAAGGGTCAGTGGGGATTCTATTAATGTGTACAAATCCCTGAAGGGAGGGTGCAAAGAGGATAGAGCCAGGCTCTCTGTAGTGGTGCCCAGTGGTAGAATAAGATGCAATGGGCACAAACTGAATCACAGGAGGTTCCCTCTGAACATGAGGAAAAGCTTTTTCACTGTGAAAGCTTTTTTCCTCTGGCCCAGGTTGCCCAGAGATTTTGCGGAGCCTCCATCCTTGCAGGTATTCAAAAGCCGTATGGACATGGTCCTGGGCAACCAGCGCTGGGTGACCCAGGGACTTGGGCAAGGTTACCTCGAGAACTCCTTTCCAACATGAACCATTCTGTGATTCTGTGATGTCATGTCTCTCCGATCTTTTATGTTCTATGGAACAAGATCTTTTGACTTGTTTTTATCATTCTGTTTTTATAGTAAAGCCTCAATTCTCATACAGAACCATTAAATGTGAATCTTCATACTTTTTTATATAAAATAAAGGAATACCAAATACTTTCAGAAAAACATAACACGATATGAATGTCTCACATAGTTGAGCAACTCATTCATTTTCTGGACCTTTGTGAAGAAAACACAAATAAGAAAGTAGAAACACTCTAATGTCTTCAGGAAGAGACCCTTTTCTTGTACATTTCTTGTATATTTTATTATAAATTGATAGATAAAGCCATAAAGAATTCTCCATATTAAAGATTAATGGTGACTGATTGATTAAATTCTCATGTTCAGGAATGAAACTTCAATTTAGTTCAGACAACATTTGTGTGTGTGCGTGTGCATGTGTGTGCTTCTGTGTGTATCTTCATGTCCACATGAGTTCAGATGATGCTTCCCACTTTCTAAGAATAAAAAAAAAATTAGCTTTGATGTTTTTCTCATTTATATTGTTATAGATCAGTTATACTACTATAGTCTATGGACCTAAATATGCCTAACAGGAGTGAGAAGAAATTCAAATGTGTAAAGATTTGTGGTGACTTTGTCTGTATTGCTTTTCTTTGAGGTTACGGACCTCATGTTCTTTTTTTCCCTTTCCAAGAGACATAAATTCTTTCCAAATAAAATTTTTTTGAAACATTTGACGTCTTCACTTTGTTCAGCCCAACATTCAAATGGTACAGGCAACCCTTTGACTTTAGTCAAAGAAGAGTCAAGAGAAAAATATTTTTCTTCATCTTACCAGACAATATGAAAATGTCTTTTAATTAAATCTAAACAAAGGTTCAAATTCTTGTAAGGTTTGGGATATTAACTTGATTTGAGAAAAAGTTTTTGCCTGGAAATGAGTCTAGTTTCTGTTTCAGTTCAGACTGAGATATGCAGAAGTTAAACGTAGTCAAAAGTCATTGAGAAATAGCTATTTAAGTGCCTAACATTTTAAAGCATGGAGGAAAGCCCTTAAATTCCTTAGGTACATTTTAAATATTTTGCTACACTGTTAATACAGTGACTGCCCTTAAAAAGTCAATATTTGCCAAAAGCTGCAAGAAGCTCCGAGTAAGACACTACAGTAGTTCCCTGTACTGGCTAGGGAAATTACTTTTAACATACTTGAGGCATTTTGTGGAACATTTTAAGAAATATATTTTGAAGGAAAAGGACTTCATACATTTTTGTTTCAGGACATTTGTTTATGAGATGAAAATCAATAGATGTATCCATTGTTTACAAAGATAAAAGCAAGCAAGATTTCAGACCACTTAAAAATGAACACTGATATATCAGATACTCCATACTAACTTTTGACTTTGTCATGTATTCTTGATTAAATGGAAGAATATATCTATTATTTTCCTTATACATTTACTGATTATTTTTTTACTTGTTTGCATTTGTAAGTTTACAATGAAAACTTTCTCTCAGTGGTATTAAAAGTCAGTCTAGCAACACATCAACCTTAGAAATAGTATTTCCTTATGCTTCCCATTGAAGTCAGTGATACCAACATTTAGTGATCCACTAAGAATATGATTACTTTTTTCCTTCTGCAAGTCTCAATCAGCAGTAAATCAACCTAGCTGAAGAGTTGTAAAGTTAAAGCAAATTCAATCAGAATCATACTGTACGTATACACTGGTATTTTAATCCAACAGCTACTAAAGGTAATTCAGTTTCCTTGCCTGTAGTCTTAAGTATCTTCCAAAACTGCTGAAGCTGGTACTATGTGTACACCACCTAATGCTTCCCAAAGGTTTTGAACATCTACTACATTTCTTTTCGAGTCACAAATGATATGGAACAAATTAAAGGAAAATGAATCTCTTTGAAGTCAGATGTTAAGGCACAGAATTACCTGGATCATTTAAACAGAAGATTGCACCCTAAATCATCCAGAGTAAGGTAGCTGACCCAGAGCATTTGTCACTGGCCATAGAACAGGTGTTATAAATGTTATGGGATAACATCAAATATCTTAAGTAATCATTGTCACAGAAAATTCTCATTAAAAAAGACTAAAAACGGCATCATTAATTCATGACTCTTCACTTAGGATCCAGTTCATCATGGGTCTTCAATATTTGCATACTTCAAGTGTGTATACATCTCACTGAAGTCAATAGATGCATTCAAAAGCACAAGATCAGAGGGATTCTTTACTTGTTGAACAAAGGCCAGTTCCTCAGCAGCAGTTCCCAGTGTTGAATATTGTCTGCTCCTTCTGTGTTTACCAGTGCTTAGGGTAACAACCTATTTTTGTGACCAAAAAACCTAAACTTCATAATAAAATGACCAAATTATCAAGTAATTCAGCACTCAAACAGGTTCAGAACAGGGCTTTGGAGAAAAGTCTTACTATGACTCTTTTAGAGTGGGACAAAAAAATGGCAGACTTTCCAACCAGCCTGGTAATGACCAAAAACCATTAAGTATATTAAGAGATCTGTGTCTTAAGAAACTACTAGTTATAAGCTACCAGGATTACCAGCACCTCATTTTATATGACAACACTACTACTGTCTGGCACTCATATTTACGATGACAAACCAGATTTCCTGGAAAGTAGCAATTTACCATTTTTTCAACAATACCCAAAGTACTGCCTGCTTTTTAGAAAAATAAAAGGGGATGTACTTGACTTTGGAGATGCTTCTAGAGTACTGTCAATGCAATAGAATGCAATGTTTCCAAAGCTGATACAAGGAAGGAGAAAAAAAACTAGCCTTTAGGGGAAGGAAGGGGGACTTGGCACAGCAACTGCTGTTTGCAAGGAATCTCTGGAGGCAGAATAGTATTTTGTTTTTTTTTTTTCTTTTCTAAAATTATATATAGAAACAATATGTCATGGATTGGTTGGGGAAATACTCTTTTTCATGGGTGTCAAAAAGGAACTTCACTCACTCCTCATAATCTGACATGATCTTTGTCTTTGAATACAGGGCACACATTATATGCAAGTGCATTGGGTTTGCATGGCAAGGTTTTGGTAGTGGGGGAACTATAGGGGTGGCTTCTGTGACAAGATGCCAGAAGCTTCCTTTATGTCCAACACATCCAGTGCCAGCTGGCTCTGAGATGGACCTGCCACTGGCCAAGGTTGAGACCATCAGCAATGGTGGTAGCCTCTCTGATAACGCACTTAAGAAGGGGAAAAACATGCTGCACAATAGTAACTGGAGAGAGGGTTGAGAATATGCAGGAAATGAGATTCCCCTGCAGCCTGTGATGAAGACCATAATGAGGCAGACTGTTCTCCTGCAGATCATGGAAGTGCACAGTGTAGCAGATATCCACCTGCAGCTCATGGAAGACCCCACGCTGGAGCAACTGGATGCACTCAAAGGAGGCTGTGACCCCATGGGAAGCCCATGCTGGAGCAAATTCCTGTCAGGACCTGTGGAGAGGAGAGGAGGCCACACTGGAGTAGGTTTGCTGACAGGATTTGTGACCCCATGAGGGACACACGCTGAAGCAGTCTGTTCCTGAAGAACTGCATCCATGGAAATGACACACAGGAGAGCAGTTTGCAAAGAACTGCAATCCATGGAAAGGAGAAGAGTCTTGGAACATAGAAGAAGTTTGTGGAAAACTGTGTCCTCTGAAAAGGACTCCCTGCCTGACCCAGGGAAGAGCATGAGGACTCCTCCCTCTGAGGAGGAAGAAGTGGCAGGGACAATGTGTGATGAACTGTCCATAACCCCCATTCTCCATCCCCCTGCACTGGTTGGGGCAAGGAGGTAGAGAAATTGAGAGTGAAGTTGAGGCCGGGAAGAAGGGAGGAAGCGGGGGAAGGTGTTTTAAGATTAAGTTTTTATTTCTCATTGTCTGACTCTGGTTTGATTGGCAATAAATTTAGTTAATTTCCCTGAGTCAGGTCTGTTTTGCCTATGACAGTAATTGCTGAGTGATCCTTTCCTGTCCTTATCTCAAACTGTGAGCCTTTTGTCATATTTTTCGCTCCCCTGTCCAGCCGAGGACGGCAGTGATAGAGCATCTTTGGTGGGCACCTGGTGTCCAGCCAGGGTCAACCCACCACTGCAAGTATTTCTTTTGTTCTTCTATTTCTATTGAGTTTCTGCAAAGAACCATCATGTATCTATAAATATTCAGGCTCATGGCTCAAAAAGTAGACCTGCAAAGTCTTGACTACATTTTTTAGATTTCCAAAAATTGTTTTCTCAATAAGGTAATTCATTTGATTAGGAACCAGCAGGTAGTGGGTATAGCTGTAATTTCTCTGCCACCTTAGTGGACTTTCCACTTCACTCTTACTGTTCCTCGTATTCTTTTGTTTCCCATCCCTATGGTAATGTATAGCTTTAGTGCAGAAATGGAGCTTTCTTGCGTCTCTATACATGCCACAGAAATTATCAGGTGAGGTTTGATAGTTTATGTGAGACAGGAGGCCGTATTAAATGACTGCAGTGTCCCCACTTCATATTAGAAACTGTGGCTCATGTTAGAAATCTTGAATGGGAATACAAAGGAAAAAAAGAAAAAAAAAAGTTGCAAAATATCTTGCTGTAAGACTTCTCTCCTATAAGATACTGTCAAATGTCTGCTG
Source organism: Calidris pugnax (assembly GCF_001431845.1). NCBI lineage: Eukaryota > Metazoa > Chordata > Aves > Charadriiformes > Scolopacidae > Calidris > Calidris pugnax. The sequence goes on along the minus strand of NW_015090844.1, from coordinate 1,180,121 downwards.
CCGCAGATAATGGCTCTTCTACCAAGGGGGCAGTTCAAACAGCTTTATCTGCCTTTCTTCCTCTAAATTTCAACGCAAAATTGCTTTGAAAAAGTCCCTGTTTGTAGGAAAGAGCTTCCTGACTCTCTGTTTCTAGTGTAGGGAAGACTTTCTCTCTTTTATACTTTGATTATGTCTCAGATATTTCAGGAGTACATGAGAGGGATGGATGATTATCACTTCATTTCTAAGTGTTCAGAAAATTATTTAAGTGATACTAGAGGAATAAGTCTCCCTGTCAGTCAGTGCTCAGGGGCTAAGGAGGAATGACAAGAAAATTACAGGTCCAAACGGAAGAACAGGTAAATGCTGCAATAAAATAGAGTTCTATGATATAATTTTAAGTTTATTCCCTCCCTTCTTGATAATAAATAATAACAAAACCACCTCAGTAAGTTCACAGCTAAAACTGAATTAGAGATAATGCATAATTTTCCAGTCAAATCTTGTTATTGCGTCAAATCCAAAGTTTAGCAAATTCCTTGTCCTTTCAAAGAGTCTACCTCAGATTACGCAGTACTCCTTAGGCTGAAAGGAAGACTTCCACTTCCAGATCACTCCTGACGAGAGCAGGAAAAACAGACAACATAAGTCCAACAGGGTACTCAGTGCCAAATTTTCATATTTAGCTTGATTTACATGGTTTGTGTGTTGTTAGTACTTTGTTTCAGAGGAAAAATGTAGCTCTGAAGCAATATCCCTTTATGCAACTAGTGACTGCATGTTGGTTCATTTTTTACGTGCATGAAAAAGCTTCCTTCTGGAGGACACTAACACTGAATCTCTGTCCAGGCATTCAAAAAATGCACTCGGTCCCCCATAGCAGTCCAGAGCTTTAACTGAACCTTACACAGCCTCAAATCTTAGCTCTGATAGCAACATTTGGTCCAGTAGACAGGCCTAAAAATGACCTCCAAAAGAATTCAGTACAGATACCTGGGTCTCAGCACAAGGTGTTCCAGACTCCCAATCAGATGATCACTGAGATGGGTAGAGAGGAGAAATCCAGCCTCCTGCCCAGCTCAGATTCATCAATGAGTTAAGACCAGGCTTTTCAGGGCTTTGCCCTGCCCAAGTCAAGGCTTGAAAACCTCCAAACACAGAGACTCCATATCTTCTCTGGGCAACCTATTCTAATTTGGATCCTTTCCTATTGCACTAAATTGCTTCTTCAAGTAAATATAGCCATGGGAGCACACAGGTGTTAGAACTGTTCATGATATGAAAAATTTTGCATTGTCCTTTTTTCCATTACTTTTACCCTCCCTGTAAAATAACAGTGGATACTGCTTTTTGCAAGTCAAGGGATGTGTGGGTGTTATTGAGTTTGTGTTTCACCTTCTGAAAGCAAGATACAGTCTTGCAGAGGATTTATATAGACCAATTCTGCTTCTAGTTGTGATGGTTAATTTCTTCTGCACACCTTTGAATGATTCCATTGATAATGCCAGTGCACAAATGGTCATTCCTATCAGTGGAGGTTAAGATTAGGCAAACATTTGTCAAGAATGCTGTATGTTTAGTGTCCCTGTCCCAGGTGAAGGAATGGTGTAAATATTTATTGGTTTTCTCCAGTCTTTATTCTGAGTCTGTGATATATCACTTCAATTTAGAATTGTCATAATCCACATAATTCAGTTTCACTTGAACTGTAGCATGAAGAATACAGGTGCATACTATGTTTTGCAGCACGCAATAGCATTTGATGATGTTGAATGTCATGTTTATCTAAAGAGTGAGGTTAATAGCAAAGGGGTTTTGTAACAATCACTTTCCTTCAGCATGTGGAGCAGTCATGTACACCAACAGAAGACATACAGCACATCGGTATTTTTCAACTCCCCTTTCATCTAGTGTTTTAGAAGAAAAATAACAAAATGGCCCATCTTGTTAAACACTCATTCAGATTTCTTTCTATGTATGATGGGCTTCCCACAACTGCTACATAAAGTACCAATTGAAACCAGCCCTGTCATATATACTTCTACGAAATATGAACAGTGCTAAATACTTTAAAGTGAATCGATTTCCAGTGAAAGTGTTTTAACCTCCTTTTAGGTCAAGAAATAGCAATTTTCCAAGCTCACTGTAACCTGAGAATTAATCCTGAGAGGCGGGTGTGCACTGCATACTTCATTTGGTCTGTGAAATTTACTGAAAATACTCTTTCTCAGAACTGTACTTGAAGCTTTCTATTATAAATTTTAGGTGTGGTTCCTCTAACTTGTATTCTAAGTTGTATTCAGAGTTGATTTCTCTCAGATCAACTAGAGGATTTGCAATTCGCAATCTCTTCCTTTGTTAAGAATGTAACAACAGAATGAGCAGCAAAACATGACAGTGTATGCTCATACATATAAAACTTGGGTACACTGCTGAAGCAATTTGCAAGTAAAAATATGCACTCTTTGTGCATTCACAAGAGTAGCGTACTTATGAAAATGACATTCTGGCTCTACTCAATCAAGGGGTTTTTGTGTTGAAGTTCTATTTCTAGATGCATTGCATTCAAGATTCAGTACATCGAAGAATAACAGCAGAAAAAGCATGGTTCACACTGTTGACCCCATAAACAGCTGGTGGTGCAAGAAGATAAATATTAATTCTTACAGTAGTTTGTCAAGTGACTCTAACCATGCTAGTATCAGAATGCTTCATTCCACAGATCAATGAAATATTGTTACTATTCCTCTTACATCCCTGTCAGAATGTTTATTATTAATCATAGAAAATGTTTCATTTCCTTCATAAAATAGCCATTTGTTCTTCATCTTTAAACTGTTTATTCCTAGAGATGAATATCCCCCATCATTAATTGAGATCAGGTGTTCGGTATAACACATGGCTCTGTACTAGTGGAATATTTTTTAATTGATTAGATGGTGCCATTTTATTTCTTTCTAGTAATAAATTAGCCACTGCAGCCTGTTGTCCATGGATATTTAACCTGCAGAGAATTGGCTGATCACCTGAGACACACACTTCTCCTCACATTTTTAGCTCCAGGCTTTCACAAAATGCAAATTTAGGGAAAAATATTCAAAAGGCAAAAAAGAACTTGTGAAGATGTGTGGAAGTTGGCCAGCTGACTTCCAGTGGCGACTTTAAAATCCTCTTCTGATAATGTGTTTGGCTTTTTCTTTTCCTAAGGTCTGTTTTCCCATCAAGGTTATGACCATAATAACTCCAGAAATGTAATGAAATCTACACTGTACTCCAAGCATGGGCCAAAATCCTTGCTCTACTGGGTCAGGAGAATTCCAAAAACCTCAAATGATGGGGAAAGCACTGGTATAGTAGACCTGTGAATGTTTTGGTTGCAGAGATAAAGTTCCTATTATGGAAAGATTTTAGATCTCAAATTTCACATAAATTAAAGCACAAACTGAATCATCAACAACACCAACAGTTCAACAGAAAGGTAAACAGCAGTTTTAAACACTTGAAGTGCAACTACATTGTAGTTGTTTAACCCTATAATTACTCTATACCACATGCAAAATTCCTTGCGCTACTGAATCACAGCAACATCACCAAACTTTGGCCTAACATTTTCTTCTAAGTTTCTGCACCTATTGACAAGATCCACATTGACATCAGTGGAATTTGATGGTCCATTTTTTTTCTCTCTGCAAGGTATGTGACATTTAGTTCCTTCACCCAAAGAAGCACAAGACCTTCCTTTCTCAAAGATAATTGCTAATCTGCAGTTGCAATCTTTCTATCTTGCTTAACACACAATGTACATTGCTTACTCCTGATGAGCACCCTTGGTCTGTTGCATTTTTAGTTCTTTTTGTGTGGTGATATCACATCCAGTCAGCTTCAGGCTTGTGTGTGTGCATGTGTTTATCTCAAAAAAAAAATAGATCTAATTCTTTATTTCTAAGAAAATAAGTTCAAGAACAAATTGTGCTAGAAAAATAAGATTGTTGACCTTGCAAACTGCATGAAAAGCTCCCACCAATAAGAAAGGCGAAGAATGAGTTTCCATATATCTTCTCGAATTTCCTTTGCAAAACATGTGTGCCCTGAATTGAGGAAGCTTTGCTGACAATGAAATACCAGTAATGGATGAAGATACCCATTACTGAAACAAAATAAGAATGCAGCCTGTTACTTCATGAAACTTGTCCCTCCTTCTAATACATATCTATTTGCCTCTGTTTCCAAGATCCTCTGCTGTATATACACCTACCTACAAAGTAGTCACAATATGCGTAAATATCTTTTCAAACCACAAGCTCAAGTTAGCTTTTCTCACTGAAAGTTACTGCTGTCTGTAGATCAAATCTGGCAGTTGTTAGTCAAAACTCTCTGTAGTCATTTTAGAATTTTTCTCGAAGAATTGGTGTGGAGTTAATGCACCTTTTATTATTTTCTTTTGGTGATAGCCACTTTATCATGCCTCTACTAAAATTCCTAAGTTCCTGAATTTTAGCTCACTGTTTAATTTCCAAAGCTCTAATATTAAAAGGAGTTGTCATTATAGATTAATGTACTTGAAATACTTCCTCAGCATTCACTTTTTCACTATCTATCTGTCTCCTTTGAAATTAGCACTTAATTAGGACACTGTTATGCACACCTCCAGGTGTTATAAACATGCCTGAAAGTATTTCGGTTCACATTTTTTCCTTTCTAAATACTCAGTTTTCACCAAATTTCTGTCCCACAATGCAATTAAGATGCATAAAAAGACAGCAAAGGGACAAATAAATGTAAACAAAATGCAAATCTAAGTGTGGAAGAGGATAAATATACCTCATATAAATCTACTACATTTCAATTGCTGCCTGTATGTGCCACATTGCAAGTGAAATGTAAAACACCAGTGTGAACCACTATATATGGTACCAGGAACTTGGTCCATGGCCCATGGTTTCTTTTATACATTATGTGTTTGAGTTTCCACTTCTCATGACACTGGAGAGGCAAGACTGTAGCAGAGGTAATGGTCCAACCAGCCTTAGGCTGCTTCTATAGAACCAAACATATCCATGCTATTTAATGGCATATTGTTACAGGCATCTCCCAGTAGTCTCACCTTCACTTCCAAATAACTTTCAGGTGTTGCTGTGCAACAGCATATGGCAGGGATTCCTTTGAATAGCAGTGCAGGTGAGACTAACCTGTCCCCACAGGAAATGAAAGAAGGTATCCATACTAGTGGAAGCCTTGAGATGCACTTGTTCTTGGGGCATAAAAAACCAAAGCATGCTCTGTGTCATTTATTATGAAAGATGTGACTCATATCTTAGGAGAAAGCCATAACATGGAAAACCTGAAACTGGTGTTCCAGTAATAGAGGACTTCTGCTAACCAGCATACTGAATGTTCATACCCATCTTCTTTCTTCCCTGTTCCTCTGTGTTACAACAGCACCCAGGGAGTGCAGTTTAATAATACTGTAGCTTTCTTTCAGGATATGGTAACTGCCTTTCTCCCTTTGTTGTTATCAGTAAATCTGAAATACCATTCTACCTCCAACATCTGCATGGCCTCCAGTTGTGACTTCAGGGAAAGAAAATGAAACATACAAACATTGATTTATAGTAGCACATTCTGCTACATATAGCCAGAGTATGAGTAACACCAACCTACAAAAACCTACATGCACTGTATCAGTGTGGGACTGCAACAACTGTGCTGTACTCACGTGGCAGTACAATTTTCCTAGCACTTGGGCTTATAATGGACTCATTTTTGTGGTAGCCTGATTTTTTTCAAAGAAATAAGTTCCTTGTTTAAACTGAGTAGTACACATAAGACTTTCAAGTGTCCTTGAAAAGCAATTGAAAAGTAGATTCAGGCTTCCCTCTCCTGCAAAGAAAGGAAAGCTGGAAAGGAGTGCTTGGCACTTGCTTCATTTCTGCTCCCCTGTGGTAGAATGACAACTGTGACCTTCCTAGAGAGCTCCCAGAGAGTCCAGGCAGAGCACAATCTTTGGTAACTCACCATTTCTCCTTTAGTTATTCCACTAAGTACTTAATTCAGCTAATTTGCATACATTTTCAGAAACAGAAAAACTACCATCTGACACAGGTCAATATATGGCACCAGAAGGCTGGAGTAATAGCCATCTTCCTCATAGGTAATCTCCAGTGACTCTGCAGCCTAAGCTACTGTTTCAGTGCAGCACTGGGACTGTTCCGCTGTCCCAGGCTACCATTGCCTCCCATCTACAAGTTCACTAAGCCATTGTGAAGTGGAAAGGGAAAACCACTTGTCACACTCAGGGTGGAATCCAGAAAATGCGGCTTAGAAGTTCATTTCTGAGGATGAGTCCTGAAATAAAGCTACGGTCATTGCTTTTTAGGAGCACAGAAATTCTAATAATAGGAAAACACACCTTTTATTTGTTTTCCCATTTTCATACTTCTTTTAACCCTTGGTAGAAAAGTTAGGTTGGTAGAAAAATTTGACATTTCTTAATTCTTCTATTCTGGATCAAGACTTGGCTACCTGAGCCCAATCTTTACACAAAAACAGACCTCTTCCAACCTGGTGCAAATGATCCCCTAGTTTGTCTTCATACCTGCTACAGAATGCTGCCACAACACAGCAGGTGTCCTTACACAGATTGCGGTGTCAACAGTTACCCAAATTGTTTCTCGAATCATCCTCCAGTCATACAGGTAGTAAGGAAAACGTACTTTGGCAAAGGTTTTGTTGACAATTTTCAGTGTTCTCAGCTCAAGTTCCAGTTCACAAGTAACAGGAGGCAAGATGTGGAATGTACGCGGCTACGTGCCAAAAGATACAGCATATATGAAGTCGAACAACACTTGAGAAACTCCTCTAGTAACTTTCCTCCTCTTAATACCATGCTATGAAAGAGGAATTACTGCCATGTCTCCATGTCTCCACTGGACAGCTTCCTAGCTTACAATTCTGCCTTCTTGGTGCCCCACTGCAATGATACAGAGCAAGTAGTTTACACATAGAAAGCACAGTGTGCCACTGAATGTATCTGATTGGTCCCATCTGTGTGCCCCTAGGTGATGTCCTTCTCACTTAGCTTGACTTGGTGACTTATTTCCTCCAAGAATTTGGGACCTGCTAAACCTGTGTGCCTTACACTGTTGCTCCTCAGTGTTTATATTTTTAGTTCAAAACTACTCATCTCTTCAGGGAGATAGTATCATTAACTGATATTAACTGGCCAGCTGAATGCAGCAGTCTAATTAAACCTCCTTCATTTTCCCTGCAATTTTTTGTAATACGAATTATTTCTTTGGCTTCTCTGGGTAAAAAATTTGCTTCTATAAGGCCTTTGGCTCATCTGATCCCCACACGAGGCTCCACGGTCCAAAACAGTGGTTGGATTGATGTATCTCACATATCCCATCAGTGGTGGGGCCCCTCGGCTTCCCACACGTAGAAGCATATCCCGTGCCAGGCTGACAGTGCTCCCATTAAGTGGACAGGAGTACGCTCACTGAAATGCATGGCAAAAATGCAAAAGGAGAAGCTCAAAATAATGCAGCCCCAAAGGACCAAACAGATGACCCTATAAAGAGACTTCAAGCAGATCAGTGCTATATATGGGCAACTCTTACCAGAAGGGATTTTGCCAGGCTGAGCCTGCTGCCCTGGTTCAAGTGGATAGTCATGGTGCAATGTGCCAAGTGCAGTAGCTGTCAATATGCTAGATCCCTGTCATTACTCACAGGTGTACACTAAGCCGCTTCAAAGCTAGATCCCTTTATCTATTTTCTGATGGATACAGTCTCCTACTGCTACATAAAAATCTTTGTAGTAGGCAGAGGATTAGAAAGAAAAGAAACAAAAAAGCAACAACAACCAACAACACAAAAACTTCTTTAAAATCATAGTTTCTGCATTTATTTCCTGCATTTAGATGAGGAGATAGCACCATTTAAATCCTGTTCAAAGGCTTTGTAGATATGAAATAGTTGGACCTTTTCAGGGAACGACTTGTGTCCATATGTAACAATGCTCTTGGTGTAGAGGCAAGAGACCTATGACATCAAAGCAAATACTAAAATCACAGTCAAAAGGAAACCCACCGCATGTCAAACCTAATATAATTTTCTAGTGCAATGTGATTTGCTGGAATGAGGCATTTTTACTCAACAATTATTCTTATAAAGTCTCATTTGGTGCAGATTTTCACTCACCATTCTCTTCAAGACATTCTGCAATGAGTCATATTGGACAACAGAGGCCCTTTCTTTGAAATTAGTCATAATAACCCACATGGCTGACACTTAGGAAGCCGTATGTGGAGTTTTCCAGATTAGGTTTTGTTTTGTTTTTCACATGAGCTGACAGCCTGATAGATGGGCTTATTTTAAAAACAGAGAAAAAAAAATCATAAATACTTTTGGCAACTACAGTAGTCTTAACAATAACACAGTGAAAACTTCCACTCTCAATGACCAAATTGTCTTAAAAAGAGTGAGTTGTGATGCTCATTTTCAGTATTCATGAGCTGGAAGAAGGAAAAAAAAATCCAGGGAATAATTACACTAATTTTCGTTCCAGCAGTTCAGGCACTTTCCCTGCTGAGAAACAAAAACAGTATAAGGAAAGAAAATTTCCTGGAGGTTATCTGGGGTATTACGGGTCAGTTACTTGAGCCTAAATACTTGTTCTTAGAGAGATGATGTTCCTGCTTGAAACCTTACAGAAAGGTTCCCTTTTTCTGTTGCAAACTGTAGGATTTATTCTCTGAGAAAGCAGACAGCAATACCGAGGGAATCAGAACATGAAGGATTAGTAGAAAATGCTAGTGCTAACCCAAGGTATGAAGTTTACAAAAAGCAGGTTTTGGCTTAAGTTAGAATCTGCGGCAGGTATGGGGAGATGTTCTGAAATAAGTGAAAGAGGAAATACAGATAGCTACAGGAGACAGAGGCCAAGAAAAGCACAAACTAGCAGAAAGACTGCACAAAAAGAAGTGGAAGAAACAGATAAGCATAGAATATATATACCAAATGACCTTAAATGCAATGGTGGATTGCTGTATATACAAATTCCTAGGAATGGAAGCCAGCGCATCACTCCCCTCCTCAGCTGGACAGGGAAGAGAAAAATATGACAAAAGGCTCATGAATTGAGATAAGGACAGGGAGATCACTCACCAACTACCAAAACAGACTCAACACAGGGAAATTAAATTTATTGCCAATTAAATCAGAGCCAGATAATGACAAATAAATGTTAAATCTTAAAACACTTTCACACTCTCCTCCCTTCTTCTCAGCCTCAACTTCACTCCCAGTTTCTCTACCTCCTCACCCCAACCAGTGCAGCAGAGTGGGGAATGGGGGTTGTAGTCAGTTCATCACACGTTGTCTCTGCTGCTCCATCCTCCACACACTCTTCCCCTGCTCCAGCATGGAACTCCTCCCAGAGGAGACAGTTCTCCACAAACTTCTCAAACATGGGTCCTTCCCACAGGCTGCAGGTCTTCACAAACTGCTCCAGCGTGGGTCATTTCCATGGGGTACAGTTCTTCAGGAATAGACTGCTCCAGTGGGGGTCCCTCATGGGCTAGCAAGTCCTGCCAGCAAACCTGCTCCAGTGTGGCCTCCTCTCTCCATGGCTCCACAGGTTCTGCCAGGAGCCTGCTCCAGTGTGGGCTTCCCACAAAGGGGTCACAGCCTCCTTTGAGCACATCCACTTGCTCCAGCGTGGGGTCCTCCACTGGCTGCAGGTGGATATCTGCTCCATCATTAATCTCCATGGGCTGCAGGGGGACAGTCTGCCTCACCATGGTTGTCACCACAGGCTGCAGGGAAATCTCCGCTTTGACACCTAGAGCTCCTCCTCCCCTTCCTTCTTCAGTGATGTTTGTGTCCACAGTGTTGTTTCTCTCACACATTTTCACTCCTCCCTCCAGCTGCAGTTTCTGGTTTTTTCTCTCCTTCTTAAGTACATTATCAGAGAGGCTACCACCATTGCTGATGGTGGCTTGGACAGCAGCAGGCTTGTCATTGTTAGTGGCATTGGCTTTGTCAGACGTAGGGAAAGCTTCTGGTGACTTCTCACAGAAGTCACCCTTGTAGCCCCATTGCTACCAAAACCTTGCTATGGAAACCCAACACACAGAGGAACAGCAGTGGGGTTTTGAAAAGTGAAATACTATGAGATCAGAGTACAAGAGATAATTATAATTAGGAAGTTTATTGCCAAAGTCACTGTTAAGTTTTAACTGTAATATCAAAGTAAGTCCAGACTGGATGGTAAAAGTAAGAAAGAAAAGTTTCCAGTCAGTTTTGTGCTTTATTATACCAGCAAACTGACAATGACAACGCATATGCACTGGGACCCTGATCACCACAAACTGCATCCTGCAATGGTTATTCCTCAGCTATACGATATTTCTTTTCCAGCTTTTCTGGCATCTGTTAATTCACCTCTGTTGGTTAGAAAGGAATTATGATAGATGGATAAAAGGTGTTTCTTATCCAAACCTGGAGGTAAATTCAGGTCTAAAAGGAGAGGAGATACACTGAACCTCCCAGATAATTTAATATCATCATTGGAAACCCCCTTATGATCCACAACACACACAAGTTACCTGGCACTTGCACTGAACTTCAAGATATGTATTATTGTACTTCAAACATTTGTTACATGCCGAGAATTCATAAGGAGCCAACTAAGCAAGATGATTATGATGCCTCCTGCCTTCTCAATTGGGCTAAAAAATGAAAAATTCTTTAAAGCGCTCAGTTATCTTCTCAGGAAAATGCCAGGGGAATTTTAATGGCCATTAAGAGTCCCAGCTGCAATGCAAAAGTTGGTCTAATGTATTGGACCTAATACAGTGCCTCTTCCCATCACAGCAGAATTGACTGTTACTGTTATACATGGATTATGCCTATTTTTCCCCTCCTTTACAAAATTTAAGTCTGTGATGTTCTCATCAAGGGAAATAATGATAGAGTTACAGAGGTCTGTGATTAAATTTGCTCAGCAGCAATCTGTAAATAACCTGCAGCATACAGTTTCCATTTTTTTGTTTCATTCTATAACCTGCAGAGAGTGTTGACTTCCAAGTACTGTTCAGGAAAAAGGAAAAGCACACAGATGACTGATTGGTCCTCATACTCTGAAATGAAAAATGATGAGCAGAAAGTCATCACAGGAAACCCCAGAAAAGAAACAAGTTTCAAACCAATGCATCTCCCCTACTTTTTCATCTGATTATTGCAAATAGCTTTTGTGCTGTGCCTTGTCCTCATCATGGGTCAATGAGGACAACTGCTTTGTATTTAAAAGAAAGCTGATTGTTGAACTCAGTGATCTCTTGCGGAGTGAGGAGGTACACCAAAATGACTGTTCATGGGTGATTAGAGTCGATAACGCTAGAACCTTGTGTTGTCTTCATCTGTATTTTTCTTGTCCATAAAATGAACAGAGCTTTGCACTGGGCTTTGACAGAACAGAGAGAGTGGGGCTTCTTCTGAACCCCACTGCTGTACCACTTAGACCTCACTGTTGACAGAGGACTCAAAAGCTGTACTTCTAGGCTGCAGGACAGTCTTAACAACAGCGTGATAATCTAGGGATACCCCAGATGGAAGAAATTCTGTATAGATCTCCATCTAGGTGTTTCCAGACCACATGGCATGTTTATTTTCTAAATTTCATCATCCTTCTGAGCTGCTTCTGATCAGTGGCGCCTGGAAGAAGGAAGTGCTTGGAGATCTTTCTCACCAGTCTCGAGCAGGTTTTCATTCCTCTGATCTTTGTGCATTTGTATTCATGGAATTTGTTATTGTTGCTTAACTTCCCAGAGAATCATTGGACTGAAGCACCTCTCTTCATTTCTCTAACTAGTGCCATTTGACCTGCTATACAGTTTAATCCAGTCTCCGCTTTTGAATGGATTTTCTCACAAGTGGCAATCTCTAACAGGGTCACTTTGAGAGGCAACCCCATTGCATGTTACCTTGCACCATAATGAGGGCAATTTCAAAAGGCATTCAATCAAAAGAGAGGGCGTTTTCTGCAAGAGGCTTGTGTCCTAGGTTTTCTCTTGTCCTTATGGGTGGCTGAAACTATTGAAACATCTCAATCTATGTCTTGTAATTGTGTCAGTTTTGTGTTTCAAAGTGACGTAAGTTGCAGCACTACTCTTAGCAGCAACTGGGAACTCTGCAAGTTTAAGGGAAGCTGAATTGCCCTTCAGGAAAGTGGGAGGACTCTTGCTTTCTCAGGCAGGCTTTTTCAAAAGATTTCTATTTACTTGGCTTATGAGACAGGAACAGATAGGAAGGCATGGATAAAGAATGAAAGCAGGCGAGCTGTCAGTATACTATTCATATTAGTCTGTATTTCAAGTTACTAGGAGGCTGTGATTTGCACTGTATATTAGAGCTTAGAATTTTTCCTCCACTGTAACAACTTGGCTGTGTATTTGCCAATCAACAGTCCTTTGACATTGTCATGGTTTAACCCCAGCCAGTAACTAGGACCATGCAGCTGCTCCCTCAATACTGCAAGCTGGGTTGGGGGAGAGAATCAGAAGAGCAAAAGGAGAAAAAAAACTCATGGGTTGAGATAAAAACAGTTTAACAGGTGGAGTAAAAGCCAAGCAACGAAGCAAAGCAAAATAAGGAATTCATTCACTGCTTCCCACAGACAGGCAGGCATTCAGCCATCCCGAGGAAAGCAGGGCTCCATCACAGGTAATGGTTACTTGGGAATACAAATGCAATCATGCTGAACGTACCCCCATTTCCTTCTTATTCCCCCACCTTTATATGCTGAGCATGACATCATAAAGTATTGAATATGCCTTTGTTCAGTTGGGGTCACCTGCCCCAGCTGTCTCTCCTCCCAACGTTTTGTGCACTCCCAGCCTACTCGCTGGCGGGGCAGAGTGAGGAGCAGAAAAGCCCTTGACTGCTTAGCAACAACTGACAACCGTAGTGCCCTACCAACCCCACTCTCACCCCAAATCCAAAACATAGCACTATACCAGCTGCTAGTAAAAAAGCATACCCCATCCCGAAACCATATTATCAACCCCTTATTCCATAGTATTTACATCATGCTAGGTCCCACACTATCCAATGTATCCTCATTAACCACCAACCCCCTTCCCATCCTTTGGTATAATCCAAAAATATCATTCCTTTAGTCTGTGGACCATCCCTGTGAAATGTCTGTTAAATGTCCATAAATGTCCACAAACTGTCCATGACTTTGGGCTCCATCTGTCATAATAGTCTTTCAATGCAGGAGAGGTGGTGTGTGGTGTTTTGTAGTGTTGTGTTGAGTTACTGGGCGCCAAATCCAGCTCACGTTGTGTTGCTGCTGCATTCCTTCTTGTCCTCACTTGGTTCAGATGGTTCCTGCTATAGTAATTCCTATAACATGCAACTCAAATCATACGTTACAACGATTTAAGGGTATATTCATTACAATCTGCATCCCTGGTTGTTTCGGGCCAGATTATAGGGTTTAACATTGCAACGAACTCCTCCCCTTGCTCCTAGCCTGTCTAGCAACAAGGGGTTCCTGCAGTAGTAATTCCCATAACATGCAACTCAAATCCTGGGGTTAGCTTTACTCTCTCTACCTCCCTCCCGCCACAATCCGAAACAGAGCACTACACCAGCTGCTAGCAAGGAAGTCCACCCCATCCCAGTCAAAAGCATGACAGACATTCATGCCATGAGGCCTTGTGTCTTTTCCCCATCTCTGCCTTTCCTCCTTTCTCTTTCTTATTTAAAACTCACAAAAGTGGCCGGATTGGTAGCCTTTGAAACTCACTGTCCATAGAAAAGGTACATCACATGTAGCTGTAGTGCCTCCCTTCCACATGAGCAGCAACACTGCCTTTGAGGAAAACTACTTGGTTCTGAGCCTCAACCTTGCTACAAGGAAACCATACCCTACACAAAGCACAGCCAACTCCTTCTCCAAAAAGTGAGTGTGCGAGCAATCTTTAGGAATTGCCAAAACGAGCACCGGGTTTTATTAGCTGTTTTGTGATGTTACCATTCAGCTACCGTGAACCCCATGGAGATCAACGACATATGTTGTTTGATTTTGTTTCAAAATGCAAAATGCATGTGAGTAGAAGCATTTTATTCAGTTTAGCTACTTTGCACCAGAATCATAAAAATCAGCAAAGGTGGGATCAGTTCATTTAATTAATTAGGCAGTTGCCACGGTAAAAAAACAAAACAAAACAAAACAAAAACCAAAAAAACCTCAACAAAGCAAAACAAACAAACAAACAAACAACAACAACAACAACAACAAACAGAAAAAAAACCCCAACCTAGCATATTTTTAAACAGGCACTTACACTGTAAGATATCTGAATGCCCCAGTGAGGTTTGTTTAAGGGACCATACCTTCTTTGAATTTTACTGTTTATTTCTACTTTCTTGCTTTCCCATGCCAAAAAAAAAAAATTCAGGGTAGAGAATATTTGGTGAGGAGCATCTCATCTGTAGTTGCTAAGGCTGTTTTTTGTCAGTACAACCATAACGTATTTTTTAGTAATTTTTAGACTGAATAAGGGCCACCAGAGTCCCATGTTCTCATCACCATTTATTTCAGAGGACAAACAGTTATGGAAAGTGGGATCTATTTCCTTGAAGAAGTGGACTAGAAACATGCAGAATTGGATACGTCCTAAATTAAGGTTGCATTTTCAAGCTTTTCTTTGTGATTAAGGATGCTAGAAAGGTTGGGGTTTATCTTCCTTATGTTTTTTAATACACAATAAAATTCTGATGACATTGCTGAAAAGTAAGAAATGAAACACTGGTATGTATTCTTTGTATATAGCTAATCCTAATTCTCCATGAAAAATAACACAGGATTTAGAAGCCACGTTTGTACTTTATACTTAGCAAACATGGTAACACTGGTGAGAAAATAAACTAAGGAATCATTACATAAGAGTTCTGAAGATGTACAGTTAAAACTGAGTAAGTTAGAAAAACTTTTTAAGGATGTTAAAAAAAAAGAAATTAATAAAATGTATCTTGGCACATGAAAAGCAAGTGAATTTCTCAGGTATCTAAGTAGTTTAACATTAAATTTTTACTTTCAGAAGCAAAAAAAAATTAGTAATTTCATGGCCTAATCAGAGTCCATACAGTTACTATGCATCTTCTACTTGTTTCATTTATGCAAATAAGCACACGTTTCCTATCACTGTGTAATGAAGATAGGTACACAGAATGACAGTTGCAGAGAAAGACACCCACCCATACACAAAGACTGGAAAAGAATGACACCTGTCTAGAGATACAGGGCACATATGATTTCATCTAGCACTAAGGAAATTAACACAGTAATAAAGATTCAATCCAACAGGTTTCAGTTGTCAGCAGCATCACTGTATAGGTGAGGCAAAGAAGAATAATGAGTGAAGACTGAATTCACATCTCTCTTGCTAACCTTGGTGCATGCCAGAAGCAACATAATTAACCATATGTTCCTTCAGCCCAAATGAAGAAAGGAGGGAAGGCTGGGGGGAGATGAGTTAACTGATGACTTTAACTACTTTGACAGAGCCAGGGTCTTCTCAGAGGTACACAGTTAAAGGATAAGAGACAACAGACAAAAGCTGTACCAAGGGAAATTCTGATTAGGTGCAAGAAAAGTCACAGTGAGGATGGTTGAAAATCAGAACAAGTTACTCAAAGTAGCTGTGGAATATCTTTGGAGGTATTCTAAATTAGACTGGACAACTGGAGCAACCTGAACTTACCTTGAAGTTAGTTTTGCTTTGAGCAGGAGAACAGACCAGATGACATGTATGCCGTAATTTTGGGATTGCAAAAACTATGCCGTCTTGGGTATCTTGATAACAGGGAAGTACCTGTTATTTGGTACAGCCAAATGATTAGCATCCCACTGAAAATACCCTTTCATTTCCAATGTTTCAGAAAAGTCCAGATGCATATTAAACAAGTTCATGTAACCAGACATTTAAAGATTATTTATATGCAGTCTGAAAATCATAGACTCATAGAATGGTTTGTGTTTGAAGGGACCTTACAGATCATCTAGTTCCAACCCCCCTGCCATGGGCAGGGACACCTCCCACAAGACCAGGTTGCTCAAAGCCTCATCCAGCCTGGCCTTGAACACCTCCAGGGATGATGGGACATCCACAGTTTCTCTGGGCAACCTGTTCCAGTGCCTCACCACCCTCACAGTAAAGAATCAGTAAACACAAATGTCGGTGTAAGCAAATGCATGACAGCAAAGGACCAGCATTCTCTGAAACTGCTGTGTTCACTTCTTTGCCTTTCATGGTTTTTGAGGGGACAATTCTACATTCACCTGCCTAGTAATATTGCAATAGCCATAGTAACCACAACAGAGACTGCACATCCCAGAATCTGCAGGATTTCATCACCCTAGGAATCAGCCACATGAATAACCAGCATGAATTCGGTCTCAGAATTCCACGTAATATTCAAGTAAAATAACTTGTCTGTTACTTTCACTGGGTGAGGTTTTTTTTTTTACAAACTTCTACCAAGTTCCCAAAGGCCTTGCATTGTTCTTGGTAAATATGTATATATGTATATGTTATCCATATATATACATATGTCATATATTGGTATACGAAGGTATCTGTAGCTCAGGGATTAAGTGTGCATATGGAGAAGAAAGATGCAGCAGCTGTTTTCACTCAGTGTTCAAGACCAGTGATAGAATTTTTGTCCCTGTCCACCTCTCTCCCTGTGAGCAGCTGTATGAAAGCAGTCCTATTTAGCTATTGATGACTTGATTCTGCAACGGTATTTCCAGGGAGTAGCATCCTTCCCATTGCCATTGTCATCTTGGGACTCACAAGGAGCCTTCAACTAACACTTGTTAGTTGATAAGAGAGGAGGTCTGTAAGCGTCAAAAGTGGGGTTTTTTTCCTAGCTTTTCTCACGATCAGTTTTCTTGCTCACACTTGAACCACTTCCCTTGGCAAGGAATAAAGCAATAAAAGGTGATCTCTCTTCATGTTTACCCAATATATGTGCTGACCTCCTTGGGATTGTTTGCTGCTCTTCAAGCTAACTTCCTGGAGCACTTATCAGATGGCACAGATGCCTGCTATGACTGAAAGTATTCTCATGCACTGAGTCTATGCAATCTTGGGCATATTAGGCTACACATACTCTTTTACATTCTACTGTTAAAGTTTTTATGCATAATAATATTGTGTATTGAATTAGACATGGTCACACCAGCTACTCGCCTTTCTCTGATATCTTCCTGCCCTTTTGACAGCCTTAGCTGTAGCTGGTGCTGCCAGAGTTTATTTATTTTCTTGTCAGTGGTGGCAGTTGGAGTAAAGGCTGTTAGCAAGGATTATTTGACTTTATTTGCTGAATGGAGGAATAGCATTCTGAGTTTCCTTTTCCTGCTGCTTTCTCCCTTTTTGTCAGAGATAGTTTTCCTTCAACAGTAAAGAGAAAATATGAGAACAGAATAGCAAAAATAGAAAAAAAATGGTTGTCATATTTGAGATTTTTAGCAAAAGAAATAGAGTCTGCAACAGAAAATAGATGTTTTGCTACTTACTTCCCGTTCTCAACCTATTTTTTGTGAACTGCAATATCCACAATCCTGTACCAGAAGTATTTAGAGTCTGGTGATAACAAAGCTAAGACCGAATGACCCAATACTTCTCTTCCATCTGTACATCCTGAAAATAGTGAAGAAACAAGATGGAATGAAAAGCAGAGTGCTGGGAAAGACAGCTACAGTTCCAGTACTACCACATACACACACACAAAAAAAAAAAAAAAAAACCAACATCATTCAGTACAGGATTAGTGGTTATATCTTTAGTTTGGGTCTGCCACTGCACCTTCTTACCACAGCAGGCACAGCATTCAGATGTGTCTGCCAGGAGACAGCAGGCTGATGCACTTTACATGCCTGAGAGAGGCTGAGAGAGTTGGTCAACTGACAGGCTGAGTTGGGGTTATTCAGCCTGGAGAAGAGAAGGCTCCGAGGAGACCCTATAGCAGCCTTCCAGTACCTGAAGGGGGCCTACAGGAGAGATGGGGAGGGACTCTTGATCAGGGAGTGTAGCCATAGTACAAGGGATAACATTTTTAAACTGAAAGAGGGTAGATTTAGATCAGACCCTAGGAAGAAATTCTTGACTGTGAGGTGGTGAGACACTGGAAAATGTTGCCCAGAGAAGTTGCAGATGCCACATCGATGGAAGTGTTAGCGGCTTAAAAATTCCTCTTAGTATCTTAAAACTCACAAAACAGTGTGTTTAACAAGGGATCTTTCCTCAAAACATTGCAGTGGATTCCAAGCTAGAAAGCCAAATGCAACTTTTGGCTTTATGACCATGTGGTTTTTAATAATTAAATAACTCCATCTATGTGAACCTCATTCTCAGACACAGTAAAACATTTCTTACCTTAGGACAGTTAATTGAATTAATATTGAAATTTCAGCCCAGGTAGCCTTTTGTCTGTCTTGCACTCAAGAGGAAGCCAGGCACTGTGGATAAGCTCTCCCAAAACTCTGTGTAAAGCATGAAGTTATTTTAGGAGCAAATCATGAATGTTTCACAAGTTGAGCACAATAAAAGCCTGCACTAACAATGGTCGTATTTGAAATGCATTAAGGAATCATTAAACAATTCAACAGTTCCCTGGCACTTGAAAATAAAAAGTCAATTATATTGGCTATATTTCTATCTTCTTCTCTGGTCTCTCACTCAGAGATGAGTAGTTCCCATTCCTTTGAAAACACTCTGTCTTCTTTTCAGAGAAGACACAAAACAAATGGATTTTTTTGGAGAAACACCATTTTACTTTCTTCACCCTCTTCCTTTTGGAACAGCTGGCCACAAGCAAAATATTTGCAAGAGGGCTCTCATCTCACAGTGGGAGGCAGAGTGCCTATTTTCTCCGCTATAGTGCTGAGTTGTGGTACTGCCTAAACCTCTTTGTTCATCCTCACCTGAAGCAGCGCTGAAGGCACAGGTAGAGAAGTTCAATCATAAGCCTTAAAAAATTCAAAATACATTTTGAGTGCAGTCAGTAGTATTTTTAATAACTCATTTTATCTTCAGAAACAAACCACTCCCAATGCTGCTTGTCAAATTCTGCATCTACATAATGAACTAATGAGCACTGATTGATTAGCAGTCTTGTAGTGTGGACACCCTTCCCTCAGCATTTCTCCAGTAGAAATGCACACACAAATGACTGAAAATTCAATGTCTAAAACCCAATTGCACCCCTCTATTTATAGCTTCATATGTGTTAAAATGATTCCCTGATAATCCAAAAAGGTGTACAGCTACCAGTGATAGCCACTGGCAGCTTCATGCCAAAAGCAATATAACTTTCTGTCCCCCTTGACAACCGTAATGTTTAATTATGTGACCTCAATTAACCAGCCCTAGAAATAAAGGGATTTCCTATCCTTTGACTATCCTGTACTTTTATATTATCTGCATAAATCCCAGTTTTCTCCTGGCTTGCATCATAGTTATTTGATCTTCCTTTCTACTTTCTGAATTTTATTATAATTGACTAAAATTATCTTTATTCAACTGTTAAATCTAAGAATACTTAGATTCCACTGCCATCAATCTGTCTTTTTTTTTCTAAGGAAAGCTAAGGTTAGAAGAAACAGCAATGCACTAAATGGAGTCAAAAGGACTTTTCACAGCCAGATTCCTTTCTCCCTCCCTCCATTTCCCAGGTCAACACAGAAACAAGACAGTAGTAAGAATTAAAGCTCTTCTCATAGTCCCTTTCTTAATAGCATAATTCTCTCCAGCTGAGCCCAGCCACATTTCCAAGGGCACGGAAAATCCACTAATTATTTTGCTCAGAGTTTCAGTGTTAACCCTTGATATATAAGTCTATAAAATTTCTCATCTATTTGTATTTGCAACTTCAGTCTAAATTACTTTGTACTGTAACTATTCATAGCACAGACAATACCAAAACCATCCCTGTTTAGCCACACAACAAATGAAATTTTCATAATGAAGTGAGATGATGTTCATATAGCCTGGAAAACTGATCTGATATATCTCCATAAGATACAGGGTAGTTTTGCTGGCAGCCCTTCTGAGTTAATTTTCTTTCTAGTGACTGCTGTGACAGGAATTTCAATAATACATATTGGTTTTGTTTGTTGCTAAGTGATGTTTACACTATTCATGGACTCTTTTCAGCTTCCCATAGAAGCATAGACAGAACAATTGAATAGCCAATGAAATATTCTATACCATACACATCATGTTCAGTATATAAATTGGGGTTGGTCAGGGGGTAGGAATCCGTGATCACTGCTCAGGACAGTGCCAATTCACTGGGCAGTGAGTGACCCATGTCATTATTATTATTATCATCATCATCATCATCATCATCATTATTATTATTGGTTTTTTACCTTTTCTCTTATTGTTTCTATTAAAATGTCTTTATCTCAACTCACAAGGGGATTTTTTTGCTCCCATTCCCCTCCTTTTATTTCCCTTCTCTCCATCGTTTGGTGTGGCAGGAAAGAAGGTGGAGTTAAATTGCAGCTGCATGTTTCTAGTTGCCAGCTAGGGTTAGACCACGACAATGCATTATTGTTTATCAACACTGTCTGGCAAAGAGCACCACATATTTTACTCCCGAGGATAGATCAACTCTTCACATAACAGTTCTTACGTAAGCTATAGTAGTTTGTGTTCCCTCACGCCACAAGTAGGTATGATCTCTCTTCAGAAATCAGCCTGTGTTGGATTTGCACGGCAAGATTTTGGTAGCAATGGGGCTACAAGGGTGACTTCTGTGACGAGTCACCAGAAGCTTTCCCTATGTCAGACAAAGCCAATGCTAGCTGGCTCCATCAACAGACTCACCACTGGCCAAAGCTGAGCCCATCAGCAATGGTGGTAACCTCTCTGATAATGTACTTAAAAAGGAGAGAAAAAACCAGAAACTGCAGCTGGAGGGAGGAGTGAAAATGTGTGAGAGAAACAACACTGTGGACACAAACATCACTGAAGAGGGAGGAGGAGGAGGAGCTCTAGGTGCCGAAGCAGAGATTCCCCTGCAGCCTGTGGTGACAACCATGGTGAGACAGACTGTCCCCCTGCAGCCCATGGAGATTAATGATAGAGCAGATATCCACCTGCAGCCAGTGGAGGACCCCACGCTGGAGCAAGTGGATGTGCTCAAAGGAGGCTGTGACCCCTTTGTGGGAAGCCCACACTGGAGCAGGCTCCTGGAATGACCTGTGGAGCCATGGAGAGAGGAGGCCACACTGGAGCAGGTTTGCTGGCAGGACTTGCTAGCCCATGAGGGACCCCCACTGGAGCAGTCTATTCCTGAAGAACTGTACCCCATGGAAATGACCCACGCTGGAGCAGTTTGTGAAGACCTGCAGCCTGTGGGAAGGCCCGTGTTTGAGAAGTTTGTGGAGAACTGTCTCCTCTGGGAGGAGTTCCATGCTGGAGCAGGGGAAGAGTGTGTGGAGGATGGAGCAGCAGAGACAACGTGTGATGAACTGACTACAACCCCCATTCCCTATTCCGCTGCACCAGAAAGGGAGGGGTGGGGGAAGGTGTTTTAAGATTTAGTTTTTATTTCTTATTATCCTACTCTGATTTGAGTGGTAATAAATTAAATTAATTTTCCTCGAGTCTGTTTTGCCTGTGACGGTAGTTGGTAAGCTATCTCTCCCTATGCATATCTCAACCCACAAGCCTTTCATTCTATTTTCTCTCCCCTGTCCAGCTGAGGAGGGGAGTAATGGGGTGGCTTTGGGTGGGCACCTGGCATTCAACCAGGGTCAACCCACCACATGGCTTTAGTTTAAAAGCTATACTCAAGTTTTTGAACTTTAAAGACCGTAAGAATAGTCACTTATTGAATATTTATTGGATGTATGTGTGAATGTAAGTATAGCACATAACAACCCAGGAGTGATCATAAATTTGACTGTACACTTCTCAACTACTGGAGAATTCTTAAGTGCATTGGATCAACTTCTTTTTTTTTGGTGCGTGTTATTGTTATATCTTTTCCTCTGAGCAGTATTTCCAATGCCTTGTTTCTCCGTGCTCTAGACACGTTTTCCAACTAGTATGCAATTCACTCTGTGAAAAATATTTAAGAGCTCTGGTCTGTAATTATCTTCATCCTTGTAGCTCTTTAAAAGAGATCTTCTGTTTTTCTCCCAGTAACTGAGCACCACATTTGTAAAAATGTGTTGGCCTATCACACAGAAGAGTTAACTCAGTAAATTCAGCAAATACAGTTTGGAGACTGTGGTAGCTGTAAATCTCCAAGAAAACAGGATTCAGAAACTGCAATAATTCTACCACAAGTTGGACTTAAGAAAAAATTCTAAGTTAAGATTCAGTATGGAGGGCAATAAAGATGCTTCTCTTCATTCTTCGTATTAATACAGAAATGTGGAGTGGAGACCAATTCCAGATTGTTTTTAGGTGTTTGCAAAAGAGATGTCAAAACCACTTCAAGCTCTTATTTTTATTTTTTTGAGAAACATATGTCCCAATTATCTGAGTCTTTGAATACATATTATGGTATTTTTAAAGCCTCAAGGGTAGTCTGAACTGCTTACTTCAAATTAACATTATATAATGAAAACATATCTGTAAATATTCATAATTTACCTGTCAGAGATTTTGAAAAGCACTGTTCTGGTTCTAATCAAACACTCCTTTCTGCTGATGTTTAGAATGGTTTCTCCCAATTTCAGTAATGTTTTCACTAGATTTTGCACATAGGGTAAGGAATAATAATACAGTATCATTTAATTGAATTGCCATTATGACAAGTTTTACAATGAGCCATTTAAGACACAATATTTTATAGACTGCTATTAAATGGAATTAATTGGTTCAACTATGTATCTCCATGTGAAGATGCACATGTTCTGAAACACGTTTATACGTACATGCAGGTATGTAAATGTATACACTGTGGAAACACTTATCTGGACAAAGAAGATACAACCACTGCAAAATTTTCTTTTAAAATCCTGTTTTATAATATTGCCAGAGTCCCAGATAGCAATGCCATTATCTGTCATAGCTTTTTATTCTGCTTTTTCTGCTCCTCCCCAATTCTTTCTTAAAGCATGAGTAGGGGGATCATGAGATACTTCTATCACAACTGGCACGCACAGTGAAATCAATGTTTACAGCATTTTGTACACCTACAACTGACTCTAACAACTCTGGCCTTTTCTTTCCTCAGTCTTTCCCTCTTTGGCAGTTCTCCGCATGCCTCAGTTCCTTGACCTGTGTGGTTATTCTAGAACCTCTGGTTCTGCCTAAAAGCAAAAGGAGTAAGTTTCTTGGGTTGTGCTAGCCATGGGAGCACTGAGAGACTGGTAACTCCAACTGCTCTCATTCCACACATGAAAACATTTCGGTTAGTCAAAGTAGAGGTTTCAAAGGAGCACATACATTCTTCCTCCTCTGCTAAACACCATCTCTCAGGACTCACCTGTGTCTCTGGGGTGCCTCTCAGAAAACTCACTTGCAATATTTGAAATATCCAGATATCCATAAAGGGTAAGACATAAGTCTTTCACCATAATGCTTGCTTTCTGAAGACCACCTTATTAATAAAGGCTGCTACTTTCAGAATTTGGATAGACAAGGTTTTACAAACACACAGGCAGAGATAGCCCACACCCCAACAAAGTTTAAGTTTGCAGTTACCTTGATTGTCAAATGAACAGCTGGCACTGCATTCACACAGCCTTAACCTTCACATAAATGTTGTGCATGAGAAGAAAAAAGCAGATTAACAACAGCATGTGAAAATGGGGACTGCAGTTCCTGGCCTCAAAGTCTCATCCCTAGCCATGGAAATCCCACCCTTTTCCTCTCGAATGGGCACGAAAGGTGCATTTCATCTTAATCTTCTAGCCACAAGAGCTAAACCTGTAAAAGCTGGTAAGGCTGACATAAGTACATACTCCTGTATCTACTGTGCTTCAAACTACCCCTGCTTACTTTTATTATTTCAAACATTGTAATGTTAAAATTACCGATACTTTTTTTTTTAAAATGCAGTAATGGCTAAAATTCTGATAAATTACAGTGGGTGTTATTTTTAATAATTTAACATAATGGCTGCAGCTTTTTCACTAAAGTAGCAATTAAGTCATCACAGTTGCCTGGCCTACACAAATTTATTGTGTCTGTTTTTATTGCTCATACCTTCAGAACCATTTTGCCACATAATCTGACACTAAAGGCAGAAATCATGAAGGGAAAGCTGGTAGGAAAAGAAAGGTCATTAATTGAAACTCTTATTTTTTATTATGTTCCACTGATATTAACACAGTTTTAAGTGGCTCTGCATCTCAAACGTTAAGTTTTCCCATGTAATCACCATTTCTGCAAGTATGTGTCTGAATACATTTCTCATTCAGAACCAGAAAAATGCACATTCTGATATCACCAGAATCATCTGGTTTTAAGGTGCCTCTGCTCTATAGCTAACCTTTTAATTCTTGATTTGTTCATGAGCAATGTTTATTCCCATATTTCTGGCATGCCAATGTCTTGTTCTTTCATAGAAGCCAATGTCCTGATGCATAAATTCACATCATTTCACTGCTCTGTCTGCTGCTCCAAATACTGAAGCAAAGTGCTTGTCACCACTTTACAGCAGGTCAGCAAGGAGTCATAAGGTGACTTTTAGCACAAACCTCATATTTAATATGCATAGCAGTCAAATTCTTTCCTCCCAGTCTTGTTAGCAATTTGAAGATTTTGGTATTTCTTTTTAATATTTCTAAATGGATGAAAAAAGGAGGCCAACAATTCGGTCATAATGATTTGCTTCGTTCCTGGTCTCTTGAGTGGCATTAGACAAAACTTTTACCTTTCCTGTGCCTTGTTTTCCCTATTTGTTTTAAGCAGTAGTGATAGTAGTGACCCAGAAAGTCAAACCTCTGAAGTCTTTGACCCTAGTTCAGAATAACAACTGCCAAGACAATTCCTTGCCTTCCATAGGGCTTTCTCAGCAATCCAAAAATCAAGCTTCTCCTAATCTCCCTAGTAATTTTGTGACATCTCAGTAAAATTATTACAATTGTGTATTTCTGATAAGGACCTCCAAGTTGCCACTCCAGATGATAAGAATATTTGGGAAACGAATGTCCATGTGCCCCAGAACATATAACAGTGAGAGGACAGAGTCACAGAAGGTGAAAAATACCTATTTTGGGGACCTACACCATTGGCCTATAAGTGGACCCAAAGTCTTTCCATGTGTTTTGATAAAGAGACCTTCCTCCATTAGGAAAGAAATGGCAATCACAGCCCTGGAGAGTCAGGAGCCATCCTGCCTTGACAGCCTCATACTGCTCACTAGAGATTTGTGTGAGCATAAACGTGGCAGTTTCAGCTGTGTACAGCAGGTGAGAGCGTGGACACGGGCAAGGAGTGTGGAGTAGCCAGCGTGTTATCAATCAGCAGCTGAGCTTACCTCATTCATGTAGCCATGCCCCAAGCTACCACTAGACTAAACCACCTAGTAATAAAGTATTAATATACAGCAGGGGCCTAATTATGTAGACCAAGTTACAACTGGCCCTCATTTTCATGTGAAAAATTGTGTTTTTGAAAATCCTAGCTGAAGGCTTTGCAGAAACAGTACGCTGTCACATCAAAACCCAGTCACATCAGGTATTCTGTCCTTGGTATAATACGAGACCCAGGGGGACTGATCAGTTTAAAAAGAGAAACTAGTCTGCCCCAGGCAAAAAAAATAATTCAGAACAACACTAATTCACACTACCAAATGGAATAAGACAGCAAGCTTTCCTCTCTATCCTCTCACTCTCTCTTCATCTATCCTCCCTCCCTACAAGAAAAAAAAAAAAAGAAATCTGCCTCACCAGCTACTGCAGCTTCAGGGGATTATTATTATTCCCCTAAACACCAGTTTAAGCCAGAACATTCTTGCTGCCACAAACAAAATGCTACATGTGTACACTGGGTAAATAGGAAGCATTACGGGAAAGACGTTATCTTAGTCATCTCTTGCACATCCTTCATTTCCAACTAAAGGAGGTGCTATCCGAGCCACTTAATAAAGGGATTAAATACGTTGTCTTCAATTCCTCTAAACACAGCAAAAGGAACTCCAGGTATGCTCGTGCTTCCTATGTCCAACAGCATCATCAGTTCAGGCAACAAGGAAGCTCTGTTCCTGCAATAAAACCACAGTGTTACGCAGGGTGGTGGGGGTTTGTCCTTCCCCCTGCCCCGGTTTCCCTCGCTGCAATCAACAGCTAAATTGATCTGACACTTCATCCGTACAGCAAGGTCCCCAGGGAGAGGGTACGTATGCAGTGTATGGAGTGCATTGGGGAAGAGACAACTTAGGGGGGGAGGCAGGGAGGGGGAGGCAGGGAGGGGGGAGATAAAGGGTTCAAAAGTAAAGTCATCAAAAATAATGAGGCTGTTCCGCCCAGCTTCCACTGCAGCAGAGGAGCAAAGTGCCCTTTCAAATTGGGTGTCCCAGCTTCACAGCTGAAATAACTGGTCATAGAAAGCTGCAAGCAAATTGCCTTGACAAGGCTGTTACTGTTGTAAGAGTTCAAAGGTTTTGGACACTAGGTCAGCAGCTGCCAATCAAGCGGACAGAAAAAGCTGCTCGTTGAGCCTGTGATTTCTACCTAGGCTACAATTATCCCTGACTATTCCTGTACCTCAGCAGCTCCTCTGATTAAACCAGCCTCCCTTTTACATCTCTTTCAGAGTGCGATTCACACACTAATTAGTTGCCTGCTCTCCACTGGGATGTCAGACCCTCAGTCAATTTATCTCTATTTCAGCCTGCTCAGAGTGACTTCCCCAGTTATCAAAATTTAATCATGCCTTCAAAAATGTTGAAAAGTGGTCATTAGAGGCAAAAGGCCACAGGATACAATATTCATTTTTCTCTATCTTCCAGTCATCCAGCTGGCATCTATAATGGATATCCTGGGGGCTGTGAGAACACGTTGATTTATGCAACCTTGCTCTTGCTCTCACTGTGGTGCACCAGTCTGCTTTAAAGAACAGGTTTTAACAAGGTCTGAGGTGGGAGGACATTAATCATGGTAGCATTGTATGTGGAAAAGGGTGCTGTGTAGTCAGAAGAACCCCCTACAGCAGGGCAGTTAGATTTTTTTACCACCATCTCAGAGATAAAGGAGAGTTTGACAATTGATTAGACCTTTCTGTAACCTTGCAGTCCTGTGAAATGATGAGAGAGAGAAAGGGAGGGGAAAGAACGGTAAGAGGGGGAGGGAGAGCGAGACAGAGAATGATTCTCATACTGACGGTCTTAAATGTGCAATAACTTTATGATTCTTGACTGAAACTGGCTATCAAAATCAGTCCCAACTCAATACAGTCTAAAAAAGAAGATCATTTTTGGAATAAGAGTCCTTTCAGCTGTACATGTCAGAGGCAATCATGGGCACCAGCAGCCTGCAGTGACTCCCCTGAATACTCTGTATTGCACAGTGAAACCCTGATAAAAATGGCATTGGATAACATCAATCCCAGCTGTAACGTTCCAAAGTAGGTTTCAGCAAAATCAACAGTGATGAATTGAAATTTGTTGACAATAGGCCAGGGGAGGGGGGGGGGATAAGGGGGGAGTGATTATTATTCTGTCTTTTTCTTCCTTGAAACCAGAGGAATGATTTCCAAACCTGGGTGCATGCAACTGAATGCATACATTTGCATGCAATGAGCCAATGCAGAATACGAAGGCAAAAACTGAGTGTGCAAATCAGATACTTGCTTTTGCCCATGGAGGATTCCCTGGTGAGCAATGCATATGCAAATGAGTGTTAAAAACTGGGTTCACCTAATTTGTTTAAACTACCCATGATATCAGTGTTTTTGCCCTTGTCCAACTTACAGGATCACAGGGTCACAACCCAGAGTGGCTAGTGCCGGGCACAGTGAGAATGCACATTGTGTTATGCTTCCCCCATACCGCTCTGGCAATGTGACTTAATCCTGAACTGCAATCCCCCTGCTATTTCAGTCCTGAGCTTTTCTCTCTGCCACATGCAATAATTGCCATTTTCCATTCTCCTGTCCTGGGATCTCTCAAGCTGAAGAAGTCTCCTGAGCTCCCGCCCTCCCTCCTCACTGATACTTGAGACCCTGGGGGTAAATGTTCAGCACAGTATGTAGGCATTGAGCTGAACAACTCATTACTGGTATGGGGAGGAGAATGCAACTAATCCTCATATCACGCTGGAAATTTAACCCTGGATGTCATAAGAGACTGTACTTCTCCAAAGACAAAATCAAAATGAGAAAGAAAATGAAAAATAAAAAATAAAAAATAAATAAAAAAAAAAAAAAAATCAAGAGCATCCTCCAATTCCCCTCTTGGGGAGTTGGTGGACTGAAATCCCTGTCCTGGCTGTGGCCAGCCTGCCAGCCTACCTCAGTTTTCCCTCTCGATTGCTGCCAGCTGCTTGAGGAGGTGCAGACAACCTGTCAAGGGCAATCTTTGCCTATGTCAGATTCTGATCTTGGTATTACAGCTCAGTAAAGGAAATAGCATCATATCTTTAAAAGCTTTGGGTCACAAAATGCAGGGGCAATTTTTTTACGACTGTACACGGACATTCCCCGTAACACCTTCTCCCAGCATAATGTGGGGAAGTCTTCCAGACTTCAAGTCAGTCTACCTTTCAACCATGTTCTGCAATCCTAGATATTAAGGAATTCTGCATTAGGTTGCTAACCTGTTTCTTGGTCTTTCCTGCTGCGGCAAAAAGGACATCAAGCACCAGCTATTCCTCTTCAGCGTACCGGCTCCTCCAGGCAAGCATTTCACCTGTCGCTAAGCAGCCCACGTTATGATACACCGTGAGACACATTCAAAAGGATTTAGGCTTATAATTTAGAGGGGGATATTGGAGGTGGGAACACGAGAGTGCATGTGCCTGGCCACATTAATTTCAAACCAGATCCTTTCAATTCAGGTGTACTGTTTATACAAGCAAGGCCTGAGTACATTAGTTAAATGTAGTCAGACATAGCATTTACCTTAGACTGCATTAGTCTGAGCGCTACTGAAAGTTGCTCAGTTTCCAAAAAGGGTTGAATGAGTTCACCTACGTTTTGTAAGCAGCTGCCCGAGGTGGGGTGTGTGAAGGGGGCCACCAGCCATCCCACGTTCCCTGTATTCCTGGGTGAACTGTGAGCAACATTCAGCAGGCCAGTGCATAAAGATCCTGTCCTCATGCTACCCTACAAGGCATTTCAACCCCATGGAAAAATAGGTTTGCTGAATTCTGCCTTCAGCGCCTCTGCAAAACCCAGCAGTGATGTTTTTGAGAAGGAACCTTCTGTTTTCCGCTATGGATTTTGTGCTTTCAGTCGATAACATATACTGCAGACAGGACATACATGGGCCATCTCTCAGAAAAGAGGCAAAAAAGATTTTAAAGGCAGGAAGGATGAATCTTGAATGTAAGCAAGAAAAAGGGCATGCAGGTGATTTTTACTCAGAAACAAATTTGTGATGTTTCTTTCTTGATCCACTCCAGATTATTCAAAGAATATTCATGAGGAAAAATATCAGCTCTTTTCCTGGACTGCTACAAGACTGTCAGTATGAATAAAAGGTAACAAAGGATGCTGGAAGATATTAACTGCACGAGAGTAGGAGCCTGCAGTTGCTAGTATTTTGGACAGCAGGTATTTTGCATCAACATCTTCCCATACTGTATGTCAACTACAGAGAAACAGAAGCATTAGATGTGGTCTCTGTTTGGTAGAAGTGAGTGTAAGTACAGTACTAAATTATGGTTTTGCTCCAATTGCTCCGTCTTCCTGGCACCGTTGGCAAGCATGAAAGCTGTAATTTTCATTAAAAGACTCATCCAGATATTTGGCAGCAATTATATTATTCCTAGAGCCACTCAGTCACAAACAGACAATTAACCCATAAAGCAGTGATCATACTAGATTTATTTTCATTTTTGTTATATATCAGTGACGCAAAAAGAGAGAAGAAGTTGCAAGGATCTTTGCAATGAAAAAAAAACCTCACCACAAGGTAACAAGTTAATACAGACCAAAGAGTTTTGCAGTTCAGTCTTTATTTTTTATTTCAATAATATAACAGAATGAAATCAAGTTAAGAGCTAAGAAAAAAATACATTTAAAAATAGAAGAAAATATCCACATTACATGGAGAATATGAAGGAACAGTGAATCACTTCCGGTATTGTAAAAATGCTTACGATAGCTGATGACAACATTACAGGAATTTACAAATGTGTATGCATCCACTTTCCTTGTGTGTATATATATGCTTACGCAGACATAAGAGTGAATTCATATGACAGTTGAACTGAAAAGTGTCAACTAAAGCAAATGATATTATGATGTATTCAAATCACTTCCAAACAGTCAGAGCCTCATCCTCTATTTTTGCTTCTTAAGGATCCAAATTGACATAAAATAAGTACTTCAGGAGACACCATTTTTCAACTGGAAGATACTCAGTAATATACTATTAGTCAGATTCAATAAATAACAATAACACTCATTTACATACTGTGGCAACCGTATAGACAGTGCACTCACCAGGAAAAATTAAATGCTGAAAATTTTCAGAAGCCTTAATGGAAAGTAATTCACCACAAGCCATGTGATCCTGAGTCAATCCATCAGATTTTCACTTCCACAACTCTGGAATTTTACTCTGAAACTGTCATTCAAGCAGATACATAATCCCAGGCAGTTTAACTGAAACTGAAGTTTTTAACTAGGAAAAGCTCTTAAGGTCCTAGCACAAACTTTTAAGAAGATGGAAGCCCTTGTACAGCTTTCAGGAAAACAGCTTTCTTTTTTGAAAACTGAGTTTCTGAAGGTTTGTGTTTCATTCTGAACATTACCCTCTTTTTTATATATATATATATATTATAAATTATAGGATAGACCTACACTCATATGCATAAAAACAGAGTCATTAAAATGGTTCAAAATAAAAGATTTTAGAAGGAGGAACACATCTTTTTCATATATTGAGTAACTAAGAGGACACATTCAAAACACCACCAAACAATTTAAAGTGAAGTATTGTTTGTAAATATGAACTCAGAGATGCTTTCTTGGTTGTGGGTTGCAAAATGGAAATAATAACTCACAGGTAAATAATCTTTTTCTGTTGGTGTCTTCATTTCACTTTTTTTATCCCTGCACAAGGCAGCAAATGTACAATGTTAGAAGCCACTGCCAAATCCAGGAAATAACCAGATAACATGAATATTACTCACCACAACAAAATACACACTTTCAAGATATACAGATAAAATAACCCACATGTTCTAAAGTAACCCACATATAGCAAAATTATAACCCTGTTATATTTATACACATGGGTGCAGTTTTCATACACTATTATAGTCTCATATTATATATCTTTAAATCATGCTGCGAAAGTTTCTGCCTTCCCCTAATGCCGGCTCTAATTTAGGATGAACAACTACTCTCATAAAGAAAAACTGCTGCTGCTGCTGTTTATTAGGCTGCAGAAAGGTCTCGCTGACTAATGTCCCAGGATTAAATGAATGTGGAATAATAAGAGCTGATTTATTCGTACTCCAGTAGGATAAAGCTGCCACTGATTTTACAAGAAACTATTCATCTGAGGGCTACTATAGCTAGTAAATTGTGGCTGTTGCTGAAATTAGTCTCCAGGCCTTCATGCAATCTACAGAGTGAAGTAGCAATGCGGTAATAAAGCTATTGTGAGTACTTGGTGTATTTAAAAGGTCCCACTTTTATCCCTGTCTTAAGGGATTCTAAAAGTCAGCTTTTCAGACTTTCATTCCCACCAGAAAGTCTACTGGCCTTTGCCTACGATTTACATTTCTACCCTGGGAATGTATGAGAATTAAAAATGTATAGGTGGTGATAAAGCAGAAGAAATCACATGCTGGTGAGTTTTGGCTTCTTTTATTTTTTTTTCTTTGCACAGCCTGGAGTAATGTTTTCATTTCAGCATTACATACGGGTACACAGATCTCTGTCCAGGCCAGAAATGTAAGTGAAAAGACCAGTAAAATTAATCCCCAATAAGATAGCAACAAAACCTTTTTTAAGATTTCCTAAAAATTTCCTGATGTTTGCACTTAGATAACAATGAACCAAAAATGAACCGAATCACATTAAAAGATACAAAATGAAATTGACTGAATGGCAAAGAATTACCAGACCCCGTTAAAAAGAAGAAATAATGGAAAATTATGTAAATAAGAATTTAAAATGGAAAAACATACTTATACAGGACTGAGAGCATTATATCATGATCCAGTAAAAGGCTGAATAGAATTGCATCGAATAGACATTTGCAGAGATATGAATAAATTGCTGAGCTCTGTGGATAACCACCCATATTGAAAATAAAAGTGAAAGCCTTTTCATCAAATTTATAAATCTCAGCATGCAAATTTTATTTAAAATTAATTACATTTTTGTCTGTCAGGAATATGTCTTCCAGGCTAAAGATCAGGTTATATTTCTAGAGTTAACTTTCATTATCTATCTTGTACCTGCTCCCTTAATAAAACACAATATACAACATCATTCTCTGACAGTTCCTAGTTACTAAATCCGCTTCAACTGGAATACATGGACACACATGTTCTACACATATATTTGTACATTAGGATGTAGCAAACCCTATTTCTTTCATAAGAAGAAGAGCCTGTTGGTAATACCACTATAGTGTTGGCATGATATACATTTACATAGAAATGCGTATCTTCAGCATGAGTCACTGGAAACTCTGACATTAACTCTCACAACTGATTCAGAAATAATATTACTGTTAACTAGAGGGTCCATGCACACACGCCAGAAGACATAGAATAAAAACAATCTTAAAACTTCACGGGTGAGGCATGACACCTTCTGTGAATAATTCTGCCACTTCGTTTTACCCGTCTTACTATTTTTGTTGCCTATTTTTTAAGCGAGCAGGAAAGTAAAAAGGATCTGTTTAGGTTTGGCATGAAAATTCAGCCTGGGATTTCTCCAGGTGAAGAGCATTCATTAGTGAATTATTCCAAGGCACTGAACAAGCTGAGAGAGTCCTCTAACTCCAGCTCAGAATTTGCTAGATAACACTTCTCACCGATAGTGGATTTCACTTCTTTGTATTGTAACTATAGTGACAAATTTTATCTATAAAATATATTGCACTTAGCGCTAGAACTTTTTGTTTTCAAATGAAAGGTTATCAGCCTTTTCTTTTTATACAATGCTTTATAATTGAGTGTTATGCCTCACATCTTCAGCTACCCCATCCCTACTTTCAGGTGTAGTCAGACTTTGTTGTATATTATAAATATTTCTCATAGTGTATACTTTAGAGTGCCAAAAGCCCTACAGGGGAGGACTATTGTTAAGGTGATATCAGAGGCTTAAGTTCCTTTTCAGGAGGTGAGGAGGCAGTGATCCACACACTTGGATCTGTCAGCATCTGTGATAATTGTAGGAAAACTCACCCCTGTCTCTAAGCTTTCCATGTTTGCACATTCAGCTACAATGGAAACGTACATTTGCAGAAAATCAAGTTTTTTCTAGGTTATTTGGCGCTAAAATTAATATCAAGATTAATTCAAACTCCTAATACTATGATCTGTTTTCAGACTGAAGAAACAAGGCTTAAAAAATTATTTGCCAGTCCTCACCCTTCAACAGCATTTGAATGTCTTGTTGTTGCAAATGGACAAGAACTATGCATTTTAAGGAAAGGAAGAAATACAAAGAAATACAATAAAAGACACTAAGGGTAAGTATGAAATTTTCCCAGTATAGGGAACTAAAGTTAGCACACTGACTTGGTCTTGAATGTTACACAGATAGTTTCTTCTACATTGGAGTAACTTCAGCAGGTAAAATTTTTCTGCAACAGTTTCCTCATCTTGTGTTCCTCTGCTATAACCATACTGTTAACTCTCTCCTGGTTTACTTTAACTTACTATCACTGCAGTTTATGACGTGGTGTTTGGTGTACTGCATGTCAGAATCTTATCACAATTTTAATGGAGATTTCAATGCACACTTTACACCAACAAAGCATAACTGCTGCTTAGAAAATGAGATTTATTATTATGAAAATAGCCAGTGTAAACAATAGTTTTAAAGCAATCTAGCTAGGTTCTTTGTTGTGGTTTTTTTTTTTTTTTCTCTACACTTTTTCAAGCAGCTTTATAAATTAAAAAAGACTACATCCTTTATGAAGGCACCTTTTCAAAGAAAATCAAATTATTTTGAATAGGTGTATCAGATATACAACTGAAAAACTGACTGCCAAAGTCACTTGTTTTCAAAAAGCAGTAAAGACAAAAAATCTAAAGGTTTCTTTAGTAACTTCTAGCACCAGATTTTTACAACAGATTATTATCATCATTACAGAAAGATTTATTTTTTCCATCATTCATAAGGTGCAACACCGGCTGGTATTCACCTTCATTGCCTTGTCAGAATAAAGTGGCTACTGAATTAGTTGCTGCGCATTTATTGAAACTGAAAGGATAAATTAGCTTCTTAAAGCTCATTTGTAGCTCTGGCTGTTCCTAAAGTAACAGTAACACTTACTATAGATGCATCTTTCATTGGTTTATCAGCTGCTGCCCTATTTAGTTCTGTTCTGGTTTTTGCACCATATCTAATATTGAGATCAATTAACTCCTAGATCTGGGAAAAAGTATGTATGTATGAATTAAGGTTGTTAATTATTGGGAGTAAAAAAATAAACTTCTATTTCTCTGGACACCAAGAAATCCAGCAAGGAAGAGTTATTCTTTTCCCTTTTGTCCAAACCCTTTCAGCCAGAACATAGTCTAATCCCATCTTTCGTTAGACAAGCCTCTCTCAGTAGTAGTTCAAGCTGCTACTTTTCTCTTCTACCTGGTTTCTCCCTTCCTTCTCTCTGTTTTTCAGCGATGTTTCCTTTGCTTTCCTTCTCTCTTTTCCTGTTCTTTCTCATCAACATACTTTGACTACACATTAAAATTAAATATGATGAACAATGTGTGAACATTCATACATAAAATTCAAATGACTTTGTGGAACTATATTTGCTGAAAATGGTGACAGATACAAGTTTTTTGAGGTATAAATTGCTTTCATTTCCCAAAGTATTTAGACATTGTGTATACTTACATTCTTGCTGTCTTCCATACGTAAACATATGAAGGTGTCGGGAGTAGTTTGCTGTGCATATACAGCATTCACAAAGCTCTAATTTAAAGGATTAAAAATATTAAAATTAATCAGAATTTTTTTATTTGGCAAGTATTGGAGGATAATCTAAGGAATTTGAGTTACTATTGTAATCTATGGAGGAAATTTAAGCCACATTTGTGTTCAAGCTGGGTGTTAGGGTTGTGCTTGTATGCAAACCCAGCACACCCTGTCATCAAGTCCACATGACATCCAGGACCACTGCAGCCATTTCTGCAGAGGTGTGAGAGCAGACTGACAGGGCAGACAGTTCAAGGACTGTTAGCTGATCCAGCTGAAGAAACCATTGCAAAGCCCTTCACAACCCAATTGACCATCATGTTCCAGATACTCAGTAATGTGTGTGATCACTAAACTATGCAAAAGATTAAATAAAATTAGTTTTGAACAAACATTCTGTTCACAAGTGACTGTGAAGCAGAAAAAATATGTGCTGGCAATCCATCCTAGAGTATATGAACTCATACTGAAACAACTAAGATGTCAGCACTGAGCGGGTAACCAGCAGGCCTTAAACATCATATCTGAGATTGTCCTTACAATACTATTTCTGCAGATTTACAGAGGTAAAACCCTCACCTAAGCTTTTAGTTTCTGAGGTATCTTGAAAAATATACGGAGGAGCTTTCAGAAAGCCTCAAAAGGACCTTAAAAACTACTGTATTACTTCATCAGGGCTTGGTGATGTATTGACTTTCGACAGAACATCTCAAGCAATAGTTCTGAAAAGGACATCTGTTTTGTTCAAGTTAGTGCATTTTGCAACGTTATTTTTTTCTTGTGAGCACAAAGTTGATTGCTTCTTTTCATATTTATATCAATTATATTGTTCAAATTTTGTTCATACAATACCTTTGAGGGGGGGTTGTTTGTTTGTTTAGACTAAGAACATAGTGTTTTGTTAGCATTAAGTAGGAAGCTGTTCATCTTAAGTGACATTCAGGACATATTGAACTTAACAGAAAATCTACTATAGAGAAGGATTCTCATCTCAAATCTTTATAGTGCTGTGGAATAAATTGAGAATGAGAAAACCAGTCTAGCAAAAAAGCTACTGACAACAGTTTTCTGGAAATGTCTACCCAAGTTTTTTAAAGAATCTTCGTCCAATCAGTTTACAAATTCTATTTTTATTTTTTTTTGCTAATATTTTGTCAAACCTCAAGACAAGAGTGTTTGTAGAAGACATCTGCAATAGATTTGTGACAGAAATCTGAATAATTTCATTTTTAGTTTAAAAAGCTACAATCATCAGTGATATTTTGTTGACTGCTATAATGGGATTGATAAATGCAATCTGGATATTAATTTCAGTTTAATAAGAAAGAAAACAAAAATGAGCGATTTTGAGTTATACAAGGATAAAATAGAAAGAAAATTCAAATTCTTAGAACTGTATGATCAAGGTCAAAGACGATGAAAGAAGACAAAACATGGTAATATGGACACTGAAACTACAGTATGATTAAAATCTCATCTTACATCATGAAAATTGCTTGAACACAAATAGAACATCTTCAAGCTAACTTTTTACTCTGTAAACCTTTTAGATGTTCTTGGAATGTTGATGAAATTTTCTTCCTCTCTACAATAGCCTTTTGTAGCTTTTCTTATTAGTGTGGACCTGCAGCCTGCCAGCATTAAACATTAATCCTCTGCATAATGAAACTGTGAGAATGGATTTCTATGAAATTTCACACATTTGTTAGTCTGGTGAGGAAGATGCTCATTTTCATGTCTGGCTTTTCAAGGTTTTCTGATTAAAAAAAGTATCTCTAAAATCAAGATCGGTTGGAAGCTGAGAATAATTTGTTTCATTCTTATTGGTGTTAATGTTTCCATTTTATATTTAATAAAAGAGAAAACATCCTCAGGAAATATTTGGGTTCAAATGAAGCATATAGTATGTAGCATAGCTATACACAACTCACACTAGGCACAGAAGCACCGTATGCCCAGCACTATCCAAG
Source organism: Calidris pugnax (assembly GCF_001431845.1). Lineage (NCBI taxonomy): Eukaryota > Metazoa > Chordata > Aves > Charadriiformes > Scolopacidae > Calidris > Calidris pugnax. Next base: position 1,142,843 of record NW_015090844.1, on the reverse strand, counting down.
TATGCCAGGTGTTAATTTACAAGAAGTACACCGTAGGTCATACATGGTTAGCATCACAACTTGTGGTATTTCTTTGCATTTGTACAAATCTAGTTAGTTTAGATATAAGAACTAACTGGATCTACACGTGATCAGAGTTTTCAGGCCTAAGAAGGTTGTAGGGAGAGGGGAGGTAGTGGGGAGAGAGCGTCCCCAGTTTTTAAGGCTTAGAGTATTTGACTTAGGTTAGCAACATAGGGACATGCCTTTTGCAGGTGGGGACAAGCTGGTTGCAAACAGCTGTATTCACCTGGGACAATGCACTGGATGAGATAATAAGGGAAACTGTGGACTAGATGAAAATGCATTGGGTTAAATTGCTCTGTTTTGGGAACCAGAGAGAATAAAAGCTCTTTTAGCAGATCCGTCTCATGGGTGGAGATGCCCTGGTGAATTTGTAGATAAATACAGTCAAGGTGATGTTACTCTCAGTCTGCCTTCCGAGGGCATTATCCAATGCCTCAGCAAGGGGTGGGAGCCATTCCTGACAGAAGTCTTTTTGGCTTCATCGAGCAACCTCCATGAGTCAAAGGGCCATTCCAGAAATAGAGCAGAAACTGGCTGTCTCTGCATGATATAGCACTTGGGCCATTTTTGTCACCACCACCCCCAGTAATGAGGTTCAAAAAAGAAGTCATTGCATTTGACATAACTAAGGGAAACAGGGATTTTAGGGCATAACATTAGCATACGTATATCAACATTTTCTCTAGCTGGGCTTTAAGCATATATCTAATCATTTATACATGCTGTTACCTAATATTGGCACACAGTCCCAGCGCATTATAAATGCAAACATAGACATACATCTTATTAGTTCCTGAGTGAATTTGGAAGAGTCAGTCCTGGAATGCTTTTCTTGAGGGAGACAGATGGTTTCACAGGTTAGTTCAGAAATCTGTAGGGTAGAGCATATCAAAGAAAATGCAGATATCTAACAAAGAATATAATTTAATTTACAAATACTTTAATAAACTAAGTAAAACAAATGCCCTTGGTGTTAAGACAGTTAGCCTGTTGTTATACTGATTCTGAGAGTATTTCAGTATTTTCAGTGGTGCTCAGTGACAAGACAAGAGGTAACAGGCACAAACTTGAACATAGGAAGTTCCATAAGTTTCCATAAGGAAAAACTTCTTTACTTTGAGGGTGACAGAGCACTGGAACAAGCTGCCCAGAGAGGTGCTGGAGTATCCATCTCTGGAAACATTCAAAACCCACCTGAACACCATCCTGTGCAACCTGTTCTAGGTGATCCTGCTCTGACAGGGGGGTTGGACTAGATGATCTCCAGAGGTCCCTTCCAAGTCCTACAATCCTGTGATTCATTCTGTTAGAGTAGGGGAGATGACATAGCAAAAATTGCAGGTTTTGCCTGCTAATGTGAGCAGTCACAGGTCCCATTCTGAATTCTGTTGCTCACTTCCTACCAATGCATAAACAAGCACTTTAAAATGAAAATACAGCTTCCAGAGTTTCAAAGGCAGCCAAACACAGCCCTACCAGTGGACCAAAGAATATTAAAAAAAAGCCACTAGTTGTGCACAGCATTGTAAGATGAGCTTGCCTAAATCCTGAGCAGTCCACTACATTTTAAAGTTTCAGTGAGAAAGATATGTTGCTTTGGATGGGAATCTGCTCTCATTGAGATTTCAGGCATCCTAAAGGATGCACCAGGTATCAAAATACTAGAGGTTTCTCAGGCATCAAAGCTGAAGACCTCATGCTTCAAAAAAGTAAATGAAGACATATAGAAGGCAGAAAGCTTACAAACACCATATAAAAAGACCAGGTTGGTGGCTGATAGAGATGACTGTCCTTGCTCATAATTCTATGAGTTAGAACTCATTATTCTTCGTTCTCTGCATAATCATTCAACACTCGCTGGCTTGTTTCCACATTCACTGTCATGTATATTTCTATAAGTTTGAGCTCACTCACTCCCCATCTAACTACCTAACAATTTCCTTCTCCTCTTATATATGAAATGAACAGTCGGATCCTAAAATAAATAGGTAAATAGATCATTCAGTTCGCTGGTTTCTCCTCAGCAATGAGCAAATTATTGTTTGGGGGAGATTTTGCTGAGCAGCTTTGTGGGCCAGTTTAAGAAGGAAGGACATGCCAAAGAGAAAATTGTGGCAGAAAAGCTCTGTGAAAGGTGTTGGAAACGGACAACATAGGAAAGTGGATTGAAAAAAGGAAGGTAAATAGGATCAGATTTAGGCTTGGAGTGTTAAGAGATCTGCATTTAACATTGCAGCATGTAGCTGATTGCAAAGCAGCAGGAATGTAGCAGCACCTGTCTGCTAACCTCAGGAACTGCCACTGTTAAATTTTATTTCATTCATTAAATAAGTACCAGTAAGAATCAGGGATACTAATATGTTGCAGCATTGGGAAATAAAATGACATTTATTGGCAAGTGAAAACATCTAAATGGGTCAGTTGTCTGATTCTGGATTCAAGTCACAATACACATACTTGCAAAGTATCTCATTTTCCAGGTTCCCTCACCTCTGTGACATGAGATTAGTGAACTTCAGATTGTCACAGAGGAGTCACACCTGTATCACTTAGGTGAATCCTTTAATAAAATGCACGGATAAGTATTGGAGGAAGAGACTTCTTGCTGACAGAATGATATAAAATGACCGACTGTAGATTTGCCAAGACATTGGATATGTTTTGTAAAATTGCCCTGCTTACAAGCATAAATCTAGATAGTTAACCTATACCAACATTAGACACAGAAGGAAATTTTGCCATTTCAACAAGAAAAATATATAGAAATTCCAAAAACAAATAATAGAGCATAAAAATAAAAAAATGGAGCAGAATCAATGATTTCTTAATTTGCTGATTGTCCACAAAATCATTTGTGTATCAAGATAGAGAGCAGATTAGAAAATGGCAAATAAAAAACCTAATGAATAACATAAAAAATTAAAGTGATGCTATATTTTATGACACATCTGGAAAGTTATCAAGATGTATAGACTAATACTGATCACTTGTGTAAGACACAGAGAAACAAGAAATTATGTATTTTGGCAGTGTGCAATTCAGATTAGTGCCAGAAAGGAAAATCCCATTATTTATGTGTATACAAGTCATATAAAAAGATACCAATATTCAGCTAATCAACCACTTTGAGCATAGCCAGAAGAATTATTTGTTAAAACAATAGGTACCAAGGAACACATTTGTGTTAGGCTTTTTCTTTCGCCAAATATAAACAGTGAAACTGGCCAAAGCACCATAAAGATTTGTTTCTTTCACAGAAAAATCATTTGAACACATAGGGCCAGAATTTGCAATACTATCAATATGCTAGAGAGGCCAATAAACTCTCATTTCTGGACTCTAAAGGATTTCCAAATTTCTGAATCTGGCTGCCTCATACAATATCCATAGCATACATTCACATCTCAATCTAGAAACATACTTGTACATGTTGTAAGGAACATAATTCCCCTTGACTTCTAGTTAAGAAACTCAGAACCTACTTAAGGACTATTACAAATTGTGCAATTAAAGGTGGTGTAAAGATGCTGAACTGCCTCTGAATAAATGCATCTTTCTACAAAGTGCAGTTAAAGTCCATTCAGAGACATTTGCAGGTGTCCCAGAAGCAGGACAACATCACTAATTAAAAGGATAAGTACAGACAAAACTAATTAACCCAGTGCAAATACTGCTAGACTGCTTTGAGGTGCAAAACTCCTACTGGCACTGTTCAGCACCATGCAGAAGTACAGTAAGGTCTTATTTACCCTTTTGCAGCTTACTTGAACTACATATCTGCCCACTACTGTAAATCTGATTTATTTGTAAAGTATGCCTTCTTCAAAGGGAAGAGTATGGCAATTCATTTCATTAGGTTAAGAAAAGAATATTTGGCATACAAATACTAGCCACAACAAGGACTCTTTGCTTTAGCATATTGCAGCTCACTGAGGTATCTCCCTCAAAATGTCGTTCCTAATAGATTTTTTCTACAAATACTAGAAAGTCTGAGTAAATGCCATTCTTATAAGGGCTATTAAGTACGTTTATATAACTTCAATAGAGAGAGGTGACCATTTATAGTAACCAACAGCCTACCCCACCACAATTTATTAGTTTTGACATTACCGGAAACAGCATGGGCTTTGTTCTCGTGATCAGTGATTGCACAGTAACTGAACATTCAGAACGGCCCGGTTTCTGCCATCAGCCTTGTCAGTTACATAGCAAACAGAGCCTATATTTGTATAGCTCTCTGGCTTCAAATGGCTTATGTAGCATCTTCTCACACTGAATTAAACACTACCTTAAAAGTCTAATCCTTATTTATGATAAGATCCTTTTCACCACTGTTCATAAAGGATGTACTCATTTAAATGTCCCTCTACTCCCTGTCAGAGTATATAGGAGACTTAGTGCAAATGAAAATCTATTCCTAAATACACAAAAAGATGAAGTGACTGGGTAATGTATTGAAATAATTTCCTCAGCACTGCAAAGGATATGCACATATATCCCCTTCACCTTGGGTGTCTATTACTACATGTATGCAAACATTTATTTGAATGCTGTTCTTTTTCAAAGGGCTTCCTGCACACTTATCATATAGATCACAATTAATAGATGAGTGATACCATTAGCATGGTTTGTCCTCATAGACCATAGACCTCATAAAGACACTAGTGGAAAATCGATAATGTCATTAGGTCAAGGGCACATTTGGAAGCACAGAACCAAGAACTGTCTCTTGCCCACATTTACACAGAATACCTTGCGGGGGGAAAGAAATCTCTGCTTGTGTGAAAATCCTGAGCATTTGTGACTGTGGAAGTTACTATAGAGTACATATTTCTACAGTCAGAGCTCTTCTGTCAGTACATTTAAACCATGAAGTGCTTTTGCTGCTGATTTGGCTATTATGGAAGGAAAATGACCTGTAAAGATGTTTTGAGTAGCTAAGCATTTTGCATACATTATGGCAATGTGAGACATAAAGAAAAGTGGTAAGAATGAAGTTTACTAAAGTCGATACAAGCAGGTTTATTTTCCATATCACAGCAAGGACTTCATAATCTTCTAAACTAAAGGGAAACAAGTCTGTCAAGATAAATACTCACAGAATTTGGGATTTGCAGGATCAGTTGGAAAACATTTCCCACCTGCAAAAAAATATGCTTTTAAAATTACAAAGGCAAATAACACAAAATTTCTGTATCATTAAACCTCCGTTCAGTGTTGCCAAGCAGGGAGCACATGTGTGAAGGGAAGTATTAGAAGTGCCAGTCCCAATTTCCCTTTAGATTTCCCACCTAGATTGTTATTTCAATCATTTTCTCAAGGGCTGGGATGAAGGAAGACAGTAGGCCCAGCACCCTGTTTGCCAAGCTGGCACAGACTGGTATCTAGTAAGGGACACGTGGACCACAGCCTTCCCAGGCATCTCCTAGAGGTGAATGTTTTCTAGACGAGTGCTTCTTAGATCCATGATTCTGTATATATTCCTGTTCTTATGTATCTGTTCTCCTCCACTGTTTTTCAAAGGAGCTGAGTCCCCAGGCAAAGCCAGCTTCTGCTGGACTTCATGTATGAAAAACTACTTGAGATTTCAGTCGTGTGCTCAAGGGAAACACCCAACAGTTCCTTCTTCAGCTGATGCTGTCAAACCAAACTGGCAGTAGGCTACATATGTGATGAGTGATGCCATTCTCAGAGGGCCCCATGATGCCAAGGAAAGTCTTTCAATGGGGTCCCAAGAGTTTTGGTTCAAGCCTCCAATCTGCTCAGGAAGCCACAGGAATACACAGCAACAATTTTGTACCAGGCAATTAACCATTTCGCTACTGAATGAAGAAGGCTATTGAGATATTAAGAGACCTTCTCCCACTAATATTGATCAAAAATTGAAGAAAACTTTTGTTTTCTAAGTTTACTGAGCTTTACACTTTAATTATATCATTGAAGCTGTTACCTTATGCTCAACATCACTCTTGGAGGACAGAAAAGCACCTATGACTTACAAGAGCTAAAGAGGTTTGTGTTGTTACTTTTATTTTTTATTAGCTCTCGAGAACACTACTGCAGCTAAAGGTCTGTCAGCATTTCCATTAAAAAAAATAGATTTTCAGCAGTTTATATCACAACTGCAAAAATTCACTCTGGGTTGCAACTGGCCAAATAAATTCTTAATTGAGGAGTAGATAGGGATTTTTTTTGGTTGGTTGCTTATTTTTTGTTTTATTTATTTCATGCATTTAAAAGGTGTTTTGGCTATTTGAAAGCTAAGTAGATAGAACTCTAGAAATAAAAAGATAAGCAATTTAAGCTGCAGAAAAAGGTTTTCATTTCCAATGCAAGCTTTGCAAACAGTCTATAGTAAACTACAACAAATATATCTTGGCTTTTTAAAAACAAAATAAAAACAGGATAATTACTCACTTTTAAACATTTTTCTGTTGGCATCAAAGTGCATGATTGAACAACTGGCTAATTATCCACTCACAGTGTGTCTAGACAACATTTTCAGGCCCTGATTTGATGTAATGCTTTAGGTCAGCTTCCGAATGTCTACATTGTATCTTCTGTCTTGCTTAAAAATAGAAGACAATTTCTATATAGACATCTCATCAAGTACAGAAGAAAATGTAGATGTATATTTGAACAAGGAATTACACCCAGAGTTTTCAAAAGGATAAACTTCTAACATATTGTTTACATTTACATGTCATATATGCAGCAGTTGCAAACAGACTTCTCAGCTACCTATGGCCATTCTGTGGTTGCATTGAATAGCAATTTAGCTTTCCGTTAAATGCACTTTGCAGAACAGGTAGGCAGACTGACAGTAAAATAAACATGACCCTAAGGGCCATTGGTTTAACTCCAACAAGTGTGGGATCCAGAAAAAATGCTACAAAGCTGGAGAAGACTGAAAGAGCATTTTAAAAGCTCCGAGGCCAAGAAGAAAAACACAATATGAGCATAAGTGGCAGAAGTCTGTGGAGAATAGTAGGGTAGTTAAGAGGAAAGAGGGTCTCATGCTTAGTCATCATTATTGATACAACAACACGAAAGAACAACTACAGAAAACTGCTTTACACTTCTACATATGTTATCGGGGCCAGATGTTACTGTCTCATGAGATATGGAGAAGTTTTTATCTGAAATTGAGCCTGAACATGGTTACCAGACAGAGGGATGCTGATGTACGACAAACCTACTATTAAAAGTTGTATAACAAAAGTCTTCTGAGCCAGAGACTTTCTTCAAGGTAATTAATCAAAGGACACAGGTAAGAATGGCAGCTGTTGAAGTACAGGTATTGAGATTTACAAGTAGTAATTGTGTAAGAGGACCATAGTGAACAGCGTTTAAGAGAGCCCAGTGAGTTCCCTACACAGAGCTGATGGATATGCAATACATGCTGTTTCACATACAGCCTAGAGTGCTATGAAACAATCCCCCAGATAACAGAGCTGAGCCCTGAAAGTCATGTAATTAAATGAGCCAGGGAGAGATACAGCTTTTGTAACTAAAGATAATCACAAACACACACACACACACACACAGACAAACACATACGTATACACACATAATTGTTCATACTATATGCAGTAACATCTACTAGAAATACAGCGTTTCAGGCATATGTGATTGACATCAATCAATGCATTTTATCACTGAAACTGGAATCCAAACATAATGCTTAACATGCAACAAGGATATTTCAAAATGTCCTGAAAAAAAAACCCGGTCTCTTCCTTCCTTCCCTCCCTCCTTCCCTTCTCCTTTCCTCCCTCCCTCCCTCCCTCCCTCCCTCCTTCCTTCCTTTCTTCTTCCTTTTCTTCCTCCCTTCCTCCCTCTCTCCTTCTCACTTGAGATATTTTCATTCCCTCAGAATAGTTTCACTACTGGCAGAATAAAAGTCTAAATAATTTCTTCAGTCTTTGGTCATGTTCATACACTTTGTGTCATTTACTGAGGAGAGCAGATATTTAATACAGTCACAAGAATGAAAGAGAAAGGAACCCTTGAATTAGCCAAGAGTCTCCATTGGTGAACAAAGAATTTTCCCAGTTTGCTAGTGATGCTTAATCCTGCTTTATATCTTGAGTATAAGAACATCCCTTTTAGCAACAAGGTAAAATACTGTGGTATGTTTGCATTTAATTCACTGAATGGAAAGTACTACTTTGATTCCTTCTTTAGCAACAGTCTGCTATATATTTTATATTGTGAACTCAGACCCTGATTTTATTTTGTTCATGTTTTGTTTTTATTTTGTACTTCCTTCCTTCCCTCCCTCCTTCCCTTCTCCTTTCCTCCCTCCCTCCCTCCCTCCCTCCCTCCTTCCTTCCTTTCTTCTTCCTTTTCTTCCTCCCTTCCTCCCTCTCTCCTTCTCACTTGAGATATTTTCATTCCCTCAGAATAGTTTCACTACTGGCAGAATAAAAGTCTAAATAATTTCTTCAGTCTTTGGTCATGTTCATACACTTTGTGTCATTTACTGAGGAGAGCAGATATTTAATACAGTCACAAGAATGAAAGAGAAAGGAACCCTTGAATTAGCCAAGAGTCTCCCTTGGTGAACAAAGAATTTTCCCAGTTTGCTAGTGATGCTTAATCCTGCTTTATATCTTGAGTATAAGAACATCCCTTTTAGCAACAAGGTAAAATACTGTGGTATGTTTGCATTTAATTCACTGAATGGAAAGTACTACTTTGATTCCTTCTTTAGCAACAGTCTGCTATATATTTTATATTGTGAACTCAGACCCTGATTTTATTTTGTTCATGTTTTGTTTTTATTTTGTAGTGAGCTGCAAAACAGGATAATGCAACACAGTTTCTAAAATTCAGGTTTTCAATAATCATATAGGCATAAATTGCTTAGCTTGGATTTATCTCAAGCCCTAGATACTGCAGTCCAGTCTGATAATGCGTGCAGACAGTAGACATCGGAAAATATGTCCTTGTGTAAACACAATATAGCTGAACCTGTTTGTCAGGATGGAAAGGTGTATGAAAGGACATTGCACTTGGTGCCCCAAAGGGAAAATATGATGTACTATCCAAGGCAGAGTATTAATCATAGCTGATATTTCTGGACAATAAAGTAGAGTAATCCTTGTGAACAATCTCTCTTCAAGGATAAAAAGGAAAAATAAGGAACTGGCAGTATTATATGAAACGACATAACCTGACATGGGATAAAGCTAGAAGCATCTCAGAAATCTCATCTGGAAAACAGCTTAATAATTGCTACATGGTTTATTGTGGCTAAGGTAATTTTTTCTCCTACTACATCAGGGTCATTTTCTTGCTTGCACCACAGACACCTGGGCTCCCTGCAAAGTTTGCAAACCTGTGCTAAGTGAAAGCACTTGTCCATTTAGACTTGCAGAGTTCACAAGGTTAGACCATTTCTCCCGCAGAAGCGAAAATGTTAGTACAATTTCAAAACCCCCAGGAACTGGATGTGCAGACAGTGATATTGTTACCCACTCCTACAAGACTCTTCAGCTGTTAGATGTCTGATATGTACCAGTATCAGGGGATGAAACACAAATTACATGATTAGGCACAGCAGGTTCAGTTTTAAAGAAACATTTCTCTTAACAATGAATGTTCTGAGCAAACCTGGGGCCAACATATAACTTTAGGGCAGCAACGCTGGGAATAGATGCAATGAAGGAGTTCAGTCCAGTTTTTACTATGCAGTGTCAGGAGCACTGGAAACCTCCTCTGATGTTTGATTATCAACTGTGCATAAAAAGTATGACACCTTTCTAAAGGCAGAAAACAACTATATGTTAGAATGGAAAGAATGGAGATGCCTTCTCACACAGTGGGTCCATATTAATCTAGGTTGAAAACAAAGTGGACAAAGAAATGCAAGAAATTCATTAAACTGCAGCTACATGAAAAACACTGAAAATTCTGTACTACTGAAAGCCAAAATCTAGTACTTGTCATTCCCCCTGGAAGAGATCACCAAGCATTTAGGCTATAGACCCTGGGCTTTAACTCATATGGGACAGAAATGTGGCCACAATTCACCAGGGCCAAAGAAATGTTCCTGCTTTTCATCATCCTGATGAGAGGGATCTGAGATAGCCCATAACATTTCAAAAGCATTATGGCTAATGCACAGTTTCAGGTTCAAGATAAAACACATTGTTTCTTTCTTTGGGAAGTTTCAGGGTTGCATTTTACCTATCTTCTTGGTGAGTGAGCAAAATGTGAGGGTGGAGGCTGAGAAATACTTTTGGCCCAGAACACCTGGTGCCATGCTGTGGCTTTGCAGCCCTTCCTGCTGCTGCCACTGACTGTCAAAGGAGCTCTGGGCAGCACCGGGCTTTCCGTGTCCCTTTTGCCTTCTCCAGCCTCACCATCTTCTCAGTCTTCTCTGTCCTCACCCCTATCCCCGCTCCCACTACCCTTTCCCATCCATGACTCTCCAAGAGGCTTCCTGCTCAGCAGTGGGACGTACCCTACTGCACAAAATGTAGGAAAGGCTCCCAGATAAAAACAGAGGCATGTTGGACACACGGATTGCCTCTTTCCAGGTCCAGGTCACTCTTTGTGTGCAGCTGGGGTTGGCCAGGCCCAAGGAAGAGAGTGGTCAAATCCTGTGTGCCAGAAAGTCTGACCTGTGACACATCGTGCTCTGCAGGCAAGGTCATCAGCCTCCAGCTGGCTTAATCGTTGGCCTCATTCCCCTCCTTAGTCAGAAACAGACACATATTGCCCTTATGGTTCAAAATAGGTACATGAGACACATGTTTTCCTTAATGGTTCATGAAGAAGGAAGTGGCAACAGCTCATCTTCAGATGCTTCCCTTCCCATAGGTCAGCACAGCCCACACTGAGGATACAGCAAATCAGTTACAGGTGGAGATATGAGCCCTTGAAAAGGGTTCATCCTCAGTTACAGCCTTTTACTGAGTGAAAGGCTTGCTCTCCTGCTGTGCCCACCTCATGCCCTCAACCTTCATGTCTCCCAGCTCCATATTCCAAGGAGTGGATAAGTTCAGGCTGCTGCTAATGTTATTACATATCCAACAAGTGAGCAGCATGCTTTCAAGTGGCACCTTTCAAGCACTCCACAAATGTCATTTATTTTAAAATATTTGTTTGGGTTTAAATTTTTCATCTAAAATACAAAATTAATGTGGCAAACAATGAAAGATAGAAATATTTTATAAACACATTTACAACAACAACAAAAAAAGAGCTCTTCATGTTGTTGCCTAACGATGGAGGTTTTTAAGAATGCTTCTCTGACACTTTCCTTTGTTGTCTGATCCAGAGCTTAGTGTAGTAGGATTTAATTTTTAGTGTCACCATGAAATTCAGTGTGCAGCACATGAAATGTTAATGTAATGCATAAATGTGCAATTCAAAAAAACAAGGTGATGTAAACAAACAAGTATTGAATCTGTGAAATATTCCACAGTTTGCAAGTGCCATTAGGCACAAAAATAATGGATTATTTCACCCATTCAAACTTTGACTTGGTTATCTCTCTTCTTTTCCTTTCTTCTAACATCTGAACTGAAGTTTCCACTCTGAACTAAGAGGAACCAAATATTAATTAAGCCAAACTTAATATTGCACTAATCCACGCAAAGAGCACAGGACTTCTGTAGATGGGAACCAGTGCCATAGTAAAGTTATGTGGCTTAACACCAACTGAAACTTAGCTTCCTTATGCAGGAAATACTAATTGGGCCACCCCAGAAGGACAACTACAACTGTTAAACACCCCTTTACTTCTTTCCAGTTTATGAAACTTAAGGGCTTATTTTTTTTGAGATACAACACACTCTTAACTGCATCTTTTCCACAATACTCTTTACACCTGGGTTTGAATGACTGAAATAACCCCAGTATGTGGTAACCACTGCATTTTACCTTATCTTTACTCAGAATCTTATACATAAAAGCTACATTTTCCAAGACTTCAGCAAACTCCAAATGTACATTGTCTCCTCCAGTGAATGAGGAGGACAGTATTTTCCTGCTGTTATGAGGTAAACATACTAAATAGTCCAGGTTCACAGATACTAAGCAATATGGTCATTTAAATGTCTATGTTATAAGACAGAGGAGGGAATGGAGTTCAAAATGGTTTAGTATTGTAATGAATAAATAAAACAAGTATTTCAATACGATAGTCAAAGTCAAGTGATTACAGAAGCATTACCTCATATATGTTTGGACTACAGTTGTGCTGTCTATAATTACACACTTAATTAAAGCTGTTTATGAGCATCAGAAAAAAAATACTGACAATATGCAATAGCATATTTTTTTCTTTTTCAAATGAATAACAATGACAACCATTGAGGCTGGGTCTACACCACTGGATTTTTCTGATGGAGAATGTTATGCCTTGTTCCCAGGTAGAATGGTGGAGGCTAGTTCACACCTTTTTTTGGAGTTATGCCTCTCTGTGATTGACCATTCAGGTCCACACACGGCACAGGGCATGGCCCAGCTCTCCTCAGTGCTCAGCTCTGTGTTCTAAGTCACCACTGGGATTTTATCCATGAAGATTTTTATTTTTTTATCTCACTGTACCTGAAACAAAAGGGCACAGTTATCAGAATGAGGTTTTCATAATATTGTGTTGATGGTAGGTGTTGTGTGGCCTGGGGTATTTGCCTGAGGGCAGATGAGGTTGCTTAGAAGTGCAATGTAGCATGATATGATGTATGATAGTGCACAAATGACAGTATAACCCCTGTGAGGTAGGCAGAGGCAAACCTGGTGAAACCTAATCCTTGTTGTTTGCAGTGAGAGATCACTGTAGTGTCCCATAGGGAACCAGTTTGTTCACTCAATTATAGAGGACCCAGCAATGACATGCATTGCTGCTGTGCTTTAAGCCCGGTAGGCGGCTGAGCTCAACATAGAGTCATAGAGTCATACAGTTGTCCAGCCCGGAAGGGACCTCCAAAGGTCATCTAGTCCGACCTCCCTGCAGTCAGCAGGGACACCCCCAACTAGATCAGGTTGCCCAGGGCCTCGTCGAGCCTCACCTTGAATATCTCCAGGGAAGGGGCCTCAGCCACCTCCCTGGCCAACCTGTTCCAGTGCTCCACCACCCTCACAGTGAAGAACCCTCTCCTAATCTCCAGTCTAAATCTGGAGATTCCCCTCCAGCTTAAAGCCATTGCCCCTCGTCCTGTCACTGTAGGCCTTTGTAAACAGGTTCTCCCCAGCCTTCCTGTAGGCCCCTTTCAGGTACTGGAAGGCCTCTATTAGGTCTCCTCGGAGCCTCCTCTTCTTCAGGCTGAACAACCCCAGCTCCCTCAGCCTGTCCTCGCAGCAGAGGTGCTCCATCCCCCTGATCATCCTTGTGGCCCTCCTCTGGACCCTCTCCATCCAACATGGTGGCTCGCTCACTCTCCCCCGCAGTGGGATGGGGGAAGAATCAGAAGGGTAAAAGTGCAGAAACTCATTGGTTGAGATAAAGACAGATTAAGTAATTAAAAGGAGGAGGGTGGGGTGGTGAGGGGTGGAGGGGAAGGTGGAGAGGAGGAAAAAAACAAAACCAAGAAAAACAAATGATACAAAAGTAAAAAATTGCTGACGACCTACCAACCAATGCCCAGCCAGTCCCTGAGCAACAGCAGAACCTGCCAACCTCCACTCTCCAGTTTTACTGCTCAACATGGCATCATATGGTATGGAATAGCCCTTTGGTCCATTGAGGTCAGCTGATCTGCTGTGTCCCATCCCGACTTCTTGTGCACCCCCAGCCAAGTCACTGGTGAGGTGGTGTGAGGAGCAGAAAAGGCCTTGATGCTGTGTAAGTACTGCTATGCAACAATTAAAACATCCCAGTGTTATCAACAGTGTTCTCATCACAAATACAAATCATAGCCACATACAAGCTACGGTCAAGAAACTTAACACTATTACAGTCCAAAACTAGTGTAGCTGCGAAAAGTGAGAGAATCATGACCCATTCATGTCTCTTTCTGGTCTTGAATACAAACAAGAGAGAAAAGCTAGGACACGAGATAACATACTTCGATAATTTCATATCCTCCTTAAATTTAAATGTATTCCATATTTCTCCTCAATTTATCTGTTTTAAATATTTGATTTGGGGAGTAAATTGCAAAGTTATGTTTTCTAGCAAGAACTGATGTAAAATGATCTTTGGACAAAAAAATTTAAAGTTTGAAAATTCAGAGTTTCTATTTTCTTGTATATAGTAGTTGAGTGTTTAAATATTCAATGGTGCATAATATGTAGTACTTATTATTCAAAACTATAACCAATCTACATAGGTTGTTTTAATAGACAGGTAGTAGTAATGATTCATTTCTCTTCAGAGAGCAATGAAAATATCATAGGCATCACAATTAAGACATTGCAAAGACGTGAAATCTTTTGATCTGCTTCTTCGTTGTCTACTTATTTCAAGAAAGCAATAAAAATAACATAGAAATTATTATCTTTGAATCATGCATGATACATTCATATTTTAATTTTATCCCAGAGTGCTTAAATCTTGAATTCCGCCTCAAATAAATTAAAACAATTGCCTTAAATGTAAATGTGTAGCTAATTCTTAATGATATCTGGGCCAACATATTTGAAGCTAGAAGTAAAGTCATAGGGCCAACATCTCTTTCACTTTTGCATATCAGAATTAAATTAACCTTTTAATTTCTCCGATATTTTAGAGTCATTAAAAATGGATCCTTGCAGGCAGACGCAGCTCAAGGCCTCCCGCAGGTTGCACCAAGTAACTTCCACAAATCCAAAGCTCATGTTCCACTGTTAGCAAAACTGAATCTGTCTTATCTGAGGTACTGTGGGCCAGGACTTCTCTAATCAGGCAGTAATGATCAGACCAAGGGGTGAGCAGAAGTGATCAGCACCCACAGAGATGGGGACATTGGGGGTCTCCCTGGGCAACCAGTTTCTCACTGCCAGAGGTGAAGTGAGAGGCAGGTGAGGAGATTTGTAACCACCAGCAGCAGCCACCTTAAACCCAGCAATCTCCTGTCCAAGCCACCTGCTTGCTTTGCTTGAGCTTAGTGTCGGTCTCAGACCCAGATATTCCTCCCTGTGCTGTTGCATAGAAACTTTTCTAGGACTTATTTCATTCCCAAAGTATTAAATCCATGGCAAACTGATAATGTTTTCATTATCTGCAATATTAGTAGCAGCAACAGTAGCTGTGTTAGCAGTATTAAGTAGCTCAAGTTAGTATCTCCCAATTCTAGAGCCTTGGCAGTAAACACGGGAACAGGAAACATCCCAGTCAGTCCTGTGAGAGCACTCCAGCTTTCAGCAGTGCTGTACGTAGCCTTATCAGATTTCAGATAGCCCAGACAGAAATGCTGATGCAACTCTGCTGCTTCTCTAAAACCTGTTTTTGAAGCTCTCCTGTTTCTTTTGCAAAAAACTCGATGGGTTTACTTTTAAGCTCCTGCCTTCCCTCCTGAGCTGTCTTTGACAACTCTGTCTGGAAACGGAATACTAAAATCAGTTCTCGGTTGCAGTTACAAATCTCACTCATTGTACAAGATCACCTTTTGTGACATTTTTAACATGCAACTTTAAACTTGCAACACAAGTTGCACAGATGCAATTGATTTCAGCAGTAGTGTTTTGGGTGTTTATGAGAACACACTTGATCCAGCAGTAAATTATGCAAGAGACAAGCACAGTTAAATCTTGTTAGTTTAAGAAGGAGTAAGTTTGTACTTTACGATACAAATAGTAACCTCAGTCTGGATTATCAACTGGATTCCAAAACTTCTCCAGCGTACTTCATCTGTAACAACCTGGTGCAGAAGAAGCATTTTTTTTCACACATCCATGCTAAGCTTTACGTTGCACAGTGCTTTCTGCTAAGGTTCTACCTTAGGGGGACAAAATAGTAGTCTGAAGAAACTCTAAAGAAATATTTTTTTCATTTAGAATAAATAATATTTATAATGGTTTACTTAATTAATTATATTTAATTATTTATAACAATTTATAATTTATTTATAATAAATTTTGTTTAAATAAAATATTATCAAGTCAGGCCACCTCTTGTCAGAAAAGTTTCTGTTCTGAAACTACTATATGCAAACAAAAAAACTGGTGATGAAGAATTGCAAGATCTGTTTGAGAGCATAGACATTTTTATGTCTTTCAGCTTCTTTTCACCTCTTTCACAAAACTCGTCTTACGTCTCTCTCCCTTCATTTGTGCTCCTTCCTACTTCCCCACATGCCCTTTCCTACTTGTCTTTCCCTTGCTCTTCCTGTGAATTTAATCCTTTTTTTCTATGATGCAAGAAAAGAACGCTCGAAAACATTTACAAATGCACCTCTCTATTTTTCTGCCAAAGATTTAATTAGAAATCCTCTGGACTATACTGATATTTGTTGTGACCATCCACCTCTGTTTTCTTTTTCTTTATATTCTTCTTCATGTGTAGCCATTCTCCATTATCTGTGCCACTGCCCATCTCAAATGTACTGATCTCATGAGAAAGAGGCTACTGGAGAAAGCACCCTGAGTGATTTCCACTCCTTGCCAAATTACACTTTTCCCAGAGTCTTGAAATTTCCCTTTCCAGCAGAAAAGGGAGGTAACTGTATGCAAAACAGCTCCAGTTCCCCTTCTGTAGCTTTACCACAGCACAGTGAATCATCACTTAAAAAGGGAGCCACTAAAAATAAGAATTAACAGTGGTTGAGACATTTCCAAAGCAATGACTTTCCATTCAAAGCTGCTGTTTGGTCAAAAAAATTAACATTTAGCAAACTCTTACCAAAACGAAGCAGATTTACACCAGCATTGTTCTCATTCTCCCATTAGTTCACCTGACAGCTGTGGATCACCTCACAATCTCAGAGACATGGTTGACCTCAGGGCTGGGGACTTCAGAGCCTCAGTTTCCTGCTCAGAGATGCAGGAAACTCCTGATCTGAATGAGAATTCATGGTGTGTCTGAATTTCCCCCAGTCTCAGATCTGACAGCCGAAAATGCTGTGAGAGACCTATATCAGACCCCTGCAACTCCAGAATTCAAAGGGAGTTATTGGTTTGGACAAATGATATTTAGATGGTGTCTAACTCACAGACTACGCCTTGACCTTTCAGGCAGTTTGCAGGTTATCTAAGCCTCTACTTTCTGAGTAGAACCCACAAGATTTTACAAGGGGCAGAACATGCAAGGGGCATGAAGAGATGTTTTGTTTCTAGACTTGTGGGATTAGTAAACACCTTTTCATTGAAAAATATTTAACAAAACCCAGAGAATCTCTAAATTATTGCAGATAATTGATATGAATCAAGGCAGTTTTTCAAATGAGAAGCCCCATTCAAAAGCATTTATGTGAAACGGGGTCCTATTTTATTTATCTGTTTGACAAGTCCAGACTGTGCCTTATGCAGCATTCTCCAGCATTCTGTATCCTAGATTTTTAAATGACTCAAGAGGCAATGGGCATCTGCATCCCTTGTGAGGTGATTTTGCAGGAAGGACAGCCTAAAATGCTCCCTCCAAGGTAATCTTCCACTCTGGCATAGCCTCCTACCCTTCTTGCAGCATTACCAAGAAGCTCCACTCATTCCTCACATAAACAGGCGAAAATCTGAAGGCAGGGGTGGTGCTGTCTGCTCCACAATGTTTATAACATTTTGGTTGTGAGATGTGGTCCTGTAATTGCTGTGCACTGAAGCTAAACTATGGGTTGCAGGTAGGAAAGGACAGTCCCGATTAGACTATTTGTTCAGTGTTGGGAATGATGTTTTCAAACCAAGGAGGGAGAAATGGCACAAGCCTTAACATTTGTAGTCATAGATTGAAACACTCAAGAGGCAGGCAGAGCCCACTAGAAAGAAGGTATTAAGCAAAACTTTGAATTTGACTTGGGCTTCCTAACCAGAAGTACTACAGAGATACTTAGAGATATGAGGATAGTAATGAAGTGGAGAATGGTATGGAGAGAAATGAGAGGAATCTGAAAGGCAACCAAATAACACTGCCTATATATATCCCCCACAAGTACTGAACATCTGCAGGAGACACATTTGTAAATGGATTAGAGCCCTGGAATAGTTAGTGAGTTCTCTGTCTCACTGCAGTGTATAGAACAGATAAATAAATAGTGGGCATATGTGATATATATTTAGATCATGCATTAGACTTTAAAATCTCTAACTGAATGCATTAGCCTGTATTTTCTGTTTATGTCTCTGGGATGCCATGGAAACACAGCACTGAATCCTAATGGGTCTCTTGTGGCAATAAATAAACAAAGTCTTTGTCTATTCATGTTTCAATTTCTTTCTTTTTCTTTTTTTTCATGTAATTTACAATTTCAGAAGGAAAACGGACTTACCCCCGCCCATTATCTCTGGCTGCAAAGTGTGCTGAAGATAAATGCAAAATGCACCTTCTAGTGGCCACTTTGGCTTTCTATACAGCTGCTACTACCATCAGTAAGTAGTGAACACTGCTTATTTGTGTTGAACTTCCTTATAAGGAAAAAATGTGGCCTATATAATTAAACCTTGAGTCAGGGTTCTTTTAGTAAATTGCAGCCTAACCTAAAGAGCACTTAATATACTTGTTGAAATTGAAAGCTGATACATAAAAGAGCAGACATAAAATCTGTTCTTCTCCTTACAAGTCTAAGAGGCTACAGCCAGTCCCTTTTTATATATGCAGTAACAATGTTCGTTGCCTTTAAACTGCTCCTCCAAAGCAATGACACACTATCACTTCCCGTACTCCAGAGCTTATTAGAGCAAACCAAAGCAATCATCCCCATCAGGATAACGCACAGGAGCAAGGTGAAACTCTAGGCACCAAGTGATAGAAATACTGAGTATCACACAGCATCGGTTTGCCATCTGGCACCTGTCTGAAATGAATAAAGTCATCGAGAGGGGATGTTGTGCGGTAACATGAGTAATAGAAAGACTGATAATTATCTATGTGGAGAAGTGGGCAGATTTAATTAGACTACTCAAATCTGAAGAGTCAACTGAATCTAAAGGCAGTAACCTCGGCTGTGGAGGGCAGCCATATGGTCGCTCTCAAGCTTTCAGGTCAGACTGAAATTCAACAGGGACCTTTGTAACTAATTTAGAAATGCAGTGCCACATGCTTGACTCCGCATCTGTCAGGCAGTTCTTGGGCAAGAACGACAGCAATACCAGGTATGCAGATTTGGTGCAATGCACGCTACAGTCCCCATTGTGCCAGGTGTGAGTATCAAGCTGACTCCTGCGAGCCTCCCTACCTGCCCCAGCAGAGGCAGCAGGTCAGCCCTGGAAAGAGGGAAGCAGGAAGAAGGGGCAGTGTACAAAAGCCCCTTAGGGTGCCCCTAATGTATATGAGTCTCCAGAATAAAGGTGAAACTGGGACACTTTATAGCAGCCTTGAGTCTCCAAATTACGCGAAGGCTGCTGATGAAGTGAGCTAGATCACCTGGGTGGTGCAACTGATGTTAGTATGAATTCAGTTCATATAATGACAAATTACTGTGCAGGGGACCAGGTGGTGGAGAAGCAGTACTGTAAATGACAGGTGCAGCATGTGAGTCTTGCAATCTTCTCTCTTACCCTTCTTTCAGAGTGAGTATATGCACACAAAAGAAAATTCATGGTTTGTTTTCTATTCCTGCTTTTAGTTTTTCTGCTTCCAGAGGAATGGAAACAGTTGTTCCTTCATAATCAGATTTATTTTTTTTTTTAATCCAACCAGCAGGCTAGGACAAGAAATGTTTCAAACGTAAGAAATAATAAAATACTTAACTGTTTTGTCATTTTCCTTTGGGGGGAAAAAAAAAAAGAAAGAAAAAAAGTTGTCAAAACCTACATAGTGCATAAGGGAACAGTCAGACTGTCACGAGATACACTGCAGAGAGATGCTAACAAAGGAACTAGTAACGACAACCAGACAAGAAGATTAAGTAGATAGGTGGACTTAATTCAGTCTGTTGCTCTAGCAGTTGCCGAATCTGTAGGGCCTTGATTGCACTTCTCTTTTGGACACGATGTTATGCCAGCAGGCAGTAGACTGTGTGGAATCTACCATGCAGGGAATGACCGTTTGCATCAACTGCCTTCCTCCCGCTGCATCATGCATGTATGGCACTGTTGTTTCCCCTGCTCCTGGCCGGCAAAGAGAGGGAGCAGATGCTCCCCCGAGGAAGCAACTTGCTATTTGAGGATGTGGCAGCAATATAACAAACCAGGACCAAAAGAGAAGCTGGATACAAGGGAATTTTGGACTTTGCAGTTGGGCTTGAGTCAAATGGAGACACATAGGAGGGACTCGGTGGGCAACACAGCATGAACTACTCTCAGCCTACAGATTCCTGTTGAAAACTACAGATTCCAGCTCACCTCTAGCAGACAATGCAGATAATCAGGGCTTCCCACCCCTTAGACATCTGGGAGAGCCATAAAATAATATGGCACAAATAGGACCAATTAATACTAACTTTTAATTTGTAACTTGTTAAAATATGGTACTTGGCTATAGCCCACTTCTCTTATTTTGCCACCTTGGTTAGATACAAATTTTACAGCAGTCTCATGTCCAAGTGGTGGTGTCAAGAGACCCTACTGTCTAAGGTATTTGCTTTCAAGTAATGGAGATCTGGCAAAAATTGCCATATAGTAGGAATTGTTCAGAAATCACTCAGATACATTTCAGAGTCTGCTTCCTTCAGTGTCTGTGTAGCACAAGATTATGTGAACTTCTATATGACACAGCAGTTAGTCTTATGCTCCTGCCAGATGTCTCTTAAATGTTTAGTTCTGCACACTTGGTATAAGTGGTGAACACCAACACAGAACAGCTAAAACAACTACTGAAGATTCCAGGGATTTTGGACTGGATCCATTTGCAAAAGCACAAGAAAAAAAAAAAAAGGCATAACCTAATCCCATCTTCTTTCACAGAGGAAGCCAAATAACATCTCTGTCAGTTAGGCTAACAGAGTCAAAAATAGTCCTTTCAACAGCTTTTCCAGGGAAAAAAAAAAGCGAGACAGACAGACAGACAGCTACACAAAGCTGTTGCACTGCATCAAGTGCTTGCTTTGAATTAGCATGCAGCGCTGTTGTATCACACAGAACATCACGTATTTTCTGCATTTGCCCTCTGCCCTTTTTTTATGAATACATCCAGGTTGTTAAATACTTAAAAGTATTGGCTGCAAATATAACTCAGACTCCTTTTAATATTCAGTGGGCAGCACGACAAAATGGCATGGTCTAATTTTTCTGATGACCAATGCTGCAGCAGGATAACATGAGCAACAACTTACGTTCTCTGCTGTATGGTTTCTGGGTACTTCCCAGCTCTTAGAGAAAATTTGACTCTTGGGTGAGTTTAAAATTCTGAACTGAAATCTGATGTTTTCTACCTACATAGAGAGCTTCATCCCAGTTTTGTGACTTGCATGTTACCTGAAGAGTTTACCGTCTATATGTGTGACAGAATTACTCTCTCATCTTCCTACAGCATCCTATGGCTTCTTACTCAGTAGCATCTGAAAGCAGACAAACCTTCTCTTCATCGCTATCAGCATACACGAGTGAGTTTTATATCAGACATATGTGTCTCATTGTAATCCCTACAGGGGGTCTTACACTTCACTGAAATGATTACTCTGATCATGCCCTTCTTCCCTGCCCTCAGCCATGCCTATTAAGACCTGGGCATATGGCTTCCAAAGATTCTGCAAGGCAACATGGTTTTTTTCTGCAAGTACCAAATAATTGTATCATTCGTGCATTCAGATCCACCTTTTTCTATGCACTTGCTTCTCTATTGCTTCGAGTTCATCAGTTCTCCTCTCCATGCCTCTCCAACAGTAGACATAGCCAACACATTAAGCTGAATGGTTTTGATGTCAGAAAAATGTTTTAGATGAATGTTTTCTTCTCTAGTAGGATATTTTTCTCAGTCCTTTGAAACAAAAGGCACCATTTTTCTGATACTCTGTGTTTAACACCACTGACACAGAGAGGCAAATCTGTCACACGAGATCACCAGGAGCTTCTGAAGCTATGTGGAGTGCTTCCCAGAGGTTTCTGGTGCTGCTGACTCATTATCTATGAAACGGACTTACTCTAACAAGAGTCAGAGATAGGACATCTATTCCTCTGCCTAATTTACTCAGCCATCAATTGTGCTTGCCGCATTTTCCTGTATTTTGAGGACTTCATGCCTTAGCTCTTAAATCAAAGGGAGATCTTGTCAGATAGTTGCACTGT
The DNA here is from genome assembly GCF_001431845.1 of Calidris pugnax. NCBI lineage: Eukaryota > Metazoa > Chordata > Aves > Charadriiformes > Scolopacidae > Calidris > Calidris pugnax. The sequence goes on along the minus strand of NW_015090844.1, from coordinate 1,120,532 downwards.
TTCGCAGTTTATTGCATTCCCAGTGTTTCACATGGTAATAGCTTTAAAAGATATACATGTATATTCACACATACAAATAACTTAAACCCCATCCTTGTGCCACGCTAATTGTCTATTCTCAAGCTATGCTTTTTGAATGTATCCACATTTGATCCTTTAAAAACACTTGTGAGACTTAAACAATTGATGTCAAACTCACTGGTCTAATTTTCTGCCATTCTTTTAGATCCTTTTCAAAAGTAATTAGGGTATTGCATTAGTTATTTCTCTGGCATCCAGAGGCTTGTCATATTTTCTAAATTTTCTTTAAGTTTTTCTGCTGTTTTTCTCTGTTCTTTGCCTGCATCTTCTACCTGGTCAGATTAAAGACCCTTTAAGACTTCACCTGCTTAAAGATCACACTCTGTCTACATGCTTTTCACCTCCTACTGTTACAAATAATACCAAAGGCGCCTAGAATCAAAAGAGACTAGAGATTTTCCTTATTTTAACTAGTTTCTCCTGTTTTTTGAATAGGTCAGTTAAGCAGCTGCAGAAAATAGAAGAGCATAGTTTAAAATAAGAATAAAAATTGTTTACAAACATCTGGAGGATCTGGGAACAAATGTAGTAGTAGGAACTGTTTTTAACAGTTCTTCTTTTCTAAGACTAGATTTGAAATTATTATCAGTTTTTCAAGTGGAAAGAGAATAGGCGACAGCAATCTGTGCTGCCAGAGAGGAACGTTGCTGAGACTTTCCCAAGGTGTTTTTAAAGGTGCCTTGCAGACCCACACAGCAGATAGAATCATAGAATCGTTTAGGTTGGAAGGGACCTTTAAGATCATCTAGTCCAGCCATCAACCTAATTCTGACAAAAAGAAAACAAACAAAAAGCCTACAACACTAAACCATATTCCCAAGCACCACATCAACTCGCCTTTTGAATATCTCCAGGGATGGTGCCTCAAACACTTCCCTGGGCAGCCCATTCCAATGCTTGATGACCCTTTCAATGTAAAAATTTTTCCTAATATCCAATCTGAACCTCCCCTGGTGCTACTTGATGTCATTTCCTCTTGTCCTATAACCTCTGACTTGGGAGAAGATACCAATCCCTGCTTCTCTACAACCTCCTTTCAAGTAGGTGTAGAGAGCGATAAGGTCTCCCCTCAGCCTCCTCTTCCCCAGACTGAACAACCCCAGCTCCCTCAGCCTCTCCTCATAAGGCTTACTCTTCAGACCCCTCACCAGCTTTGTTGCCCTTCTCTGGACCTGCTCCAGCACCTCAATGCCTTTTTTGTGGGAAGGGGCCCAAAACTGGACACAGTACTCAAGGTGGGGCCTCACCAGAGCCAAGTACAGGGGGACGATCACCTCCCGCGTCCTACTCACCACTTTGTTCCTGATACACGAGCATCCCAGATGCTGTTGGCCTTCTTGCCCACCTGGGCACACTGATGACTCATGGTCAGCCAACACTTGACCAACACCTCCAGGTCCTTTTCCACCAGGCAGCTCTCCAGCCACTCCTCCCCAAATCTGTAGCACTGCATGGAGTTGTTGTGACCCAAGTGTAGCACATAGCACATGGCCTTATTGAACCTCATCCCATTGGCCTGGGTCCATCAATCCAGCCTGTCCAGATCCCTCTGCAAAGCCCCTCTACCCTCCAGCACGTCGACACTCCCACCCAACTTGGTGTCATCTGCAAACTTACCAAGGGTGCACTCGATCCCCTCGTCCAGATCACTTATAAAGATGTTAAAGAGAACCAGCCCCAATACCAAGCCCTGGGGGACACCACTTGTGACCAGTCACCAACCAGATTTAACTCCATTCACCACCATTCTCTAGACCTGGTCCTTCAGCCAGTTTTTAACCCAGAAAAGAGTACTCCCATCCAAGCCATGGGAAGCCAGTTTCTCCAGGATGATCCTGTGGGAGACTGTATCAAAGGCATACTAAAGTCCAGTTAAACTGCCCCTACAAGCCTTTCCCTCATCTGCCATGTAGGTCACTTTGTCATAGAAGGAACTCAGGTTTGTCAAGCAGGACCTGCCCCTCATGAATCCATACTGTCTGGACCTGATCACCTGGGCGTCCTTCATGTGCCACATAACGGCACTCAGGATGATCTGTTCCATGACCTTCCCAGGCACTGAGGTGAGACTGACAGGCCTGTAGTTCCCCGGATCATCCTGCCAGCCCTTCTTGTGGATGGGCATCACGTTTGCTAGATGACAGTCAGCTGGGACCTCCCCAATTTGCCAGGACTGCTGAGAAACGAGATAAAGTGTCTCAATGAGCACTTCCGCCAGCTCCCTCAGTGCCCTCAGGTGGATCCCATCTGGCCCCAAAGACTTGTTTATGTCCAGGTGTTGGCATCCTTCACCCCCTCCCTTTGGATTATGGGGGCTTCATTCTGCTCCCCACCCCTATCTGCTAGGTCAGGGTTCTGGGTACTCAGCGAACAACCAATTCAACTACTAAAGACTGAGCAAAGAAAGCATTAAGTACCTCAGCCTTCTCCTCATCCTTTGTGACTATGTTACTTTGTTACCTCCCACATTCAATAGATGATGGAGTCTTCCTGAGTCCTTCTTTAATTACTAAACAAGATATAGCCTGAGTGGTGGGACTGGAGCTAAGCAAACTGTCCTTCTCCCCAGGTAGCAGGTCTGGTGCAGCTTCAACTCCTGAATATCTCCAGTCAACACCCTTTCACAATTAGACAATTTTAACCTTCTCAAGGCACAGACAGGGCACTCCAGTCTGGGACACACTTTCTAGATGTTTCCTCTGGTGTATCCCTACATAACATTGCATGCAAGATCTGGAGAAAATTGCAGAAGTGCAAGATGATTAGTAGCAATAATTTCTGCTTGGAATACACCAATAAGAAAAGAGTGGAAATATCTGGAATTATGAATTTAGCACAAACTTAAGCCATGCTGGCAATATCATCAGACCTAGAAAGAAGGCAAATGTCGTCCTATATTACTCTATATATTTCCAGTAGAGATAGAAAGTACTAACATCATACAAAATTCTGATGAGGACTCATTGTTTTTCAGTTCTGATTGCTTGTCTATGAAAAAGAGAAATTCAAATAGATGATGCAATGTAGCCCTAAGATATCAAAAATAGCTTTGAATAGTGTTGGCTACCAAAAGCAGCCTACCACACAGAATTAGGAATCCAGGTCTAGAAGACATTTCAAATGAACTATTTGTTAAAATTTTATTTTTAATTGCTTGTTACATTTCCAGAGAGCTGGCATTTCCCAATAAATAAAGAACTAACTAAAGTTCATATCATTTGGGTTTTTACCAAGTTGCAACCTGAGGCTTTTCACAACAGGGGAATGTTCCAATTACTGATTTTAATGGATTAATTTACCTTAAAATATTTCATTTAACTTCAAAATGTCAAATCATATTTAATCTTTTGTTGTTTTTTGCAAATGGTTTAGAACTTCAAGTGATACTCGGTTTTTAGGTTGGCTGGTTGCTGGAGTATTTTTTTTTTCATTTCCTCCCATTTTAAACAAGTTGAAGACCAAAACTAAAGGTATTTTATCTTCTTCACAATAAAGTATATGTATGCACTTGGCAGGGGAGAAAGCTTGGAAGAATTATCAGTATTGCTACTTTCAGAACATCTTACAGCAGTCAAAAGTATAAAAAGTTCAGGAACGTGGTTTCCAGTTTTTTGGTAGACTAAATCAAGGAGCTCTGCCAATATAACATTCATTTTACTTACTAAATACAGCAACTGAGACAACCACTGTATTTATTCAAATAGGTACCATAAACTATAGATCTCAGTTCCTTCAAATCCTACAAGTTGAGCAGCTGGGGAAAAGTTTTTTTCAAGTATTGGCTTTCTATGTAGTCATTGCTTGAGACAGATTAAAAAGCAAACATAACCTGATATGTCAGCGGTCTTCTTTTCTGAATAAATAACATTTTCTCAAAAATGTGAATCTTCCCACTGTACTAAGCTGGTCTCTCAGTTTGTGTTTGCTTTTTATAAAGTTTTACAACATTGCAATAAAATAATCATCATTATGATGCTTTAATTTGAGTATTGGAACAAGAATATCCTGAATCTCCATATATCATGTCACAGAAATCAGTCTTCAACATAAACTAAAAAAGTCCAAAATTGAAACTCAGAATTATTTGAATGGGCTTTGCTCAAACATATGAGCCATAGCAACCAGTGCTAAGTTCAGGACATTCATGGAAAAAAGTCATCAAGGCAATTTCTTTAGGAACATTAATAGCATATAAATAATGATTGCTAGAGAAGAAATTGAATTTCAGCCTTCCCTATAACAACTACAGCAACAACTTCAGCTTTTAACTCACTGAGATGTTTTTGAAAAATAATAATGAGAAATACTATGTTGTCCTTTTCCTGACCTCTTTCCACCAAACTAAACAGCTCAGATTTTGAATATTCATATTGAATAAATGGAATAAAGCCCTGAGTGTTTGTGCCACACTGTCTAATAATAGATGCATTTGAGGAAATCATGTAGCTTGAGAGGAAAAAGAGGCTAAATTTAACAAATTATTCACCGGAGATTACTCACTTTTCTCTGATGAGAGCAGGAAAATGTGACAGCATGAACAAAGTTCATAAGCTCATTCGTGTCAGCTGAGCATAGTTTTATGTCAAAAAGAATGAATGATAAAAGCCACAAAGCAGAATATTAAAATAAATACCTTCAGGGGAAAAAGACAGCCAAGACTACAACAAAAGAAAAAGACAGCATAGACAGAGCCTCTTCTAAAAGTATAGCAAAGAATTCATCACTTTACTTTGTATTTCTAATTAAGAGAAACACAGGAAAGGCATAAAAATGTTGGTAACATCAAGCAGTAACTATTGTGCCTTCACAGCCCTCAGTTGTTTAAGGAAGGAGATGACAAAAGGACATGACACTGTACCTGCCTCTGGTGCCATATCTTTTTTTTTGACACAGACTTTTTTTCCACAGAGTATTGAGCAGCACTGAACCGTGTCCAGTGACCAACCAGGTGAAGAGGTGACCAAGTATTTCACAGAGTTCTTCATCGCTGCAGGAAAGTGGAGTAGATTTTTGATTCCTTGTAAATTAAAGGTGAACTTTGCCTTCAGTGAAGTCAAGAACTGTATCTGATGCCACAGGTAGGCAGAATGTTGACAAATTCTCATGGTGTATCTTTGAGAGATGAGTCCTTTGTATTTCAGCCATATGCTTCCTGATCTCTCAGGTTTTGGTGTTAAGTGTTTAAAATTCTGCTCACTCACTAGAAAGTGATCTGAAATTGCTTTTAATGGCCAAGTAAAACACAATTTCATTTTCATTTCAGACAGTGAGTAACTTGATTTTCTGCCCCAAATGGTAATTTTTCAAGCTTCTAGATTACCAACAATCTGGTAGTCTACGGCAAGGCTTTTTCAAGTGTCATACTTTTGCTGGTGATACCAGCTAAGGAAATATGGCTGACTCTTCTTTGGCTTTACTGGATCTGCCTGTATGTCCCCTCAAAACACCTCCATTCCCTTTCTGAGCAAAGAAAGAGACAGAGAAGTGAGGAAAAGAGTGAGAGAAAACAAAGCAGATTGAGAGTCTTTAACATTTGCGTGAAGGAGTATTGTTGTCATCCTGTTGTAATCCAACATGACAAGCTGAAAAGAGTGTTATTATACACTTGCTAAGAAGAGAAAGCAGAGGTGTCACATACAGAACAGAAAACAGGAATCATGATACAATCTGGCCAGATTATTCAATCCTTTGCCAAAGAAGCCCAACACCATCACTATTAGGTCACAAAGGTGATGGTTAGTTTATTATGTCTCACCTTGAGAACTACAAAGAAGAAAAGATGACAAGAATGCCTTCTCCAAAATGAAACTACCAAACCATTTTCACATACAAAAAAAACCTCCCCAGGAATCAGGAAAAAAAAAAAATAATGCAGAGGTTACAGAATTATGAGAATAGCCATTATGAATTAGAAGAAACTTCTGGTCTAAGTAAGTATATAATTTTTCTTTCTCCTCCTCACCCTAAAATTTTGGGGAGGGCTGGAGTTTCTAATAATTCTTTTCAAGCTGTACTTGAATTCTCATTGAAAGTGCGAAAAAGACATCCAATCAATACATACCAGAGTGGCCCACATGTAACTGCATTAGAAGAGCCATCTTTTCCTATAATCACAAAGATCCCCCCATTGTTTTTCTCTGGAATTAGTGGAGGATACTTTGCCCACTGCTTCATGGCATTTCAATATTTATTGCTTTCTAATTTCCCAAACTTTCAATGGTTAGAAATTTTCAAAGATAACTCTTTGTCATTCAGAATCACCATATACCATCTCAGATGTCTTTTACCAGCAGCTACAAAATTCTTTATTGATGACCAGTGCCTGTTTAGAGGCAATGTTTTGTGACCTTGGATCTTGCTGAGTTTGCAGAGCCATACTTAATACTTATCCCAACATGACAGACCTTTACTTCTTTCATTACTTCATATCTAACACTCAAGTCTTTGGAAGAGATAAGAAAGTAAAGGGGAAAATATCTGAATTAAAAACTAACTTGATTTTTTTTTTTATTGGCCCAAACAAATGTGAAAGAGAAGCAGATAAACTTCAAAACAAGAAGCAACAGGCACATTTGCATTTCTTGTTCTTTGCACAGCCTACATAACATAAAGGAGTCTTGTAAGTACAACAGAATCCAAATATCTGATTTACCAAATGTATAACAAAGGTCTGTATAACTATATATGCAAACAGGTATTCTTACACATATGCAAAATACATACTCTGTGTACAACACCAGTACTCTGGAAGTAAGCTGGTGGCTTCTGAAACACAGGAGGCACTCAAGATTCCTGTTGGATTGTTAACAGCTATGGCCTCAGTCTTCCTCCATAGGGCAAATTATCTTGCAACACAAGGTGTGAGCTGAGCTTGGTGTGAATAAATGATATTAAGGACCTTCTCTCTCCTCATGGACAGCCTAGAGGGGATGACGTGGGAGAAGCAGCTGGAGAAGCAGTGAACCAGGGCATTGGAGAACTCTGAAATAGCCTGACGCTTCTTTTGCTCTAGGGCTACTCTGAGGCCTGGCTGGCTGAAGGGTGACTCCCAAAAATTTGGGAAACAGCTGAGCAAATATCTTCAAGTCACCTCAGAACAAAAAGGCCAATGGTAGGCTCACGTGGCACTCATAGGAATACTCCCAATCCAACCAGTCCAGGTTACATGAAATTACAGAGTCTGAACAGGAATGTCACTATGCCTGACAAGATTATGTGGAAGGGACAGAGAAAGTGGCCAGCATTTTGCAATTCGTACCTCATGCATTTGGTAGCAGCCAGGACAGCCTCATGATTTGAGTCATCTTTTTGTGGCATTTGCTGTGATACGAGACACACCACTAACAGCAGTAGACATTCTAGCACTCACATTGGATTACAGTGGAAACCAGATACATGATACTACAGAAATACATAAAACATTCATGCCTGGCAGGCTTGGAAAACATTAGCTCTAAGTTAGCAAACTAGCTTACATCAGCTTCTGCCTTTGCATGAATTGATCCATTCTCAGTGTCCCTATCTTTAAAATGAAGTGTCTGTGTGACAATTTTGAAAGGAATTTACTTTTATGGGGAAATGACTAAATTTGAGCTGAATCATGATAGCTGTTATTTGACAGCTTCTTCCCATACAAGCCTTTTTTTTCCAGATTTTAGGCTAGGTTTAATGTGGGACAATGAAGCAGAGAGGGGCGAAAGGACAAGTTTCTCCATAGCTCTATCTACTCTTTTCTAGCCAAAGAAGCCAGAGAATAAGTTGTTTTGTGAACACAATATGAGTATCTTACTCCATGAAGACGAGTACTATGGCCTACTCCTTGTCTGCAGAACAGTTAGGCCTCTGAAAATAAACATTCATTCTCTGCACTGATCCAGAGGTGATGCAGACCACTCCTCACCATGAGTGGGCATTTTAGATTTCATTCCTGGTCTTTTGCTACTCTGTTTTATATGCAGCTCACATCTAGGCCTAAATTCTGACTTATCATGCAGGAATGCTCTGGACAAAAAACATTTTGAGGGCTCAGCTGCCTTCTCCTCATCTTCTGAGCACATTCAGGAGTAAAAATGAATACAAATTCCACCTAGAAGTAAACCAACATGACTAGTAAACCACACCAAGGTAACATACACAAGGATTGCTCAGCCATCAGGGATTGAAGGCTGCAGTTCAGTGCTGTGCTCATGCTCTTCACAGACAATATTGCACTGGGTTGCAGGTCAGGATGCTTGTTTTGTTTGGAGTAGCTCTATGTTGCATCATTAAATTGCTTCCCTGTGGGTTCACAGATTCATTCCATCCCATGTTGACTGCTCTCTTCCCACCAGAAAAGAGATTTTCTCTTAATCCATTTTGAAGTTGTTGAAAATATGTACAATCTATTAGAATACTTGAGCTTTCCACCATGGGAAAATCTGCTGTTAGAGACGGGTGGAGCAATTTGGATAAATCAGGACTGAATGTGACGATTCATCAAAACTCAGACTGCAGAAAGCCTAGATTGACTTTTTTGGGGAAGATTGGGTGAATTTTTTAGGTTGTCTTTAAAATACATCCAGTTTAGTTTTTTGGTTGTTTTAGGTTGTTCTTAAAATACGTCCAGTGTTATATTTTGTGAACAATATTAGAGGAAATACCCAAGCATTGGATATTGGGCCTGAAAAACTCTGCAGGTTGGGTTTTTTTCCTGGACCAGAACAGAGGCCTGGCTAATGTAGATTGAAACAGCAGGAGTACCTGAAGTTCTCTCTGCTTCTTTATAAAGCCTTCAAGAATTTATTGTGAATTATGATAATACTTTCAAATAATGTATGTACTCTATGTATGGTAGCATTCCTTCTCCTGGTAAAACACATTTTTTTGTTCTTTCTTGTCCTCTAAACATCTCTCACAGTAGCTTTAAATTCATGGGACTATAGGCTTTTAGTTGCTATGCATCTACTGTAAGTTTTGAAACATATTCCCACAAGCCACTGGCGACATGATATCCCTGATGGATTTAAGACATGCATTGGCTTGTCTGTTGACTTCAATGTTCTATCTGCTCTGTACATAACAACTTTGCAGGCACAAGGAGTCCGTGTATTGGCCTCTGTCAACATATCTGCCTTATGGATATACTTAACTGAACTAATACATTTGGTCATGCAGCTGTTGAAGGTTTTCATGCATAAACTGCATTCTAAACTGCGTCAGTGATGTCGGTTAGCCTCTTCTTAGGCTGAGTCATTCCATCTCATATTCTCTGGTTTTGGAGGGAAGGCAATACTGTTGCTGCTATTCTTAGTTACTATTAGAGCTGGCTAGAGGACAACAATTCTATTTGATGACAACTTTCAAAGTTTCCAATTTTTTTCTACCTCTCTGCATAGGAGTAAAAAAGTCTTTTGAAGGTTGCAATGAAGCTGCATTGTGGTAAGCAGCCATTTTTAGATCTAAAAAGTTGTGTGCTCATTCTTTTGCTCTCTCTTTTCACTCCACAAAGTCCATTTTGAGTTTATAAAACCATGTAGTTGTAACTTCAGTCAAAATCTATGAAGTTTTATCAGAATTGTGGTTTTGGCTATATATCACAACTGCAGGGAAACACTTAGTCCTGGCCTTAGGACATCTGCCTTCCTAATCACAGAATCATAGAAACATAGAATCATAGAAACATGCAATATCTGAAGTTGGAAGTGACCCATAAGAATCATCAAATCCAACACCCTGCTCCTCACAGGACTACCTAAAACTAGACCATATGTCTAAGAATATAATCCAAAAGCTCCTTGAACTCTTGACAGTCTTGGTGCCATGATCACTTCCTTGGGGATCCTGCTCCAGTGGTTGACCACCCTCTCAGTGAAGAACCTTTTCCTAATGTTCAACCTGAACTTCCCCCAGACGCAGCTTCATTCCATTTCCTCATGTCTTATCACTGGTCACCAGAGAGGGGAGATCAGCACGTCCCCTTCCACTGCCCCACTTGAGGAAGTTGTAGACTGCAATGAGGTCACCCCTCAGCCTTCTCTTCTCCAAGATGAACAAACCAAGTGACCCCAGCAACTCCTCATAAGTTTTTCCCTCCAGGCCTTTGACCGAGTCACCTTCCTCTGGACACACTCTGATATTTTGATGTCCTTCTTATATTGAGGTGCCCAAAACTGCACAGATTACTTGAGGTGTGGCTGCACCAGCGCAGCATAGAGAGGGACAATCATCTCCCTTGAAAAGCTATCTATCCTGTGCTTGATGCACGCCAGGGCATGGCTGGCCCTTTTGGCTGCCAGGGCACACTGTTGATTTGTATTCAACTTGCCACCAACCCAAAACTTTCCTCAGGACTGGTCTCCAGCCTTTAATCTCCCAGTTTGTACCACTAGCCAAGATTATTCCATCCCAGGTGGAGAGTCCTGCACTCAGTCTTGTTAAATTTTGTACAGTTGCTAATTGCCCAGCTCTCTAATCTGTGCAGATCTCTCTGTATGACATCTATACCCTTGAGGAAGTCCTCAGCTCCTCCTAGTTTAGTATCATCAGCAAACTTACTTAATGTACATGCAATTCCTGTACGCAGATAATTAATAAAAAACGTTAAAGAGCACTAGCACTAAAATTGGGCCCTGGGGAACCCCACTGGTGATTGGCCACCAACCTAACGTAATGCCATTTACTACAACCCTTTGAGTTCCACCAACCAGCCAGTTCTTCACCCAACATAATATGTACTTGTCTGGCTGTGTGCTGGACATTTTGTCCAGAAGGACACTGTGAGAAGCAGTAACTAACTGAAGAAGTTTTCCTGAACTGAAGCAGAACTATGCCAGTCTGAAGGTAGAGGTTGAATTTCATACAGCTCCCAGCACTTAACATATAAACACCTGGTTTTTCTCCCAAGCAATCTTTGCTTTCTCAATATAGTTGAGGTTTATTGGATAACAGTTGTTCCTCCAGCTGGCACTGAATAGAATCATAAGAGCATTGTTTTCTTTGCTCATTTTCTTCTTAGTGCAAACCAATATATGTTGTTACATACATGATAAAGAACACTAGTACTCCTTTCGTTCTTAGCTCACAAAGGCATATTTTTTAATGAATTGTTTTCCAAAACTGGCTATTATCAGGCTTGCAATGACCTGAGATGGCTCTCCTAGGACAGTATTGCTCTGTGGTTTCATGACATTGCAGCTGCACCTGTTACAAAAAGAATTCTGGACAGCATACGCTTCTGAATCTTCTTCTGCCTCAATTTCAGAACAAAGACTGGATTTCTGGTGTTGAAAGTGAAACAACATTAACATTAGGCTGCCATAAATCTTGCATTCACCAAATGGGTAGAACACTACAAATTTTCCCAAGATCAGCTCTGCTCTTTTGACAGAAATGCAGTGCAGTTAATGTCTACTGTGAATAAATCGTGAATTAAGTCACGTTGCATCCTTCAGTTTTGGGATATTCACCCGCTGTGGGCTGAACTGTTTTACCCTACACATTGCTGCTGCCCTTTTAAATGGGTAATATGTAAATTTTTCTGACAGGATTGCATATTGCAGACTCCATGACAAAAAGATTTTTTCCCCTTTAAGTTAAAATATAAAACTCAAGCATTGCATTTACTGACAGTGTGAAGTTTATGATCTGTTCCTTAAAGTAGCAGAACTCTGTACTTCCAGTTGTGCATATCTTCTTTTAAGTTATGGCAAAGTGCAATTACAGTTTAAAGGGAATATTTATGTACATTAGTTAACAACATCATTGCAACTTAGTGCTCACACATCAACACTTAATTAGTGTAAGCATAAGTGACATAATTGCTACAAGGCATGCATTACCCATAATGTGAGGTAATTTCATGCACTATGCACATTTTAAATATCTACTCCGTATTTTGCCAGGCTGGATTTTTAAATCAATAGGAGATGTTTGCACATAAAGACACCTTAACTTATTTTCTATTTTACTTGATGCAGAATGTTGTCCAGCAACAGAGCAAAAGGAAAGGTTAGAGTTTTCCCCCAAGGAAACTCTAACCAACTTTCAATCTTCAAACTTGCAAATTCAAAGATGTTTGCTTTCAAAACAGCACAACTGTCTATGTGAACAGTATGGTAAGTTTTCTATTAAAGAAGCATATTTTTTTTTGCCTGTTCTACAGAATTGTCAACCTTAATATGCTGATATTATTCTTATGTAAGCCTAACTATGCTTTTTCCAGTCCTCTTCTTTGCATGAAATGCCCTTGTTAGCTGATCAGCAAAGCCAGTGGCCTCTTCAAAATTCAATATGTCCTGAAGAAACACAGCTGTTACAATAGCTACAAGAATCCATGAGCTAATGAGTAGACATGGCATCTGGGACTACATTATGGGTGTGTAAGTAGGTTCATATATACAAATAAAAATGCCGCCATTTGTTCCCTGCTTAATTTTGTTTTCTACTTTACGAGAGGATTGTCTCTTGGATTTTATTTTCTCTTTGAGAGGCAATGACTCTACCATATTCTATCAAACATTAAATGTATTTTGCATACTACTACATCCTAAGAAAAAAGAAAACTAGCTAAAGACAGGAAACATAAAATGTACGTGTCTTCCTTTGGGATAATTAAAATAAGAAGTTACATACAATCCAATGGAGGCAAGAAGTAACCAAGCAGTTTTAGAAAGTTTTAATATTCCCTTGTCGTGTTACATAAAGGGCTAGAAATCTTCAATAAGATTGCTGCTTCCTGCCTAAAACCTAATATCACATGCAGCAATTAGTGCTTAATAGTCCTGCTGAAGGGATAATCTGAACTTAAGACCATCCTTCCCTCTCATTACCTACGACTTATTATAAATAAGATCTGAGGTTTAAATATCTGGGAGAGATCAGGATCAGGTGTTTTTCTCTACTTTTTTTTGAGAAGGGGGGATGTGCACTATTGACAGAATTTTCATTTCGCTGTTGTTCTTCCTTAGTCAGTTAAAACACTTCTAAAGCTGGAGGAAATTTTACTAAGGGAATATTTGCCTGCTAGAAAACGTTCTTTCTTATCATATAAAGTCTTCTGCAACAATACATCAATGTTGAAAATTTTCTTTGAAAAACAGAGAAAAAATAATTATTAGACTGAGTGGTGGCATTTTTTACTGTATTAGAGTTGACAGAATTTTTATTGCAAAAGACTTTCATTACTGATTTTAATTTTTTTTTTATAAGCTAAACAAATCTTTCAAATTGAAGACTAAAACTGAGCATTTTTTTCCTAAAACTGTTACGTTTTCAGGGTAATTAAAAAATATTATTATCATTGCAATTTTCAATAATTATATCACAAAAAAAAAATCCCAATCCAAAACTGCCTGTGCAAGTTCACCTGCAAGCTCACTGAAAGAATTTGTACAAATGCTTTCAAATAGTTATTTTGTTGTTTACATATGTCTAGTTTCCTTAGGCCAAGGTCTACCAAGAAACATTAACAAAGGCACCCAGCCTCTGATTTTCTCAGATTTTCTCACACAATAATGATTCTAAATATAGCAGTCATTTTTTTCTTGTTCCACCAACCCAGACTTGCCAGGGGACTTGTGATATGATACCTCCTGTTTCCTGCCTTCTCAGTTGCCCTCTGCTGCATTCATTCCAGTTTGAGTACAGCTTTCTGGGTAACAAGAACTGAACATGGTGGATGGTGTCACCAGTAACTTGTACAAGAGCATTAATACGGCTTCTACTTTTACTGAAAATATCTTGCTTGATATATACTAAATCAGATTAGCTGTTTTTTACTGACATATCATATTAATGACTCATGCTCAACCTAAGATCAACAAGCACATCCAAAGTCTTATCCTTCCATGTTGGGTCAAACTCTGAGCACATCAGTTTATAGCTTATTTTAATTTGAAAAGTATTTTACGGTTTATTTTAATCTGAAAAATACATTTGTACAAATAAGAGCCATAAGGTATGTAAAAGATGAGACATTAGCTTAGAATATGCATTGGTATTTGCCAGAAAGCTTATATATATATTCTTACATGAATATAAATATGCATATCCACATATTATTATATATATTCTAGTGTGTAAAACTAGTTTTATAGTTTATCATTACTGTTATTATTATTTATGTAATTACATGCATCCTTCATACAGCTCCTCTCTCTAACCTACAATGTATTCCTGCAAACTGAGATCTCCTGCTTGACAAGATAATATATTGCTGTCACCCCAATGAATATTAGTATAATTCTGATTTTAGTCTACTAAAATGACAAGTGTAGCTACTTTATAGCTGCTTTGGACCATAAAACATTTTGAAAGTTATTTTGCCATTGAATCAGCACTGGAGCAGATACGCATGAAGATTTGGCATTTAATATGTGAGGTGGTTTTGCCCCTTTTCTGTTGTGGGAAATTTGGTTATAAATTTTTCATGACATAGTTCTTTTGTCTGTCAGCACCTTTTACTTTGGGAAAAAAATCTGCTTGACAGCCACTTTGAGCCTGCTCCTCCAGAGCTTTTACTCATCACAGAAAAAAGTTTAGGAATAATAATAATTTAAAAAAAAAATGTGGACAAAAAGAGGAATTTAAGAAAATACTTCTTTTTTTATGGTTTCCTTTTTTAAAATACTGGATGTAAGACAGCTCTCATCAGAGATGATGAGGAAATAGTTTATGGTCCAGGAAGAAATCAGAAGAATATGATTTTTGTTGTAGGCCCAAGTCTACAGGATTGTCTGCATTCTACACTGCATTCAGGCCTTAAAGTCTTCCCTTTGGAGGAATCAGACTGAGCAACAGAAATGCCCTCCTACTCCATAAAACACTGATACCTGTGCTTAATCTTCTAAACCTTTACAACTTCCACCAGTTTAGCAGAGGTTTTTATGATACAGGTAAAGCTAGGGGTATACAAAATGCCACAGGTCGAAACCAAGCTTAGATTTCAGGATTAACAATATATATTGTACTATTATCATTATAAAGAAAATGAATGTTATCATAGTTTTTCCCTACACATATGCACTAAGTTTGGTACATAAGTAATTAGACCATGAAAAGGGAGAAAGAGATATATAGTTAAGTGCTCTGGGTGAAAAAATATAAGAACCATATAACTACAGATAAAGCTCTACAGAAGGAGTCAGCTACACTAGTCTTTAGACTATCAGTATGTTTCCTCAGAAAACACTTCAAAAGACTCACCTTTCAGTATTAACAGAACAAGAAAGGAGCAAAGTCATTTATTAAGACAACTTAGGTTAGTAGGGACATGAGTTAAATGCACAGATGTTGTGTTGCATCCACACAAGGTGGACAGTACCTCACGACAAAACATTGTTTTCCTTTCACAGATAGTCCATAACAATTTCTTTTGTTTAATCTAGGGTGGATGGTTATTGACTGTCATCTCTCGACAACTTGCCTGACTGCCATTCCAAGGAAGAGAGTACCTCCATCCTCCCGAGGACATCAGGGCAAGGCGAACATGACAGCCTGCATACAGATCAATGCCACAGAGAAAGCTGTTCTCTTTCCTCCAGAGCAGTGCCATCAGCATTGCTGTCATTTTTCTCAACCCAAAAAAATCCAGTTTCAGAGTTAGTTTGAAGAGAAGGGTTTGTTCTCCAGAAAAAAAACCCAAACCAAACACACTTTAATAACTCATCTCAAACAAGACACGAATGTAAAACAACACAACCAACCCAAATCCAAAAAGATCCCTTTTTCAAAATTCTGCATGTAATTCACACCTGACAACAACTAAGTCCCCAGCTTATTAATTGTATAGTTCATCCCATGTATTCAATTTTCCCTTTACATCACTAGCAGCATTTTTAAAATAAATAAATAAATAAATAAATTAAAAAGGTTAGTTGACAGAATGGCTATGCAACAGTCTATAGATTAGTATAAAACAGTGAAAATCTGGATATCAAATATGTAAAACTAAAAAGAAATAAGATAGCATAAGTGAGAGAGACATTAGTCCTCATTCTTCTCTGAATTTTGAGCATAACTGTCCTGCATGAAATTAGTTTTACTGCTCAAGGAATGAGCATTTTCCTGTGTCAGTTGCCTTCTGTTTTCATCATTCTCTGCCTGCAGTCCTTCCTTCATCATCAGAGTCCTTGGAAGCCATGTCATCACTCTGTGATAAACCAAGTTTCTCTAAAATCACTTCCAGTTTCTAAAATTTTTTACTTTTTGTATAATTTATATGGACAAAGAATTACTGGGAAAACACCGTTTTCTGTGCACTCGCCTTCATGCAACAAACATGGCTGGAGAAAGTGAACTGATGAATTCACAAGTCACAGCAACTCTGAGCAATTCAAATAGCCACCCAAACCACAGTTTGCCCAATCACAATTGTAAATATTTCAGTGGCTTCTCTAGTCTACAATGATGGTCAACATGGACCATAGCAACATCCAGACGTCAAAGCTATAAGGAATGTGTTTTTCAGGGGAAAAAGGGTTTCTGATTATATCCCACTGGCCATGCACAAGAGCAACTTAACAGTCAAGACGAGAAACAATGATATTCCCAGTTCCACTGAAATTTCTTGTAGTTTTTGAGTTTTGGAGAGATCCCAAAAAAAAAAAAACCAAACCCAAGAAAACTCAAAATTTCATATGCAGTTATGAAAAATATATGGTTTTGATGGATAAAGATATTGTTTGATAAAATCAGCATATTATGTTCTATTTTTGGAGCATTAGTTTAAAATACAAAGCATGTAAGCTGAAAAAAAAAAATATCAAAACTCAAAGTTTTCCATCATCAAAAATGTCACATTCTGGGATTTTTATTCTTGGTGCATCATATTAAGACAAAAATTTTCCTAAAATGTTTGATGAGAAATTTCTTCAGGCAGTTACAATGCAGTTAGAGAATAATTTTCCTTAAAATTTCTGTTAGATCACTAGAAAAGGAATGTTCCCATTCCCATGAATAGGAAGAGGTTACATGCCCTCTTCACCTAACCATTTATAACTGAGAGAGGGTCAGAAGAATGATTCAGCTGCAGGACTACGTTGGCCGTTTCCTCCCCCTGAAAGGAGTCCAAATTATTATGGTGAACTGTGCTACTTCAAGTTTAAAACCTGTATATGAGAGAAACTCTCTCATCTTTCTTCTATTATTTTCACTGAATGCTTTACAAACTTTCACCTGTGCTCTTGGATGTCCTCTTCCGCAGAATGGATATAATATTCTGCTGTAGAATATTCTTATTTGTAGAAATGGAATGGAAGTTGATATTAATTAGAAACACAGTTTTCTCCGTGGATTCTCTTAGCTTTTTGTAGGGCACTTTTGGTCAATAACACAATAACATTAATATTGATTATTTTAGCATTTTCTTTACCTTTTGCTGTCCTACTCACTTCTTATCTCTGTTGGTAGACTTAAAAATATATATGTGCTGAGAGAACTACCAGAGTGTTTTCACGTGTCCAAATTGTTATTTTGCAACTTTGAAGAGGAAGTTAGTGTTAAGAGAAGGTCATTGTTTCCTTCCCAACCTCAGCATTTTGTAATCTACATGGTTTTCTAGCACGAACACTGATTTTACTGGGTTTTTATTAATATCAAAGGTAAGCAGAGTGATTTCCTGATTATAATTCCACTCAAACACCTGCTGGGCCCAAAGCAAGGACTTACATTTTTATCACAATTACATTTCAATGCTGACATCATCATAAATGACATACGTTTAGCAACAGAAAGCCATGAACATTGTCTTTTGCTCACACTTAGAAATTTCTTTTGATGGCATTTTGTGCACAAAAAAAAAAAATCAAAGAAATTAATCATTTCCAATTATAGCAAATACATCCCTGTTGTCATGTTGTTATGAACTGAATTCCTATTAAATTTTAGGAGAATTATATCTCTTCCTCACTCAGTCTGTCACCATCTTACTAAGCCCTCCAGATAAAACTATGTTGGAATAAGTTCATATACTGAAACACAGAAATTACAGCCAGTAATAGGCTGCAGCTTATGTTTTTACTACCACTGGAATGTGGAGCGATCCCTTAGTAAAATCAGCATTTTAGTAAATAAGGCAGACTAATTATTTTCACAGGAAATGCCTTGCGTTTCCAGGTTTGTTTCTGTTTTCCCTGCCTAAACCCTAGGCAAGGATTAACACTTTGCAGCTGTAACTCCACAAGCCCAGCCACTCAACACCTTCCCTTCCCAGCACAAAGCAGCCCTCTGCCACAGGTCACAGGAGATTTTCTCTGTCCTCAGACCACTCTATTCTCTCTCCATCCCAGTTACTTGTGGTAACTATTAATGGCTCTGACAAGTATCTCTTTTCATTTCCATCTCTGGACCGTGATAGTTTTTAATTTGCAAATAACGCATATATTAGTCTATATTGCCCATCTAAAAGTTTACACGTTGGGCTTACAGAGAAGCTCAACATATAAAAACGAAAGTACTTGCCAAAACCAGATAGAAAACAAAATAGATTCCTGAAATGTCTTTGGTTTTTTTCCTTTACCTTTAGTTCCCCCAGCTAAAAGGTATTTTTCCTCTGCTAGGCATAACAAATGACCCTGCAGTTTATACACGGAAATAAGAAACAAGAGTTTAAGGACAAAAGTCTGATGAGAAGAAAAATTTCATTCTTTACCAATTCAGGTTTTGTTTAATTATTGTAGGCTGTACTAGTAGGGAAACAGGTGCAGTTCAGCAGTTGTAGCACGCAGAAAACTGCAGCCAATTTTGTTTGCATCAAAATCTTCCTAGCTTTCATATTTAGGAGGATACATTCCAAAAAACACAGTGCCTTACCACATCATTCATTTCAAGGCACTCAAGAGATTTCTGCAGACCCAGCACACCTTTTGTTTTAGAAAACGAAGCATTAGGCTGAGAAAGTTCTACCTCTTATGTGAAATTGAAGCTGTGTCTTTAAACTATAAAAAACTCTGCTTATTCCTGGTGTGGGGTGAGGTTTTTTATGGATTGCTCAGGATGGTATAATGTGTCTAAGTGAGAAAGCTAGAAGGAAGACAACCAGGGAAGGCTTGTTAGTGAACTGAGTTCTCTGGAGTAAAAATAATTTCTCCTCCTTCAATTTCCCCTGTGCTCTGGCATGTTTATGTTCTGTAATTTTTGTCACAAGGCTTCAAATAAATCAGTAGAGATTTGCCTTTCTTGTCAAGCTGTTTTTTAAAATTAAACACACACATTCAGTGCTGGTTGCGAGGTTCTCCCCTCCTCAAGACACAAACATTCATGTGCACACACATGTGTGCGCGCGCACACACACACACATACAAGACAGCATCTTGCTTACTAGACAGAGATAAATTCCTCGCCAGCGTGATCATCAGACACTAAGCCAAACTCATCTTCTTTTCCTTCTTTTTTTTTTCCCCCCACTCTGTTATTCATAGAGACCACAGGTGAACCAGGAGAAAATTATTACAGTGTGATGACTGCTGAAATGATAGAAGGTAAAGAAGATGGATTATCACGGTGCTGACATGATTTGTATGGATTTCCAGAATTAAGCTGTTCACTTAAAGTGACCGTCTTCTTTGCACCCACGATATTGCAGCTGCCCTAGTAATAACCTTCATCTGCACTTGTGAGCCAAGTGAGCAGAGCACGTTTCCCATTACCTGTCAAGCGAGTATGTAGAGTTCTTCTGGCCCCGCAGTAATAGCAGGGCTGCTGGTGAACAGAGTAATAAACACCTACTGAGAGGGATGTAGCGTGAAAAGATCTCATCACCTGCCATTAGCACGCTGATGAATAATGCAGCATTTTCGGTGGCAGATGTCAGGGGTGGGAGGAAGAATCACTTCTGTAAATGCTCTGGTGAGCACTTCAGCACAAAGTGAGAGGTGATAGCAACAGATGCATGTGACAAAATTACACTCGCTATTGTATTTTAAAAGAAATGGGAACATTTACTTCATAAATAGCTGGCAGGCTTTCTCTCTCTCTCTTTCCCTCTCTCTCTCTTTAGCGTGAAAAGATCTCATCACCTGCCATTAGCACGCTGATGAATAATGCAGCATTTTCGGTGGCAGATGTCAGGGGTGGGAGGAAGAATCACTTCTGTAAATGCTCTGGTGAGCACTTCAGCACAAAGTGAGAGGTGATAGCAACAGATGCATGTGACAAAATTACACTCGCTATTGTATTTTAAAAGAAATGGGAACATTTACTTCACAAATAGCTGGCAGGCTTTCTCTCTCTCTCTTTCCCTCTCTCTCTCTTCCCCTCCCCCCCCCCCCCCCCCTCCTTTTTTTCTATCAGAGTCAAAGGATGCTGCAAACTAGCAAACTAATTCACATACTGCTAAGCATTTACAGCTACTAACTTAACTGCTGTGTAAGGGGCAGTGAGGCTTGGCTGTCCAGCCAGTTAAATGCTTTTTCCTGTAGACCCAAACTGGTAAATTGACTGAATATGTAAGATTCAAAAAACTAAGAATCTTATTTCTATTTAAATTTCCCTCCCACGGTACATTTTATTTCTCTCTTTCAAACAATCTACAAGCCACTGGTTAAGTGAAGTGACAATTCCTGGATTTCATGCAATCAGACCCCTCAGAGGCTCTGGCAATAAGAAAAAGGTCTGGCTAATGTTAAAGTTATCAAAAAACCTCCTATTACTGCCCCTGTTCCACCCACCCATTTTGCTGCTGCAAATGAGGCAAAGAAGGGATATAGCTATAACATAACTGTTTTCTGGCTATGATCTTAAGTATGGCAGTCCCTCTCAGCTAACATAAATTAATGCAGGCGTTATTAATTATTGACAATTATTTTTTTCACTTGACATAAATCACAGACCTGGACTAAGTCCTTGTTAATGAAGAAAAGTGTTGTTTGACTTCCAAGCTGCCACAGGAGCTTACTTTCCTGTACAGGATGGAACAGCTCTCAGACAGAGCCCACTTGAATTTTACAGTTTTGTGCCGCTGCTGCCTTGCACAGAGTTCCTCACTGCTAGTTATGAATGAGGTCCAAAATCTGTCACATCTGACGCCTACATATGCTAGGAGAGGGGGAATATGAATTCACAACCAATAATAACATTATGTGATTGAAACATTAGTCTTGGCACATGTTATCATCTTGTCTGGTGAATCACAGAATCAGATGATTTAAAGCAACCAGTCCCAAAGTGGAAATGTTTTCTGTTTAAGTTTATCTTCACACTTCTATTTCCAGTGGTGTTTTGAGCCAAACAGCTCTTTTTGGTCAATTGTTGTCACTCGGCACACTAACTTACTAACATCAAAAGTCCTGGGTAGCAGATGGCTTGGTGCCACAAACAGTGAGATTTTAATACAGAAGGACTCAAGTTCCTGGATGCTTGCACTTTGGAGCCCATGAGGGCTGGATACACAACAAGAGTAACGTCTTTGATGTCTGCAGGACAGCGGAGAAGAGAAACGAAGGAGTGTTGAAAACCAGAGGATGGGGATGTTTAAGAGCCTTTCTGTAACAGGAAAGCCACAAGATGGCATAAATGGTGTCATTGCTCAGAAGGGTCTTGTTCATATTCACGTGCACAGTACAAGCCTCAAAAGCAAAAGTTATGTCAGGTGTCCTTGTTTCTGCCCCTCTGCAAGCCTTGCACACATTTAGATTCTCATAATTGTCTGACTATAAAAGGCCACTGAAGGATAATGGACTGGGATTAAAGAGCTTTGAAGGGGTGAAAAAATGCCTCCATTGTGAAGCAAGATTCTGGAAAACATATTTCAGGGCAGAATCTTTCTTCTGAACACCTTTTAGTTGCACTTGTTATTGCCTGAGTTCCTTCTGCACTGCCTGTTCACACACATCTCAAGGGTCATTGCTCTCCTGTCAGCCAGGGCTATGTCAGAAAGAGAGGGTGTGACTTAAAGAAGGATGCATCGCTCCAGCAAGAACTGTGTGGTGAGAAATACAATGTGTTTGGTAGATATCCTTATAGCTGCAGCAAAATGAGAAAAAAAAAAAAAAGACGATGAATGAACTCCATGGCAGAGAAAGGAAAATAAAAAGCTAGGTAAGGATTCCATGTCTGATTTCCTTCAAATGATAAGTGCCATTATTAGAAGCAGAGTAGGCAGAGCTTATACCCCAAAAGAAAGAGAGAATGTTCTTTAAGAAGAAAGGTATATAATCAACATGTAGCAGGGATAATCAAGACAAGGAAAATAATCATAACAATCCCATATCCACTCAGCTCTTATTAGAAGAGGGTTGTTTTGAACCATGATTCGAACACAGGGTAGAATTGAAAGGAAGAGAGACATAGTTACCAGTAAATCTGGAGCTGGGCGTCCTAACACAGACAATTTCAAAGGATGTGTATAAATAACGCCAGTCTCCTCTGGGTGAAATTTGTGAATAAACTGGAAAAGAGTTCACCACCTCTTCCCCCTCACTACCCAGCCCATTCCTCTGGACAGCATTTCTACAAACTTGGTTGTGCGAAACCCAAGATGTTAATGCACTTTAGTTTGTTTGGCATTTCTCTTTGCAGTATGCCAGACTGGTGCGGAAGTAGGGCTGCAAATAATATTTTTGCAAGTGCTGTGGACAGAATGGGAAAGCCGCTGAAGTAGAGTGAAAAGACACATCCCTTCAACATTTAGGCTCAACTCGTCTAGAGATATTCCTTGGATTAACCAAGATTTTGCATTTCAAACTCAAAGTGAAAAAGAAATATCATCAGTTGGAAAATAAATGCTACTGAAAAAAAGAACAAGTAGTGATTTCATATGGTCTTTTTTTTCCATAGGGTAATAGGTTGAGATTCTTTAAAAATTGGGTTCTAAATGTTTTGTAAAGTATATACCTGCCTGGAAATGTGCTGTATTATAATATTTCTTTTTTACTGAAAACTTCATAGCCTTTTAGGAAGAAAAAATTCTTTGCTTACATTTTAAAGTTGTAATTCTTCATTGTAGCATTTATAGTCTGGTACACTTATCAACAGGTAGTGCTCACAGATGTTGTATAAATATAATTTTAATCCAGAAGTCAATCCTGGAAAGACATTAAAAGCTAGAAAAGTTTTGATAAAAAGCAACATTTGCCATGTGTTTTGTGCCCTAGTATTATTCCCACCAATGTGTAAGGCTAAAAAGGGCCACCTATTACTGTAGAGATGTATCTAAAAAATCTCTCAAGCTGCCTCTAATAATCTCCATTATGTATAATGACCATTTTGATAATAGTCTTTAGAAGAGGTAATGGCCCTGCTGAATGGTTATTACCTGTCTGTTCACGCTGGAAGCAAGATGCAGAAGCCAAAGGGGGGACAGTGAAATGGTCCTTGTAGTGCAGTCTGAAGGAATAAGAAATATTTAACAGAATGCAAGAAACAGACAAGCAAGCACCTTTGGTTGTAAAATTGTCTGCAGTCGAGCAGTGAGCCACTGTGAATTTTGTGAAAAAAATAAAGATATAAAATAACAATTAATAATAATAATAGGCAAACTATTACTTTGAAAGTTATTTTAATTTTAAGTGTCACAAAGTCTGTTAGAAAATAAAAGCTATCTGAATGTTAAATATAGTTTCATGTGTTACACAATATTAAATGCTGTTATACTCCAATTCTATACCATTGCATAAGAGCAATATGACTTCACTCCAGAGAGATCTCTGCACAAATCAAAGGTCAAAATTGTTTACATCTTCCATACAACCACTGCAGAAGTATCCATATATACAAAAATATAGGGTTATAAAAACAGCAATTAACTCATGTCAGAGTTATAAGGACTCAGTCTGGCCTTTAGAACAGACAAAATTGTCTTGTAAATAAAGCCTGAGCATAGACCATCGACTGCCACAAAAGCATCAGGACTTCAGCAACTTATGCCACCTCTCCCCAGGCTAAATGGGCAGGTCTAGAAGTTAACTCTTAATTCTTATTCATGGATATAACAAGTTCTTCCAAGCAGAGATTGCTTTAAAATCTGAACCATGTTTATTAAAATTTGGCTGTGATTTCATTTTGACCTGTGGGATTTACCATAGATTAAAACATACGTAATTAATAATTCTGGAATTATGGAAAAGTTAAATTATGAATTATCTCATTCTGGCTTCATACTTAGAAGTATACTGGGAAATTATTTCACTCAATAAAATTGGGTTAAAGACATGAAATGCAAAAAAGAAGACCCTGTCTTTGAAAGTAGGAGAAAGAGACAATCTAAAAAAAATCACAGGTTAACAAGAAAAAGGTGAAGTCTTGGTTCAAAATGCAAAACACTATAAGTGCTAAGTGTTTTCCTGTGTAGATTGAACTATACCACTGAATAGTGGTATTTCAAGAACACAATAAAAAGATGTGTGTTTATGTCTTTACATGTATTACATTTTCCTTAAAAATTTCATTGTTTCCATTCCTCAGCAGCTATGCATGTAAGAGGAAAATGTTAGCATTCAGAAAGAAGGATCTCAGCCAGATTTGTGATTATTTGAAATAGGGAATGCCTTTAGCAGAGAATCATTTTGTCAGCAGCCTTTCTGGTTCAGGGAAACACAGAAGTCCCAGTAAGACGGCTCACACGCCCTTCAACATTTCATTGCTTTATCCTCCAGCATGATCAGGAAGGGATGAAGAAATGCCATCTACATGCACTCTTCTGATGCCTTGTTGGTATTAATGCACGGAATGGGGCCGTTCCATCACTTGAAGAGAAAGAGTGACTAGAGCAGACCGGTAAGCATTGGCAGTGCTGGATCCAACTCTCCCTTCTGGATGGACTTGTGCTGTGACTTAAAATCATAGAATCATAGAATGTTAGAATATTAGAATGTTAGAATATTAGTCTGGACTGGTAGTGATGATATCACTACCAGTGATTGCCTTGTTTTTCTCCATCAGTATTACCCTAACTTTCTATCGCTAAGCAAAAGAAAGAGGGCAAATTATGATCTATATCTAATATGTAACAGATATTTCATTTAGTACTACAGACAATAGCACAGAGTGCTTTTTACATTCTCCCTTCCCTTTTTGGCTCCTCTGGTCTTAAGCTGGATTCTAAAAGTTATCTCAGACTTATAAAATAATATCCCTTATTTCAGTTTTAGAAGATACTCATCTTAGGCCACCCACATCCCAGTAAGAGTATTCCTTCATTCTCACTAGCTATGTTCTCTCATCTACTCTGCCCTTGCGAGGCCGCATCTGGAGTACACTGTTCAGTTCTGAGCCCCCCAGTCCAAGAAGGACAGGGAACTACTGGAAAGAGTCCAGCAGAGGTCTACGAAGATGATCAAGGGAATGAAGCACATCGTTTATGAGGAAAGGCTGAGAGACCTGGGTTTGTTTGGCCTGGAGAAGAGAAGATGGAGAGGGGATCTTGTCAACTCCTATAAATATCTAAAGAGTGGATGTCAAGAGGATGGGGTCAGGCTCCTCTCAGTGGTGTCTGGTGACAGGACAAGGGGCAACCCACAGAACCTGGAACACAGGAAGTTCCGTCTGAACATGAGGAAAAACTTCATTACTCTGAGGGTGCCAGAGCACTGCAACAGGCTGCCCAGAGAAGTTGAGGAGTTTCCTTCTCTGGAGGTGTTGAAAACACGCCTGGATGTGTTCCTGTCCAGCTTGCTGTAGGTGAACCTGCTTTGGCAGGGAAGTTGGACTAGATGATCCCCGAAGGTCCCTTTCCAACCCCTACAATTCTGTGATTCTGTGAAAGCACTTTTTCCATCCCGTCTCTTTATTTTTGGTAGTTGCCCTCTGACTGGGAAGTCCATAAGCATCGAATGGACCTAAAAGAGTCCATTCAAGACTCAGGACATCTTAAAGATCTGATTAATTGAAAGGATTTGAACAAATTCTGCAAACACAGTTGAAACCCTGTGTCATGAGGGGGGGGGGGGGTGAGGAAATAACAATAATACAATACAAATAACACACTAATGGGTTATACCCCATAAGGGAGTCCAGAATAAGAAATTACTTCAAAAAGAACTGCATTCAATGTCAGAAAGAGGCAACAGCATGCACCAGAAAGAGAGAAAAGGGACTACCCTGGTGTTTCTTCAGTTTGCACTTGGTGGTAAGTTCACCTGAATTTAGTCATAGAGAGCATCCTACTGGTCCTTCGTAAGGCACAATAAAAACAAATGGCCCAGGTAGCATCTGAAAACACTAATGCCAAAGAACACGGGTAACTTCATTCAATTACAGCACAGAAAAATAACAATATGGAAAACCAGCTTGAAATTGTACAGCCTTGGCACGGGGGGGGGGGGGGGGGGGTGTGAGGAAATAACAATAATAAAATACAAATAACACACTAATGGGTTATACCCCATAAGGGAGTCCAGAATAAGAAATTACTTCAAAAAGAACTGCATTCAATGTCAGAAAGAGGCAACAGCATGCACCAGAAAGAGAGAAAAGGGACTACCCTGGTGTTTCTTCAGTTTGCACTTGGTGGTAAGTTCACCTGAATTTAGTCATAGAGAGCATCCTACTGGTCCTTCGTAAGGCACAATAAAAACAAATGGCCCAGGTAGCATCTGAAAACACTAATGCCAAAGAACACGGGTAACTTCATTCAATTACAGCACAGAAAAATAACAATATGGAAAACCAGCTTGAAATTGTACAGCCTTGGCACGTAACTAATGCCACAAAATGGAAAATTAAATCCTTATTATTAGTACCACTACTCCAAAAAAAAAGTGTTCGCACAGAAAAAATTCCAAGGGAATATAGAAGCTAAATGAAACGTGGAAATGCCCTACCAAGTTCCTGGTGGTCTGTATCTCATATGGAAAAAGGCTTCTACAGAAGTAATAGGCAATGTTTCAGGCCAAAATACAAGACTGTATAAAATACAGTTACAGAAGACTGCCTTTCATTTGCTGCCTCATCACTACAGTTTGTGAACTGCTCAGGCTTTCTCTAATGAAATTAGGTAATTTATGACTTACATATGAAAATTCATTTGTGTTTATCTTATCCGATAAATGGATGGTGGATTCTGACATCTATCTAGATTTTTTTAACATCTCTAGAATCTTTGCTTCAGTAATAGCCTCCAGCATTTATTTCTACTGGGTTACTATGTTTTTTCTGAAGGAAAAAAAATAATCATTCCTGCACCATTTATAAATATGACAATTCCCTGGTTATAACTCAATTCTCCTTTTCATACTGCCATTCAGGCCATCTCAGATATCCCATCAACAGAAAATATCCTTGTGGAGAACACAAAACCCTTACAAAAATCCTTTCAAACTTCCATCTAATGTGAAAGAAGAATCTGTGACCATTTGAAAAAGATAAGGTTTTAAGAAATGCTCATAAATACAAATGAATGAATAAATCATAGACTCATAGGATTGTCCAGATCGGAAGGGAACTTTAAGACAACGTAGTCCAACCATCAACCTAAGTCTGGTAAAAAGCCATAACTAAACCATGTCACTAAGCACTATTCAACCCATCTTTTAAATACCACCAGGGATGGTGCCTCAACCACTCCCCTGGGCAGCCCATTCCAATGCTTGATAACCCTTTCAGTATAAAAAAATTTCCTAATATCGCATCTGAACCTCCCCTGGTGCAACTTGAGGTCATTTCCCCTTGTCCTATCACCTCTGACTTGGGAGAAGAAACTGAACAAGTAGGTGTAGAGAGCGATAAGGTCTCCCCTCAGCCTCCTCTTCCCCAGACTGAACAACCCCAGCTCCCTCAGCCTCTCCTCATAAGACTTATTCTCCAGACCCCTCACCAGCTCCGTTGCCCTTCTCTGGACCTGCTCCAGCACCTCAATGCCTTTTTTGTGGGAAGGGGCCCAAAACTGGACACAGTACTCAAGGTGGGGCCTCACCAGAGCCAAGTACAGGGGGACGATCACCTCCCGCGTCCTACTCACCACTTTGTTCCTGATACACGAGCATCCCAGATGCTGTTGGCCTTCTTGCCCACCTGGGCACACTGATGACTCATGGTCAGCCAACACTCGACCAACACCCCCAAGTCCTTTTCCACCAGGCAGCTCTCCAGCCACTCCTCCCCAAATCTGTAGCACTGCATGGGGTTGTTGTGACCCAAGTGTAGCACATAGCACATGGCCTTATTGAACCTCATCCCATTGGCCTGGGTCCATCAATCCAGCCTGTCCAGATCCCTCTGCAAAGCCCCTCTACCCTCCAGCAAGTCGACACTCCCACCCAACTTGGTGTCATTTGCAAACTTACCAAGGGTGCACTCGATCCCCTCATCCAGATCACTTATAAAGATGTTAAAGAGAACCAGCCCCAATACTGAGCCCTGGGGGACATCACTCATGAAATATCGAAATTTATTTTACACTACAGGAGAAAGAGTGAAAACAAAATAAATTTTGTTCTGTTTTGTTTTGTTTCATTTTTATTTAAACTCTTTTTTTGTGTGTCTGTATTAAAGCTGTAAGTCACAAATGTTAAAAATTCTGCTTAGAAATGTTATTTACCAGGTAGGCTACAATGGTTTTCTTTCATTACTCTTTAATGACAATTTTGCCTATAAAAAAGCACAGACAAAAAAAGTATTTTCATATTAAGTAATGATTTTTTTTTTGTCTGAATGGGTTTATTTTCAGGAGGAGAAAGATGTTTTAACATTTCCTACTTAAACAGATTTCCTGAAGCCTTTGGAGGCTTGGGTTCATATCCTTGCATGGCCACAGGCCTTGTTGGACAGTCTGTACTTAGCTTCATGGTTCAGCCATTTGTAACACTGGGGTAACAGTACTTTGCTTATCTTCAGACTTCTCAGGCTTTTAAAGACTGCAGTGTCCTCCTATATTGTAGCAACAGCGGCTGGACATCTACGACCTCCAAGACATATCAGGATCTCAAGATCCCTGCTAGCTCCCAGGTTCCCTAGGCATAGATGCAGCACAAGCATTTCTTACTCTGGTTTGCTATAGAGAAAGGCAGAAATGGGGCACAGGTGTCTTAGTGACCACACATCCTCCCCCTATAGGTGTCCCAGATGTCACTGGCTCACTTCAGTAGTCTATGACATCCACCAAAGGCAGGGCATACGTAGCAGCCAGCAGCTTGGTGCTTGGAAAACTTTGGACTTTTCACCATTCTATATTTTTCACTGCTGAAAACAACAGATTATTATCAGGAGGCAAGAACTGAATGTTCCAGAAATACATTTGTTCCACACACTCAGTATATGAGTCATGCTCAATCTGACAGGATGGCCTGCTCCAAGATCTGTCCCTCCGCTCTTGCCACCGCCTGCTATTTACTTTATTTATTTTCACATTTATGGAACATTTCTGTTAACCATGCTTTAGGTGCATTCACAATAAATAAGTATTAAAACCAAAGAATCACAAAATGGTCAAGATTGGAAGGGACTTCTGGAGGTCAACTGGCCCAATGCTCAAGCATTTTTGTCCATGGTCATTTGCCCAGGACTATGTCCAGATTACTTTTTAATAACTCCAATGGGTACCAAAATATGCAGACTTTATAGCAGATACTTGTAGAATATTTGGGTTCTGGAGGACACGGGAAGGAATAACATATTATATATATATATATATATATATGGCTATAACACCGTATGTGTCTGTCCTTGTAAACAATATTGCTGAAGTGTAAAAAGTCTTAGATTCCTGTGTAGTTAATGAAACAAGCCAACACAGCTCTCCACAACATTTAAAAGCAGTTAAGGGAAATCCGAAGAAATTCTTCTTTTAGACATAGACATTATTGTTTGTATGAGCACTGGAGTGAGCAGGTATGCTACCAGGTAAGAGCAAAAGCAGTTCAGTTTGGGTGGTGTGATTATTGCTTTTGAATGCAGAACATATCTGGCAAGGTAAGATGTGATCTGTCAACTTTGCCTGGAGCAGAGGACATGCAGCACCCACCAAAGAACTGGTCTCAATTCAGGTCTTTTTAAATGGTGCTTCTAAGTGAAAAACAGGCAAAAAAGGGAGGTAAAACAGTAACTATCCATTAGCACACAGAATAGACTTCCTGGGCCTAAATAAATGTCAACAGATTTTATGCAAAGTTATACAATTCAGATGACAGTAAAATATTTTTTTTTCATTTGTAGTCATATAAATTTTAGATTATACCTGAAGTATATAGAGAGTGAAAAGAATACTCATTGTCAAAGTCAGAGAAAATTATAGTGTAGAGTCAAGCTTGATTCTTACAAATAAGGGTCAAAATTTTATTCTGTGATAAAGTTATTCTTTTCTTTCTATTGAAAGACCTATTCTTTCAATTGTACAAGTAAATTCATTTCAAACCTTGATATGAAGGGTGCAAAGTGTCAGAAAACAAGTATTGCCAGAAAAACTACAAAATTGTAGTTCTGTGTTCGAAGAATATAATTCTTATTCTCTCTTGCCTTTTCTCTTGCTTTTTAAATCCCAGATCATGTAAGCGTTTTAATTCAGCCTGATCAATATTATACATAAATTTGTCTCTTGTCTATTTGTTTGGCAGCAACAAAAAATTACTGTAATGAAATAATTTCTGGCTGGCATGGTGCCCAGCAAACTTGGGGAGCACACTGAGACTGGTTTATGTTCATTCTTCACAACAGCCATTTGAATACAAAGTTCTGGGATGATAATTTATTTCTCCTGCAGCTTTATGGCATTTCAATGGCCTGAAATATCCTACTTGATGGCAATTTGCATGATTATGGGTCTGCCATAAATGATCCAAATTGCCTTAAAAGGTTGGGAAAACCCTACGTAACATCTTTATCTAGATCTCTCAGTGATAACATTTGTGTTTGCTTCAGATAATTTTATTCATTTAGTTTCAGAAAAACATCCCCTCTTATCAGGTATTACTGGACAACACATTTGGGTTTCTTGGTGACTATTAAATGGGGCAAAGAAAAAGAATCTTTCTCAGTGCACTAAGCAACAGCTCAGGAGTAAAGAAAAACACGTTAATTTTGACATTGTTTACTACCAGTTAAAGAGAACCACCTACAGTTTTTCTTTTTGTCTTTTTTTTTTTTCCTCCTTCAGTGTGGAACCCCCATTACAGCCAGATTAACAACCCTGGTCCCTGTCCATATTACTGTTACTAGACAGAAGTGCTTAGGAAAGGGATTGCCTCAGTCTAAATCTTACTATAGAAGATTGTCTATCTCATTTACTGCCCAACTATCAAAAGATGAAATATCAAGCATATGAGAAGCTTTGAAGGAAAATACAAGAACATTGTAAACAGTAACTATGTTTCTGCTTGGTAATATATTGACTATGAGAAGACATAGTCTACCATGTGGATCTAGGGGCTTGTCTACCTTTCCAGCTGTTACCAGGCATTTCCAAAGCATCCATCACCTTTATGTAAAGTCTACACTCATCTTCATGATCATGAAACTCCTCTAATAATTATTTTAATATTAATAATAATTAACTTTATTAATAATAATTAATTTGGTTAAGTGTAGCCAGTCATTGATCTCACATTCAGATTTAAGGCAACAGTAGGTTCAATACAAATGCAGCTCTCTAAGACCATCCCCAGTGAAACTAAGAGCGAAACTGGAACAAACGTGGCAACCCAGTACAGCACCAACAACTACAAACAGCACATACATTCTGACTTAGAAGAGGAAAAGAATATAACTTCATGGTGACACTTTCGTCTAAATTGAACATTATTTATTCTAGCAGAGCTTTGACATTCTGAGCTATGCACATCGTTTAGTGTAACCTGCAGTAACTTCTTTGAAATCAATGGGATTGTCCTGGATTTATGCCAATGTAGTGTAGACAAGGATCTGGCCCAGCATTTTGGCAGAAGCTCCAAATATGCCCTTTGAGATCATGCCTGGATACCAAAAAAAATCTCAGACTCATTTTCATCAAGGCTTTTCAACACAAGCATGGAAACCAGATAAAGCAATCAACAAAAATGTGTGTAAATAGTAGAAGCTGTGGTTCTGCTTTCCCGACCCTGCTCACTACTTAGTTGTCACCATGAAAACTGATACTGGGGTACAATCCCAATTTCTCTCTGATTAGATAAAACTGAACTCCTGGAATCTGTTCTGAGAGGGCAAAAAGGAGTGACCTGCTTTCTGGGCCCACTGCTCACAGCCACCCTCATGAAAAGAGGCTTACCCACTTCTGTGACCAATCCAATGACCTAAATGCTTTTTGTGTTTAGACTGAGCAGGAATAATGAGAATGCTACTATTTATGTGGTTGAAACACACTTGAAAGTTCACAGAATCACAGAATCACAGAATCTTCTAGGTTGGAAGGGACCTTAAAGATCATCTTGTCCAACCGTCAACCTAACTGACAAAAATAGACACCCACACAACAAACAAGGAGCATCATCACTAAACCATACCTCCCAGCCCTTCATCAACCCGTCTTTTGAACACCTCCAGGGATGGTGCCTCAACCACCTCCCTGAGCAGCCCATTCCAATGCCTGATAACCCTTTCAGTGAAAAAATTTTTCC
Source organism: Calidris pugnax (assembly GCF_001431845.1). Taxonomy (NCBI): domain Eukaryota; kingdom Metazoa; phylum Chordata; class Aves; order Charadriiformes; family Scolopacidae; genus Calidris; species Calidris pugnax. Next base: position 1,087,998 of record NW_015090844.1, on the reverse strand, counting down.
TAATATCCAGCCTGAACCTCCCCTGGCGCAACTTGAGGCCATTTCCTCTTGTCCTGTCGCCTGTGACTTGAGAAAAGAGACCGACCCCCATCTCTCTACACCCTCCTTTCAGGTAGTTGCAGAGAGCAATAAGGTCTCCCCTCAGCCTCCTCTTCTCCAGGCTGAATAACCCCAGTTCCCTCAGCCTCTCCTCATAAGACTTATTTTCCAGACCCCTCACCATCTTTGTCGCCCTTCTCTGGACCCGCTCCAGCACCTCAATGTCTTTTTTATGGTTCTTTATATATTTGGAAAATCCCATATGTAGGAAAGGAATTAGAAAGATTGACTCAGACAATAGCAATTTCTGCACTTACTGTAGCAATATATGTCTGTAAGAAATTCTCAGTTTTAAATACCTGCAGTAAAAACTCTAAGTCTGGCAAAAAATTAGATGCAACATGAACACTTGGCACCTTCCCAAAACAGGTTGCTATTCACTGTAGTCCACAGATTTCCTTCTGGCTTTAATGTGGCTCCACTGCCCATATTGCCCAGTCCTAACAAGCACAGGTCCATTTTGCTGAAAAGCTCACCCAAAAGCAACATAGGTATCTCTGTTCTAGCCCATGCTCCAAAAAGAAGCTGCCTGGATTTCAAACTTTTTTTGGCACTAGACAAATTCCATGTCAGATTTGGATGGTCTTTAACATTGCATCTCTTCTTTTCACAGCAGATACCCATTTTTGTTCTAACATCATAAATTCTCAGCACTTTATTCAATTCTCCACAGACAGCTAGGAAAAGATAAAAAAATCGCAAACTTGTTTGAATTCTCAAGTGTATGTAGTTGTTTCAGAGCTTCCAAATAATTTACTAGCATTCCTATTTTATCTCCAGACATAAAAATAGCTTGAACACATTTACAACATTAATTTACTGCAGTTTAGCATTATTCTCAAAAAAGTCTGTCGCTACCATAATTGTCTGCAGTCTGAATAGCTTTGCCACATGGTTACAGTGGTGTAATTAAAGTAATATCCAATGGAACAGTTATTTAAGAAAAGCAAAGTACTGAGTTAATACTGATTATCAGAGAGTAAGTCTATCTGGATAGGTAGATATGCCAACAGTAATTCTCTCTGCTCTTTGCCTGATAATACACTACTGTGGGATTCTACTAGAACATCTTAGCATATTTCTTCCATCACTTTTGCTAGTGTTGTTGACATCCCATTGATAAGTAGAGTGGTTCAGGCAGTTTTGTCAGTCATTAACTAATTTGCCAAAAGGTCTAATTTTGTGAGTCATCAGCCCTATTCGTTGTAATGATTTGAGTAGTATTTCATTAAAATCACTGATTGCTAAACCAATGTTAACTTCAGTTTTCTATCATGGGTGAATGCAACAAATTTATTACTTGCAAAGAAATATCATGTTTGCCTCTAGCCTGCAGACGAACTCACACATGAAACATGAGAGTAGTAGCAGAACGAACAGAAGAATCACAACCTAACACCAGGCTGACAGAGAGAATAAGAGACCTCCCATTTCCCAGCAGAGAACTCATTTGATAATCCATAAAGTGCAAAAATTCACAGTTGTGTCCTCCACATTTTGTGTATACAAGTCAGCCAACGTGTACATATGCTGTAAAATGCTGATTACAGATTTGTAATCATTCATTAAGTTTGATCTCCTTGAACATCAGCTGTTCCGGATTAGTTCTGTTTAGTAAGTAATTACCAGGATGAAACTCTTTTTTTTCAGTCCTTCCTACTACAAACATCAGACAACATATCCAGAAAGCATTTCAGTGACAGAGTCCAGGTGAACTGCTGTGAGCAATGCTCCCCATCTTGTTATTGTGGGCTCCAAGTAATGTAAACCTGGCAGTGAGTAGGAGTCCTGCCACTTCTTAAGTATTTTGGGACAAACATAATCAGAACTAAGAGGGACTGATGAACTTAACTCCTTCTTGCTCTTCACATCTTTTATTTCAAAATACCCTTAGCACTAATAATAGCATTCAAGGAAATGTTACCAAAGTAGAAGTGGAAATATTTTTTTCAGTGATGGTGATAGAGACCTAAACAGGAAAGTGCTGAAAAGTTGTCTTGCACTGTAACTCCGTGCTATAGGCACATATATGTGCGTATGTGTCGTGTACGTATCCTACTTCTATTGTATAACTTCTTCAGGTGAGAACTGCCCACAAAGCTGCCTTGTAAAATTAGGAAAAGATTCCAGTTAACATCTGCCCTCCTGAAGGCTTAGCAAGGAGACCCAGAGGAACACAGTAGAGAGCAATACTTAAAAAGTGTAATCATTGTCCATGGGGAGGACAAAAAAGCCTAGGAAAGCAAGAGAATAAGCCATTTAAAATGAAGTTTTCTTTTCCTCATTAGATCATTCTATGAGGGGCTTTTAAGAATAAAAAGTGCCACAGTGACAGCTTCCCTGAGAAGAATGCAAGAAAAATCACAGGGACGCTCTAAAGCATCTCTCTAAAGACCCTAAATTCAAACTGGAAATATGTCCCTGGGACCCAACATGAGCGAAAACACATGGGGACTGAAAGTCTCATCCTAACAGCTCTTTCCAGTGTGAACAAGGAAGCTGCCACAGAGTGGGACTGTTGGTGAAGGACCACAACCAAAGGACCACATGATCAGCTGTGGGGAAAGCAAGATGGTAAAAAAGTAATCACAACATACACAGGCTTCTTTCTTTATGGGCAGTATATCTTCAGCCACCGTTCTCAGATGAGCAGACTACGATTTACCAGTTACTGCAGTGGGTTGCTTCCACAAACCTTGTAGACGTTCTGTCATCAAGATAGAAATCAACTTCTCTTTCTAATACTCAGATAATAAAAAAAATGAAAATATAATACTCACTAGCATTAGAAAAAAGCAATGTCCCTCAACAATTAAGCACACAAGCTGTTTACAGACTCCCAAAACGAAAGGATTTTTTTCTGTTGTTCACAAGAACTGTGCTTCAACAGAGCTATATGAAATATTTTTCAAAGTCCCAGTCATCACTTCTTTTCATGTTTCCTGACTGCTATGATGTCTGAAGAAAATCAGGACAATGGCAGTCTTACAAATCAGGTTAATTTATGGCATTTGCAGGAGATTAAGTAGAAGATTAACATAAAACCCAAAATGGCTTGTGTGTCTGATCTGCTTAAAAAGTAACAGCCTGGTTATAACATCTGTCTAACTTTGTATTTTGCACCACACCAATTACCTTACTTCTGAATGAGAAGCAATAAACAATTACAGTGTTATTTAATGTTATAAATTAGCACATTAATAACTGTAATAGTAATACTAGGACTGAATCTATATGTTAATAGTAAATTACTGCCTCTTTCTCTAATTCTTTTCTCAAACTAAATGAAAAACATTCTGAATTCAGGAAAGAACTGTAAAAAATAGGACAAAAGACACATGAAAGTAAAGCATAGAGAGCTGCTCCATGCACAAAACCTTTCCTGATGCTTGTTGTTTCTTTGGTTTTCTTTATATGACTGGAGATGAGCCAGCCAGGAAGAAAAAAGTACTTGGGAGAGAGAGTGAGAGAGAGAAAAATTGTCAGTGCACATTGCGGGGAGGGCTGGATGTGTGTGTCTGCATCCGTGTGTGTGTAATATCTGAGGCTCCATTCCAGTCAGCAGAACCTGAATTTCAGCCTAAACCTTGGGTATCAGATGATCGTCCTAATGATTCCTACTGCCACTTTGCTCTCCATGGCAAAGCATGCGAAGCATCTGCAGCCGAGCTGAAATTAGCCCTATCCTGATGTCCCTCTCTAAATGTTTCCCCGTTATCTCCCACTTGTCTTGATAGCTAATACAGTTCTTACAGCTGCTATATCATATTAGGTCAGAGCGATGAAAACGAATGCCATTTTCTTGATGGCTTATGCAGAATTGTTGTAATTTGAATCAAGTCTCCCTAGCCTCTTTCTTTCCTTCTCTCCTATTTTTTTCTGCCCCTCATACTGAATATATTGGGGCCCTGGCGAGCTGCCATTCTAACTGCACATTAGAAATGGTAGAGTTTTCCTCTATCTGATTCTCTAAAATGAGTTCACCAAAAGGTGCAGACCCAGCACATTTGTGGTTTTTCCTATAAATTACTTTAACACTGTGTCCAATCATATATATAATTTCAGATTTTCAATTTCAACTCACTGCTGTGTCAGCACAGACTCCACTGATATGTCTAACGTATTTAGCTTAAAATGAAACGGATGGCATTTCATTACCAGGAAGATAATATTTTTGAATATGTTTGCTGCATGGCAGGATCCATCATTATTCTGCCATTTTATGTTCGGAGTGTGTAATAGCTTTTTAATGCTTTGATGTATTTTATTTATATATGTAATATTTTTCTAATATCATGGGGTGGTTTAACTCATTGGACACATTATAAAATCTTAATTGAATGCTTTTAAATATTAGTTAGGGGGAAAGGCTTAACAAATTGCCGTTTTTTTTAATTTAATAGAGAGTAGCTGAAACACCAAAAAAACTATCTCATTCTCACTCTTTCCCATTGCTCCTCAGCTCCCTCTGACACTCAAAACACTTTGAAAGGAAAAAAAGGGGAAAGAAAATCCCACAGTCCCCTGAGACGCTCAAGCTGTCAGCATGAAGGTAAGTAACACAGGAAATCTTGAACGTGCCCAACTGTGAATGACAGAAGCCCTCTTATTGGAGGAAGCTTCTGACAGGCCTGAAATCCTTAATACCTGGCTTCGCAGTCCTTCGACCAAAGTCATGGAATTTTAAAAATACTAAGAAATTCTTCCAAGTTGGTTTTAGTGGGTTGTTTTTTGGTTTTTTTTAACTTGTAAGGAAATGATACTACTTATGTACATTAGTGTAATGCCACAGCTAAAAGCATTCCAAGTGAACAGGTAACTATTAAAGGGCATTTCTTCATATTAGCGGCAAATGCTGAAATGAGCCGCCCTAACTACTCCTTGCACTGGACTACTCCTTTCAACCTGCTCTGCACGCAATTGAATAAGAATGTTCGTTGTTTAAATGAGTTGTTGTATGACAGTGTGTGATGTTAACTATGACCTTCTACATCCAATCATTTAAATCATCCTGTTCTTTTTGCCCTTTCCTTTTAAAACTAGTACAGCCACTCATTTTTTCCATAGTTTCTGTTTGTTCACAGAAAAGACCTGTGCCCCAGATGACCAGTTTTATAAGCATCATTTTCCCTAAGCTATTTCAATTGCACTCTTAAGAGAGGAGGAAATGCACTGCTATCCTTCTTACAGCAGTGGTAAGGTACAAGTAAGTAAAGTCAACCTTCTCAAGTAGGACAGTTTAAAATTAATTGCTTAAACTTTGTATGATTTCATGTTTTTCAGAGGTACCAGGGTAACTTTTAATCCTCTTGAAACTTGCTATACATTTCTGAAAATCTGGTTACTTTTTTAGATGTGTAAAAATGGAGCAAAGAACCTGTCTTTGCGTTTCGTGGCCAAAAGTCATCAAGGGTAGTTAGGCATTTAAGCTGGGTTGAAACATGAAAGCATTTGAGACCCATATATTTTGGGACATCTGATTTTCGCCATGAGGTAGTCAGTAGCAGACATCAAGAGACAGTATTTTATTTTACCTTATTTTACTGATTGCTTAGACAGGCAGAATAGAAGGCTTATTTTTAGGAAAAGTGCAATATTTTTATATGGATTAAAAGATTTTAAGTAACTAGCAGAAATACTTAAGAGGGGAGGTGGGAGGAAGAAAAGAATTTTAAAAAGCGTAATTAATAATTTCCAGGAAGAAGAGGATGAAAATTGTAATAACACTTCCTTTGTTGGTTTAGCAGGAATTTGTGCTGAAAAATGAGAATATCAAAGGAGCTCTGTGCTTCCTTAGAAAAAGATATTGGAAAATAAAACATATTCTAAATAATTTATTTTTATTTATTGTTGGGAATTATTTTTTTCTTTTAAGTTTTTCCCCGTGTGACAGACCTATGAACAGCAATTCATAGGAGTTTTATAACAGCTCCTTATCATATCTTCCCAAATACTTGGATTATCAAGGTATGAGGTGCAACCCTCTTTCTCCACCGTTCACAACTTGCTTTCCCCTTCTTACTGTTTTACACAGACCATGTCTCCAACATTGACCGAAATGTTTTAAACTAGACTTTTCAAGAGAATGTTCTATGTGTGGGTATTCAAGTGTGTACTAGAAATAGAGCCATTTCCTCTATTATTCAACTGAATACATTTTCCATGTACTATTCTAGCAATGTCCTGCTGATGGGACTTTTGCAGTTAAGTTCTGTCTGAAGATCACACAAGTGACAGACACCACCACCTGAAATGCCAATGTTGACGCCAAAATATTGCAACAAAAGTCTGGGTTTTCTAGGTTAGCATACATACATGGGCACCAAGTCAGAGCCTCCTCAACAATTAGCATCTGCAAGGAGAGTCTGCCTGATTCTAGATTCAAGCTCCACTCTCCTTCATAAATATGGAAGGTAGTTCAAATTTTTTGAAGGCCAAGGTTTGGCTTTCAAAACCAGTCTCATGGACTAGTTGAATCATGGTGCAACTGTGGGCATCTTTACGGCCTGGTGCACATTTTCATAAAGAGCTCAGTCACATCTTCTGAGTTGTATCTCAGTTTCTCCATTACACGCTAATTGTAAAAATGCTTGCTCACAGGAATTGTGAGTCACAAAAACTGCAAGATTAGTTATCTTGGCAACCTTTGAGTCAATTAACCCCCACAGCACATCCATCTCTGAACATAAGGCAGTGCCTCACTGAAGTAACCCAGCCCTGAAACTGAATGTATTCAACCGCATGTATCTTTGTTTAGAAGCTACTCTCAATTAGAAGCTGCTCTCCTTCAGTAGCTGTACCATTACACTGCAAGCCTCCAGGGAAACTAATTAAACTTAATAGAAGCTGCACTCCATTTAAAGCTGTAGAGAAAATTAATTAAATATTGTAGGAACCCTGGACTTGAAATGAAGATGTATGGCAAATGCAAATCAATCCACACATCCCAGCATCTTTCCCAACTCACTTCAACTCTTCTCTAGTGTTGTCCCACGTACCCATACCATATGCTAACACTGGAAGAAATGCAATGTATCCCAGAAAACTATTGTAAAAATTCTGCAAGTTCTGTTATTTTTTAAATTGGAATATAATATAAAAGCAAAATTTTAAGTTGACTCATCAAAAGGCAATATGTTGATCCAGAAATAAAATATGGTCATCCTTAACTATTTTTTATATTATGCTGAGCATATAGTTTCTCCCGCATTCTTAAAGGAATTTGGCAGGAATTACAGCCTTCAATATCTTGGATGCTCTGCGTCTGTGCCCATCCATCAGAAGGAAGGTGCTTACCTGGTCTGCATTTACGTATCTTAGGTCAGAGCCTTCCTCAATGCTGAGGAGATGTGAGACTATGTGTGCAGAAACATCTGGCCTCATGCTGAATTAAGAGCATATTTTCTAAGTGTTTTCTTACAAATATCACAAAGTGATGATTATGCACATTGGTAAGAATTCTGATATAATTAGTGCTATATACTCTTCATTTAAATTTCAGTATAGAACGTAGCTGAGTTAGTGAGAAGAACATGCAGGATAATAGACTGCTTTGCCAAAACATCATTTCCAGACACTGAATTCCTAAACATATCATGTGATTTCATTATGGCTGTGCAATAGAATAGAATAGAATAGAATAGAATAGAATAGAATAGAATAGTTCAGTTGGAAGGCACTTACAACGATCATCTAGTCCAACTGTAGTCAAACAGCTACCTTAAAGAAACAAGCACTGTCTAAGGTGATGTGAATACACCTGTGTACTACAGCAATCCTTGTCCTGCATCTGCAGAGAAAATGCAGCCAAGACGTTGCACGTCTCTGATACTTCTGGTGTTCCCTAAGGTGACCATCCTGAGAGATAGTCAAACTGGATGCTGAATACTCCAGGAGCTAGGAAAGTATAGGAGCTGCTATTCTCAAGTAAGTTTCTGCAGGCCCTGTGTTAAGGAAAAGCTTGCAAGTATGTCAACTTCAAAAAAAAAAAAAAAAAAAAAAATCTGTGCAATTCAACTAACACTTATAACTTAGATTTCCATGTACCTCACCCAGCAAGTTTCTGCATATTAGACCCTTGTTTCTAAGGGTAGTTAAGCAGCTGTAACTCTCACTCAAATTTAACAGAAACTGCAGAAACTACACCCTTCTCTAGATTGTCCCATATAGTCTAATCTCTGTTGAGGTAGCATATGATCCACAGCTATCCTGAATAAACTAGGCAGATGTAGAAATAAAGCAACACTATTCTTTGGTTATCAAAATTTTTAAATGAGATAAATTACCTTTCCTTCCAAGCCTATGACTGTTTTTCTTTGACTTAGTATTTTGCTTTCCTGACTTCTTAAACCAGAAGATAAGCAGGAATTTGAGCTCTAAGCTTTCAGAATCTTCAGCTGGTGACATTGCAGACCATAATATGATGGGAAATAATGCAGCTTTTTGCTGTGCTTTAATTTTGAGCTGTCCACAGCTATGTGCTTAAGTGCAAACTGTCTTGCCGCCTCCTTTTAGTTTCACATATCAGGTCCCCCCATAGAAAAAAAAACAAACAAAACCAAAAACCAAACAAACCAAAAACCCAAGCAAACAAAAAAATCAAAACTCACAAAACAGCTTGAACCAGAAACTGTTCAGAGGATTTGAAAGGTATTTCTCATCCAGTTCTCTGTTTTATTTTAATTTTTATATTAAATTACTTATTCTAGTTAAAAAAAAAAAAAAAAAAAAAGTTTAAAAAAAAGGCCAAGAAAAGCATATAAACTTTATTGGTAAAGATAATTGTTATTATATTCATCTCTGGAAAATAGCTATACAGTAATACGTAGATCTTATAGATGTTCAATGTCTGGACATTGACCCTTTGCATAAATCTTAACACAGTATTTGAAATTTCGCAGTCCTTCATGACCTGTTAGCCAGATATCAGACACACTGGCAAGAAATATCTTCCTGGAGAAGAAAATGCTTCCAAGTGCCTCTTCTACAAGGGTGAGCCAGAGAAGAGGAGCACTTCCAAGAGACCCAGGAATGAGGTATGATAACTACAAATAGAGTATTAAAAAAATAATAAGAGTTAGGTAGATCAAAATAATACTACAGGAACCAGGATTATCTCAAAATGCGTCTTCCATATTTTTCATACTACTGAGCACAACATGGTGCTGGAACCTTTTGCTCAGTTTCATCAAAGTAGTATATTGGCTCCATCTTTGCTCATGAAACTGCTACCAATCACTTGTTTTCACACAATATTGTAATCTACGATGAGTTGAACTAATTCAAACCTTTCAAATTTCATACTGTAGGATTAAACCGATAACCCATGACTGAAAGAATTCCCATTGACCATGCCCTAAACCCTTTTAAAAGGTTTAAAACCTAAACAGCTTTCAAAACAAAACACGCTATTCTTACCAGATGTACACTTGCTGGTCTGTATGAAGAGGACAAAGCAGAGAAAATCATGTCAGGAATTTCCCATACTTCTCAGAACATCTTAATTTTTTGTGATGGATTTTTGAAACCAGAATTAAATTAGACAAGAAACTATACATACAGGTTTTTTCTTACAGCTGAATGCTTCTTTATTACATTTTTGCCCACAGATGAGATTCTAGTATCCAAACCATTCACCAGGCCAGGGTGCTGCTAGTTTGTGGCAACAAAACAACTGAATAAACATAAGTCTACCAAAAACCATTCAGAAACAGATTTCTAAGGGACAGTCCCAGCTGTGAAACAAACTCTCATAAAAACTAAAGACCATTCGAAATCTCCACCTTTTCCACTATAAGTGAAAAATATATTTAATCTTCCTTCTTCTACATAAATGTATAGCTGAATGTACTTTTCTAAAAAATAAAACCAAAAAACTACACTGCCCTAATAGCTCTCCTCCTAGAGGGAGAGAAATCAAGAGAAAGAATATGGATTAATTATAACACGAGGTGCAACATATGTTTACCAACACTCAAAGAAATAGGGATTATACAGCCAGCATAATCAAAGAGAAACGAAGCAAAGACAAAAGAATTACAACTATCAGCTTCTGATAGAGGTTTTGAAATGTTTGCTTTAATAAACAGATACATTTTCTGGACATCACATTAGTGGTTACCAGCATAACTACAGTTATACTTTTTAAGACCCAACTCTTTTAATCTTTTCGCATAATTCTGCTGACTGCATTCAATTTTTGCTTTAAAATGAAGTAGCTGTTTGAAATTGGCCCATAGTTTTACTTATTTTTAATCTGTGAAAAGTTTGTTAGCTAATGCACAATCTTTTCATGCAGCCTAAGTACATCAGTTGCTCATGTGTTATTATACCATTTCAGGGGTCTGGAGAGTAAGTCTTATGAGGAGAGGCTGAGGGAGCTGGGGTGGTTCAGTCTGAAGAAGAGGAGGCTGAGGGGAGACCTTATCGTGCTCTATAGCTACCTGAAGGGGGCGTGTAGAGAGGCGGGGGTTGGTCTTGTCTCCCAAGTCACAGGAGATAGGACAAGGGGAAATGGCCTCAAGTTGCACCAGGGAAGGTTTAGATTGGATATCAGGAAAAATTTCTTCACTGAAAGGGTTATCCAGCATTGGAATAGGCTGCCCAGGGAAGTGGTTGAGGCACCATCCCTGGAGGTGTTCAAAAGACAGGTTGACGTGGTCCTCAGGAATATGGTTTAGTGATTTTTTATTGCTTATTTCTTTTTTTTTTTTTTTTTTGTCAGAGTTAGGTTGATGGTTGGACTAGATGATCTTTAAGGTCCCTTCCAACCTAGACGATTCTACGATTCAGTTATTCAAACAAACACATTTAGACCAAAAACCTATTTCTCAGAGCAAAAATATTGCCCTTGTTCAGCTGGGGACTTTAATTACTAGTCTCCAAGATTCTACTGGTAAATCAAATTATGTAATAAAGACTGTAATATTTCCACAATAAAACATGGGCTCAGGAGAATTAACTGTAAAGATGTCCATAGTATCTTTATTTGACGTTTATCCATTAGTATAAAGATAGAATATACTCTAAGTGCACTCCAAAACTAAGAGTTTGAACCCAGATTATACAAAGATCCCTTCATCATTATAAGACTATAGAAAGGGACCTGGAAAAGGTGAACATGCCATGTTTAAGACCTCTTTACATTATAATAATAGTGAGACCAACTTATTTGGCAAATGTCTGTGCCAACAGACATGTAACTAAACTTAACTAAAAGGAACTAATGAAGCCACAATGTATTAAACCATGGATGAGTCTGAAGAAATCTTTAAACCACCTCCTTAGCAGTTTTTTTATGATGAGCCATAGAAGTAGTGCATGATTTTTTATCACTGCTCTGTAAGAGTCAAAGTGCAAGTCCCTTGTGGAATTACCGTATTGTTGCAAAGCTTATAATTTAGTCATTCATGGATTTGCTATAAAATTTGTACATTTGCTACCTAGATTTAATCCTGAATTATATGTCGGGAAGTCACTAAATTTGAAATTACCTCAACCAGAGGCAGTTCTTAGCACTGACTTATTCATAGCACCTATCACAGAAGGTGGAACAATCACTTCTCCTGCTTGAATGCATGGCTGGGTCTTATTAAGGGAATAATGCCAGGTATACCCTGACTCAGGAGAGTACTGTTGTGCACCTGTGTAATCATATATCAACAAGAGGATTTTCTTTTCTTTGACAATAGATCTTGAGGCTATAGTGGACTATTCTGCAGTACACACTGATTTTCTCTTAGACTTGTGAGAAATATAAAATATTCAAATTTATCATCTGTTCTGTCCATATATTGTCCTCCTCACAAAAAAAAAAAAAAAAAAGTTTTTCTCTATGGCTGGCTATAACGTTGTGCTTGGTTCTATGCTCTCAGATAAGAATCAATCCACACACTCATGACTACCCTGTTTGACAACCACAGTTGAAACAGCAGCAGTCTTGAAAAGCTCTACCTGACTGTAAACACAACTGCTTCATACCAGGCAGAATCAAGTGACTTGTGCACTCAGACCCCTCAGACTCCAAGAAATAAAAAACTTCCCATACATGTAGGCTCAGACTTTTTCTGTTCCTAATTTTAAAAGCATTCCGTCCCTTAAGCCTGGAGCTATTTGCAGACTGTTTCTTCACCCTTAATCACAAATTTTCCAGAGCCATAGAGTATTCAGGTCAGCAAAAGGGACTCAAGAAGACAGTGGTGCAGAGCACTCAGTAAAAATGAATGCAGACAGCACTGGTCTCTGCAGAAAATACAAAATCACCGAATTTTCCCATAGTGAAGAACAGTCGTAACGGGAACTTGCTTCCTAAAAGCTGTGTCTTTTCTGCTCCAGTATCTTCACTCTTCAAAGCTGTCATATCCTATCTATAACTTAATCTTCTCTCCATCTAAACAAACCAAAAAAAAAAATATTTAAACATCTCCTCTAACATTACCACTTACATCTATCTTTCTGGATGCTGAATCAGGAGTTCTCAGTCAGCAATCTTTGATACTTGAGATATATGCAGAGAACAAAAAAATATATTGACTGAAGAAGACTTTGGTCAAAGCTCATGCCAAGGTCAGATGAAGCAAAAAGAAGAATTGCCCATAGATAGTCTTTCAAAATGAATTAGTGGTGGAAGGCAACAAAAAACAAGCCCTGATATGAGTCAGTGGAGCAGAGGGGAGAAAAAAGCTGTCAAAGCAACTTGACAAAATGGTCAGTCACCAAGAACAAGAAGCAGAATAAATGTGGACAAACTTTTTTAAGATTTTGTGTTATGATTACTGCACAATTTCAAAATTTTGGGAAGGAATGAGAGTTATGGAAAAACACATTCACAGAAATGATTCTCCAGTACTGCAAAAGCTGTGTTACATATTCATTCAAAGTGCTGTCGAATCACACATACAAAAATTACTGCTTAATGGTTTTATTGAACACTCTGATCCCTCTGCTTCTGAGTCCCTTACTGTGGTTATGCAAAAGAAAGCAGGAGGCATATGGTTCATAAGTGGAATGAATTGATTTCTCTTCTATAGATTTAGCTAGTGTTTATCATCAACTGCTTCTGCACCAAGGCAGTTATGAGTGACTTGACCTCTCTGGAAGGCTTCTTTGCATTTGAAGGACTTTTCCACTACCAACTTGCATATGCTTGCCAGCAACTTTTCATAAAATTATGATAGATGTATTGCAGAAATTGAAAGCCATGTAAAGCCAAATAAATGAGAAGGTTTATTTAGAGCTAACGGTCTGCCATAGCAATGTGTAATTGCACAGTTTCCTCCAGAGTAAATCTATCCAAGAACAAATGAGAAAAAAAAATAAACCAAACCAAGACTTCTTTCAGAAAACTTTATGGTTCCTGACACCATCAATTTCTTGCAGCATGATCATACCATGATCTGTCAAAAACAACATACTGCTGCGTAGGGTTTAGCACAGTCTGCCCACTTAATACCACAGAACCTTTTAGTCATGTACATTGTTGTAGATATGCTATTACATTGATTAGTCATTATAGTAAATGATCCAAAATAACCTTCATGTTACATATTGCCATGTAACAATAACGCCACCTATTTGCTCTGGTGTTCAGCAACTAAGGAAACCCCTTCTGAATCACGTATGATAATGGCTCTTCACTTACCTCTGCTAACTGTTGTTTTCTTCCAAGGAGTGCGTAGGTTTGTTAATATGTTATTCCCAGCCCAATAAGGAATTTGAAAAACTTAGTCATGTCCTGCACAGCCTGTTAAGAACTAAAGCAAGCTGCAGTATATGGCTGGAACTTACTTTCTTCATCGTTCTCTGACCATACTAGATGCTTGTTACTGTATCACTTAGCAAACCTTTTTCAGGAAGAGGTCCTAAGTGACCTCTAGCAGGCTTCCTTCTTTTTCTCTGTGAGCAATCAAGCAACTGTAACGATAAAGTCATTTTTCTGAGTAGTGAAAACCTGTACAAAATGTACCACATATGAGAGAGAGAAGACAAAACAGTGACAACAATCAATTCAGAATCTTAACATTTTCTGCCTTTGCTCCATTTGAATACTTTGCAGCAGGAAAGACATCACTGGGGCTGTCCTTGAACAAGATACTGTTTCTTTAACTCACAGAAAGATTTCAGAATTTTTTACACTACTGTGGATGAGAATACAACTTTGGAAAATTAAAAAAAAAAAAAAAAGAGAGGAAGAGAAGAAGAGAGGAAGAGAGGAAGGAGGGAAGGAAGGAAGGAAGGAAGGAAGGAAGGAAGGAAGGAAGGAAGGAAGGAAGGAAGGAAGGAAAAAGCATGAGCAAAAAAGCACATAAGCACAACTGCTTCAGGATAGACAGTAACACTGTTAAAATTTGAGCCTGGATCTGCGATATCAAGGTTTAATCTGCACATTTTCTGAATCAGAAAAGTATCTTCGCTCTTAATTCTCCCTTAAACCGTACTGTGCTTTGATCATCAGGCTATTGACTATTCTGGAATTGGTCTTTTCTCAAACGTAGGTGGACACAATAAATGAAACAAATTGTGTGAATCATTTTTGGTTGTCTTGGAGGGTCAAAGGAGAGGTGAAATGAAGCAAGCAGGGCAAGGGGTTAGCACTGATGGTTGCAGTTTCTTAGTCAGTTGATACATGGCTTTACATTATTGAAGCTCTGTAAGAGATGGGGGAAAGTTAGATAACAGTAGAGGTATCACAATGTCTTAACAGGTCACTGCTGCCTTTTCAGAACCTTGTCAGAGTTGTAGCACACGTACAAATGCTTTGTGCACCACTGGACAGAAATGGAGGCTACAACTATGATGGCAAGGAGAGGACCAGGTTGGTCTAACAATGGTACCCCTCTCTCTTTCAAAGTCTCTTGGCATGCAAGTATTAACATTCCATTTTCACAGCTTGCTGACAATTTGTAGCCTGTCTATAATTGTTACAAAAACATGCTTCATTTAATTGAAGCCTTGTAGTACTCCACCAGAAAGCAGCTGATCAATACAACAGGAACGCTTCAAAATGTGCCAACGGGAAGGGATTTCTCCAACAGTTTCAGAATGGGAGCCTTAGGGGATATCTCTGTCCATATCAGTAGTAGTTTATATGTAGTTTGCTATCGGACTGTCCATGCCAGCAATGGTACTGCCATTTCTTCTACGAATTCTGAGACAAAGGTGTCTTTCAGGCCTTTCACTTCATAATGGAGATGATGGATGAAAACACCACAAGCTTCACCACAGCATGGAAGTCCAACCTGCAGTCTCTCATGCTGGACTTCTCCCTCCCCTTATCCTCATCCCTCCTCAAAGTGGCAAAAACTTAATTGCCCCAGGGTATTGTGGTCAATCATTCTGGACATTCAACTGCCTGCTTTCAGCTTGCAGAACAGGAGGAACTGAGCAATTCCCTTCAGGCAATCTATATGGTCTAGCAGTTCACCATGTAAGCGATGCCTTATCGATTTCTGCCATAGCCTCCATAGCTGACTCAAGGATCAGAGGCTCTGATAATGGCTAACAAGTTTAAACCATTAGTCCCATTTGTAACTACTTGGTGAAAAGCTTGTCAGTCTCAACGTACCTTATACTGCAGCTTTTAGTGGATTTCTAGTCTCATTCATTTTGCCACAATGACCTCTGTAGTTAATGGGGGTTATTGGAAAATTTTTTTTTTTCTTCAAAAGCTTTTCCTTTCTCCTCCCTGCTTTTTCTTTTCAGAACATAAAAGCCATTTAGGTTGTGATGTTACAAAACAGCAATATAGGCAATAATCTGTTGCTCTCCAGTGAGAAAATGTGTCCTTGTGTACTGTATGTTGTGTCTGATACTAAAAAAAATCTTTGTCAGTCAGGTGCCAGCAAAGTAATTCATTTTGAATAGAAAGGTTTTCTGAGAGCAGTATTATTCTTTTAAATGGTCATATTAAAAAACCTAACCCTCTTCAAGGTTGAGGACATGCCATTAGTATAATTTCACCATATTAAAACCTTTCTTTTTTCCCTGTCTAACCTTCTCAGAGCAGCAGTTTGCAGTTTTGTCACAGGCAGTAAAATGGCTTCCCTTAGATCAAACCATGTGAGATTCCTACCAGTGAATGGGCCCAGTTACGCCAATTTTCATAATAATTAACACTATACACTAGAAGCAGGTCCTACCAGCTTTGGCTGTGCTTTTACCTTAGGTCACTCTCAAGGGCCACTCCAAAAGTGGTCTGATGTTCACCATCCTTGTCCTTACTGCAGCCCTTGGGATTTCCCCACTGTTCATTGCCTGGAGCAACCTTAGGCCACACATGTACCTAAAACAATGTCCTTGTTGAGCCCCCTATTGAGATGGCTGTGCTTACCATCATCTTTTGATCTCTCTGCCGGCCTGGCAAAAGAGATGGTGACTTGCAAGGTTTAGGGGAAGAACCAGGATGCTCCAGAGAGCACCCTTTGGGTTAAACATAGATCTGTATCTTGATGTTATCTAAGAGTCAGCCAGCTCATCTCAGAGACCACAGCTTACGTCCCATAAAAAAAGACACCTCAGCCATTCTCAGATTTGCTAACAGGATGTTCACATTGCTGGAGACCGCCACAGCTGATGCTTGACCACTGAAGTGATTGACCTCGGCATGCATTGCAAGAACTTACTCGTGGACCATGCCACTGCCCAGACAAAATGTTGACCAGCAGCAGGTACTTAACTTCTAGATGCAAAGCCTCCAGCTCATGTGGCAGCATACGAGCTTCTAAATTCCCATTTTATTCTGTTGGTACATCTTTGTCTGTTCTGTTTATTGGACCATTTGTATCATTTCTCGATTTCATCCATTCAAATGGAACAGAAATTTAGTTCCCTGTACCTGTCTTCATCACAGGAGTCTGTGAGGCCACATGTACTGCAGTTTATCACCTCCTAATGACATCTTCTGTCCCAAAAAGCAGCTGAACAAGATGCATTCTAATGTCCCCTGGAAAGGGCACACACTTGCTGTGATCATGTGTAGAGACATCAATCTCTCCTGCTCCAGGGTCTCAGAGGCTATCATGAGCCACAAACAGTAGCTTCTTTTGCTGTCTTCATGAAGTCTTTTTGATTTTGCATTCTGAGGTACATTCCCTGGAGACACGGATCTATATACCTAGGTGTTGCTATTGGGCAAGCCACTGATAAATCAACAGGGATGTGAGTTCAATTGCACCTTCTCATCCTGACAAATATTCATCAAGTGCAATTTTTAGCAGCTTAGAAATGTTGACACTGTTGGCAGGAGCATGAAAAGTAGCACTAGCAAAGCATCAGGTCCTACCTCACCACATGAGTGATGCACAGCACTCCTCCATTGCTGCTGGTGGCAAGGAGGCTGGCACCAGGGATGCCTGACAGCAACCATGCATGAACTACCAGCAGACTCTCATTCCCTCTCATTTGGAAGAAAATGTGTGTCCTTCCTTCGAGGCTCATTGCGACCAGCATAAACAGGATGAAGGCTTACAGAAGGAGGGGACAGGGCCTCTTTCCTGTCTCACAGGGAACAAACATTGTCCCAGAGCCTCTTTCCTGTCTCACAGGGGACAAACATTGTCCCCAGCATGCTCCTCTGGAAATCCAAAAAGACATTCCCAATCTGTAGTTGGGGCTGTAACATCCCTCCATATCCTCACTACATTCAGGCACTGCCACAAGTATCTCCTGATCTCTGTTCCTTCCTCCAGTATCTGTATTGTAGATGCAAGTGCAATTATGGAGTTGTTGCCCCAGACGGTCCCAAGCATAAGCCAAAGTATGTGGTGGCTCCCAATGTCAGCTAAGTCTCAGGTGTAGCTGGAGAATGACACCACATATTTCTCCAGTTTCCTTCTCCATCCCTGTGGGCCTTCAGGTGCCTGGAGCTCTTCCTTGCCTCTCTTTGCAGGAAAGGTCAGTTAACCTTCTAATGTCACCTCCACCAGGGACAGGATATGCAATGCTGTCATCTGGGCACTACATGATGGTGGTGGAAATAGAGCAGGCACTGGCTTAAAAAGGCATAAATAATATTTATAACACCACTGATGATGCCATGTGCTTTGGTCACTGCCGTGACTGTCACAGTTATATAGGGAGACTGAATGTTTCAATACCACCCTGTCCAGAGAAAGTCAGAGGTCAATAAAAACAGGTTTTTGCTGCCTCCTTCCCTCTGGGTGTCTACTGCCCCTTCCCTTTCCATGCCTGATGACCAGCACCCCACCAGTTGAAAACGTGGCTATACATACTATTTACAGGGTCCATAGTGACCTTTTTCTCAAAGTCTTCAGGAGCACCTCATACCATGGGTGAAAACATTTCCCTTCTCTCCAACTAACACAACAGGGGTGACCATCCTTGACCTGGCTCCCTCACTACCTCTGCCTTGGTACAGCATCACTCTAGTGGCAGATATCTGCAACCACAGTCCTCCTCCTCAGCCCACAAATCACCTCTCTGTGGCCGTGGCCTGTCCAAGATATTCTTCCCCTACACACACCCTGCCCAGCGACACACTCGGTGTGGATGTAACTGACTGGCTGCTAGGAAGAAAAGCACTCAGTACTCCAGTTGCATCACAGAGTTGTTCTTTTCAAACATATGGCATTTAAAAATCTCTGGACAGTGAAATAAGTTATGTGGTGGGACAGGTCATATCATATGCCTGTGACAGTAATGTGCAGCCAGACCAGGAGCAAGGACGCATCAGGGTCTTCCCAGGGCTGGCCAGAAACACTGTGGGTATGCTGGTGGGAGGAAGCCCTCAAGAATATTTCAGAGGTTCCCCGGGCAAAAATTTACCTCAAGGAATTCAGAAGATAACATTATAGAAGCAGTAAAAGAAATCAAGGTGTAATGAGAAAGAGTAGCCACCCATGGTCTAACAAAACTTAGGTGTACATTTAATATCACAGAATTAAAGGGAAGCATCTGAACTTTACCTCTTCCCTGACTTAATCAGCAAGACCTGAGCATTAAGCTCTGTGGTTCTTTTGCTGAGATACAGCTGATGTGTAGCATCAGAGAAAGGGCCTATCATATCCTTTTTCCATTAGGTGTCCTTATCTAATCTCCCAGAAAAAAAAAGTTACCAAATCCAGGCCAAATATGACAGAAGTGTGAAAGATCACAGTCCTCCCAAGAAATAAATCAAAGAAAGAAAGAATTAAGCACATATTTTTCCCCTTAAACAGGAATACAGAAAATGAGATCTTCTCCGTCAGTGATTGTCTTTTCAACTGATTATTTCTGGGGCTGGGATCTATGGGCTGCCATATTATGACTGCTTAATTTTTATCATGGAGTACAGGAAACTGCTGCTATATTTTAGAACTGATGCAATTCTTTGACAACTTAACACTCTTACACGCTTAACTTTCACTTAGTTGTATGTCTGTTTGTGGTAGCAGAATACAAAACTTCTGTCTCCCAGCACTGCCTGTTGGAGAGATGAGCAGGAAGAGTGAGCAGTGGGGTAACCCCCTTAAAAATGGCACTTAGGAACAACTGCCATAAACATGCTTTGAGACTTACTATGGATCATCAGCAGTTTCACAAGGACTGAAGGCAGGATCTATATGCTATTGTTTAGAAGAAATAGAGATGGAGGTTTTTCCCAAGCATCTGGCATGTCTATACCTATTACTTTATTTAAAAGGCATGATGAGTGTTCACTGTAGGTTATCCTATGAGCTTTGTTTCCTACTTGAGAACACATAAAAAGAAATAAACATGTTTCTAAGTTTAGCTTGAAAAAAATCTAAAATAGAAAAAAAAATAAAAAGCTAAAAATCATCCTGGATTGTGTAGTGACATCTTGTGGTACAAACAGAGCACAGCTGAGCAGGAGTTCAGAATAGTGATTATTATCAGCACAACTCCAAAATGCATAACAGCTCTTTGTGTCTGGTTTTTGATTGCCTCAACAGAGGACTGTTGCGGGATTATCATTGCACCTTGTTCATTATGCCACCTAAAATGCTTTATCTGAACAAGGTATTAACTTATAATTAATCATCTCACATTGATGTAAATTTATCTGTGTAGTCATATTTAATCAGAGCTCTTTCATTTTTCATAATATTTTAATAACAGAGCACTAAAGGAGACTTGCAAGATATAAAGTTACATGAATAGTGTTTATAATCTGAGTCTATTCAAGGGGTTTGAATTCTTGACTTTCAAGGAAGCTGAAAAATTACATAATTTGAACCTATGCACTATCATTATGATTAACCTGCAAAATCTACATACTTATGGAATGGCACACACTGCCCTATCTTAATGACACCCTCCATAGAGGTCATACATAACAATGACGTGTTTTCCAATAAGAGTAGTTATAAGATAATAGGACTTAATTTATTTCAGGAGCCACAGTACAGCAGTATATCACCAGGACAATCAGAAGTGGAAGCCTTTCAGTGAACACAATGAGTGTTCATGCAAGTGGCTGTATTTAAGTATGTGGCAGGTTTTAGCATTATCTCATTCAATTTTTTAAATCCTTGCTCCATAAACAGTGTAAGGGTCTGGTTTCTAATGAGTATTGATGGCAGCTGTCACTAAAAAGACTGGCTTGTGAATAATAATTCCACACTCATTGTAGGAGAATACTACTACTGCATTTCTAACAACAGCATTTATACCTTATCTTCTCCCTAACCACCAAAAAACCAGCAATACGGTCTACAATTCTTTGACAAATTTCCTATTCAAATATGTCAAACAGGTTATGAACAATAGAAACATAACAAAATATTCAGGAACTCAGAGGCCTTTGGATAAACCAAACATTCCTCAAACTTGTTCTCACTAACCACAGGTAAGTTGGAGAAAAACTGTCTCTGTGGAGTCATATAGACCATAAACAATCCATAATTTTGCCACCCCTGTTCAGATTTAATGTATATTCTGTTAGCTTTCCAAAGAGTCCTCCTTCACTCTCATCCACAGGATATGTTTTCCAGTGTGACATTAGAGAAGCTAATAAACTAACTGCGACCAGCCATTTTTTTTAAACTATTAATACTAACAATAACAACATCATCATTTGAAGTAAACCAGTAGGTGTTTTGTACTATACATTGATTGTGACAAGTTTCTACTCTCATTAGAAATATTCATTACTAAAGCAACCAGTTGTTGAAAAAACTGGATGTTTTTCCAGGATTAATGGCCACCTGGGAGCAGATTAAACCTTGCTGTGTATCGAAGGCCATTAAGACCCTTTCATAGTTAGTACGAAGAAGATGCCCAGTACAAATTATTTATTTATTCAAGATGTTTGGATTTTACAATTGAGGAAATGTTTGATCCTTCCAATTAGGGATCTCCCTGTGCTTTACAAGCAGCAATGAATTCATAGCTCTGCATCCACAGTGGGTAGAGAAGGATTGTTATCCCTCTTTCTGAGATAATGGAACAGAGACCCAGAAAAATTAAATAAATTATCACACAAATTCCAGAGGAGATCTGCCAAATACTTTGATTCCTGATGTTTGGTTTTGTGTCAGGATAAACATGGATAATTTCTCTTCCAAGCAAGAGCTTCAGCAGTTACAGAGGATACACTCTATGCTGTGAGCCAGTTGTACTTCTTTGATCCCCTCTCAGTCTCCCATTTGGCTTATGGTTGTTTCTGGCTGTTTCCTACACACCATTTTCTCTTCATCTACCACTAAATGAGCCATCTTAATGTTGAATTACCTGCTAAAAAATATTAATTTTAACAGATTTTAATTTTGGTACATGGTAGGTGTAAGATGTCTTTTCTCCTCCAACCATTTTTATATGTCTTCCTCCATATAAACAGGGGGAAGAGAGTAAGATTTTCTCAAGTTGTGTACATCAGAAACACATTCAAAATGAAGAATACTCAGTAATTAACAGCTGAGCCCCTCAGTGGAAAAGAGATTTCATGAGAAGAGAGTCAGACCTTGTTTATTACAGGCATATTTTCACTCCAGGAAAAAAAAAAAATTAAAAAAATTTTAAACAAAAGAAATTAAACAAATAAACCCAAACAGCAATGTGTCCTGTAATAAAACATTTTAAGTAAAGAAATGGGAGCAAAATTAACGCATATGATATGTAAAGTGGTTGCAAAACCACTTATGACGTTATTGCAGCTAGATGAGGCTGATGGTAGCACTGGAGTTTATCATTACTTTTGACACCATGTGCTGTGGGGCAGAGACGTGATGAGGGACAAAGAGAAGGTCGCTCCTTCAAATAAGAGGTAGCAGAGTGAAGTGGAATGAAACAAGTATTTGCCGTAAACTCAGGGGATTAAAAGATGTTTGAATTATTTAGAAATTGGGCGCTGGGTCTGCATCCTTTCATTGGCTGTCCATTGGACTGAAGAAACTCACAGGTACTGCTGCAAGTAATTGGTTGTGTGAAGAACACAGTATTTCCTGGCAGCTTTTCTTGGCAGTCCTCTTCCAGTACAGAAACAGAAAGGTGTAGACTCGATAGTAATATCTCACTAGCATGGCTCCCTCTCATCTCTCCTCTGCAGTAAGTGCAGTACAGAAAGCTTCAATGACCTGAGGCACACCTTCTCAACATTAATCTACATTTATAACATGAGTTGTAGTCTCTTCTGAACTGGAAGGTGGACTGTAACATTTTACATAAGGACCTTCCTTGTTTGGGAGACATGCAGAAAACACAGACCTCTCCAGAGGGAAAATGGTCAAGGGAAAGTGGATGGGGGAAAGCCCCAGAACCCTTCTGAACTCCTGACAAAACCCAAACATATGACCCAGGTAACTACTAATCCTGTATCTGGTTTTCTGGGTTTCAGCCCCTCAAAAAAAGGAGTCTGGATGCATAAACTAGGCAGGAGCTGCAATCTGCTCCAACAAGTCCCTGGTAGATGATCAGGATTAGTTTAGACACAACTGGATGAGTTTGACTATGCTCACATTAAATTTGCCCTTTGCCACAGGCTGTCTCCAGAGCAGTAAGCTATTTTTACTCTGCTACTATTCTGCATTGCCAACCAAAATGTTCAAAATCAAGTTTCCTAAAAATCTGGAGATGTATATAACAATAATGATTTCTTTGCAAATAACAACTGTGAAGTATATTTTCCTTCTAGGTTCTGAGCTTCACAGCAAGACGGGTTCAAATCATTTCATATCTTTAAGCCTTTTTATTCAGTTATGAGACTCATGGTACAGACTTTTGAAGTAACAACTCCAATGTTGATTTTCAAGTCTATTATAGATTCTTATACACAATACACTCTGAATCTACCCCCTGAAGTTGCTCCAAGAAGTGCTTGTAATGTTACACTTGGCAACTTTTAAAGTCTTTTTATCTTAAAAGTAATTCCATGCTACACCACTGTTTTATAATATCACTTCAGAGTCTTGTTAGGGCTGTTGAGGGAAGAAAGACCAGAACTGAAAACCAGAATAAAGTGTAAGTGCTTATGTCATTAAGATATTAACTCAAAATAGCAAACAATGCCAGTTGTTTTAAGACAATCTCCACAAAAGAGAAATAGTCAGCAGTATCAGTTTTAGTAATCAGAAATTAGCTGTCTGACCTGACATCCTTTCTAAAGCCTTTCAAGAATGTCTGCAGTTTAAATAGAAGAAAATAAACAGTCCTAAAAGGCTAGATTTTTTTCTGTTCTTGTATTTTTTTATTTTCATTTTATATATTCATAATTATATGCCTTGTATTAATCACCATAATTTTTCCTTCATGACTGTCTAGAACTTTTTTCACTTTTCCCTTCATTAGTCTGTCTCTCTTTTACTTGCCCTTTTCCTTTTCTTTCTAAAAAAAATAATTCTCCCACGTATGTCATGGCAATATCCTCTCTCCTAGGACCTGTTTTGCTTTTCAGCCCCATTTTATTTCTCCCTGATGACCCTGCCTCTTCCTCCCTAGCCGCAGGTTATGGACAAGGGAAACATCAGCTCACACCGTACTTACCTGCAGGAAAAAGAAATGGGGTGAAAGCAGTGATGTGGCCACTAGGTGAATGTATATAAGCCATTACAGCTGACTGTTTGTCCCACAGGTCAGCTGCCTACCCACCTTCCTACTTTGCTGCCCTTTCCATGCTTCTCCCCAACATAACTGCTATGTTTCCAGATGGAATTCTATGCCTAGGCATTGTAACAGGGCAGGTGCTCAGCAGGTGACATGTTTAGCAAGAATTTCTGTGCATTACTGCACATCTACACCACTGCCAGACTCCTGGAAATCCACCAGTGCCATGAGATGGGGAAAGCTAATAAAACATCTGGAAGAAAAAAAGAGAAACTGATGATATGTTATAGAAACTTATAATAAGAAATAGAAGTGGGAAAGAATCGGCTCCATTTTAAGTGGACTTAAAATTTTCTTAGGAGAAAGCCCATCAGGGAGAGCCTGACATTGCTACGCTGCATTTTCTCCCTAGGGATCAGAACAGGTGACAGTTGTTTGCTGTTATGAAAAAGAAATGGCACACAAATGGTTAGTTTTGAGACGGAGCCAGAACAGAGAATGAGAGTCCTCCTAAATGGAGATAATGTGGCCATGGAAAAATGACTACACAGGAACATATACTCACTCTAAATATTTGCAATTCTGGGAACCTTTTATTGAGTATACAAAATCAACATTGTTAAGACATCCAGCAGCTCTGTCTTCCTTCTTATTGTACTGAGATCAAAAGGCATCCTGTGTTAGTCATGGGAGATAGAATTTCTCATATCTGTCTAGTTAGTTAAATAACCAGAGTGCACCGTATTCATTTTCACTGTGATCTTAATTTGAAAATATGCCGATGCTCTGCTTTAGTGAGTATTTCCTCATATTACAAATCAGGTTCAGCACACAGGGCCAATTCCTGTTTCCAGTGAAGTCAAACATCATATTTATCTTTATCTAGATTCAGAACTAACCTCTCCCATGATGTCATCTGCTTAACTAAAAGAAGCAAGGACTTATTTAAAAAAAAAATTCCCAGGGTCATACCTGAGGTGGGCAGACCACCTCTGAACACAATTTTTCTTTAGGTGCAAATTCTAGTTAGTCTTGACCTAATAGCAATGAAAGAAGGAAAAATACAAGCATCTCTTCCCTGCCTCCCGGAACACCTGAGCATACCTTTGCCAGCTGTAATTCAACTGCATATGGTTATGTCAAAGTTTGCAATATTGAATCAAATTTGTCCCTTTTCCTCAGAAAGGAGCTGAACCACAGGCTGGAAACGTCCACCGGGAAGACTGGCCCCCTAGAGACTGCTCCTGTCAATGTCAGCAGCTGAGATGCTACTTACAGAGTAGTTTTTGTACCAGAACAGGTCCATGAGCTCAAATAGTGCTGTGCACTGATTCAGGCTGTCCAAGGTTAACTGAAGTCTCTGAGCAACTTTACTTGCTACTTAAAACCAAGTGAAATAACGGCATTGCATGGATCAGACATATCAGAGGTAAATCAGGTCCAATTTTTGACATCTGGACCCTAACATGCACAGCAGAACCTCTCTCTTTAACTGGCTTTCCAATTGATCCTTGAAATCTCAGCAGAGTAAGACTAGATGCATACAGCAGTCACGTAGCACAGAAAAGACAGTAGTAAAAGAAATGGGGGAAAACATAGACGTAACAAAAACATTGCTGGTTCAGCCTGATCCTTTAGCATTAGTGAGCTCTGCAGCAGCATTTCAAACTAAGTATAGAGATAAGAAGCTGATGTAAATGCCTGTGACATTAGAAACACTGGCCATGAATAACATGCAAAGGTCTGAACTACTGGCAATGAGCAGAATCCCTCCTCTATACATTGGCTCCTGACCCATCCTGACAAAAAATCCAGAACTGGGCAGAAAGCAGGCATAGGAATAGCCCTCTCTTACTGTACCTGATGAGCTGTAGGCATGCAAATCTTGGTATCATTCATGTATTCATTCATTTATAAGGCAGCAAATAAGATACAGAGATCACATTTGTAATTTAGATGTTAAAGTGCATGGATGTTTTTCACCCTCCTAAGTGCTGCTTTGAACATCTTCAATATTTCAAGTTCTCTTTTCAAAATTACATCAGACATCTGGGATAGCTGACTGTTCTTGTTAATTAATTCTTATGTTTAGTGCTCTGCTGTTGTCACCATTTGTTCATGGACCTTTCTTTTCATTATCATAATATTTGTTTATCTGACTAAATAAAGCAAACAATAACATTTTGAAGTACAGTACAGTAAATGCAGCTTCCAGTGCAGGCAGAAAAGCATACATGAAAGTCTCTTTAGGAAAACATGTTCCTGCCAAACCACATACAGTGATGCCTCTAAATGAGTAAATTTCGGTAATTAACACAAACCCAAGCCAAAAAAATACAACAGAAATGAGCTGCCAGGCACCAATTACCTGTACAGCTAAAAACGGGGACAAGAATTTGCAAAGGCTTCTATATCAAAGCCATGGGGGAGTTGCTTAATTTTGGGTTTTTTTAATCAAAAGCCTCTCAGCTCTGACTTATGGCCAGGTTTTCTTCCTGATTAAGCAGGGCTGATGAGAAATGTAGAAACAGATAAACTAGTTTCACTGAAGTTAAAGCCCCCAAAACTCTCAAGACACACTTTGAAGTCAAAGCTGACTCCTGCAATAGGGCTTAAAAGCTAGAAAATATTACGCATTCTTCAATATTACAGCCGAATGGAAGTGTAAAGAACATTCCTCAGCATTCAGGGAAATGTGGGACCCAGGAGAGCCCTCCTGCAGTGGGCGGATATAAAATCTATCAGTACAGCAGCAAAAAGCAAGTTCTTTGTGGTATCTGCTGTGGTGGAGCATGCCATTCTTGCCTGAGAAGGACTGCAGAAATCTCCTCCAACACATAGTATCACATACTCAGCCATCACAGGTCAGGTTCATGATAGATCAGGTATCATCAAGACAGAATGAGAAAATATTCCCAGCTTCTCTTATACTACATACTGGACCACAGAAGTGTCCCTAAATTCAGCAATTACGCCCCGCCCCCCCCCCCCCCCATGGGAACCCCAGCTTGGCTCCGTCCCCACGGCCAAGAGGGTTATTTAATGGCCACGAGCTTTGCCCCCCCCCCCCCCCACTCCCCCCCCCCCCCCCCCCCCCCTTTTTTTTTCCTCCCGTACCTTCATCTAAGAACTAACATCCAACTCCTAGAAAGAAAGAGAACTCCAGAAAAGATATCTAATTGCAGAGGCTGTAAGAGCAAATTCCCCTGATTTTTCCAATGGCACTCACAGACAAACCTGAAAAATTTCATTCTGAGGTGATCAAGCTCCTCAAACACTAAGAGAAATGAGTAAAACTGCTGGCTAGCTTCTCTGCTAAATTTAAATAGCCATACTTAGGAAGTCAAAGCTTAACTAATCCGTTCACCTTTTACATTTTTTTAATTAATCTAGGTCAAATTCCTCTTCTTGTTTTATCAAATAAGGATTCTCCATCAGACTCCAAAAGCCTTCTGCTCTACTCTTTCCTTAAATTTACAAATATGAGTTGTATAACCAGATAGGCAGAGGAATCCTCATTTTCTGACTCATTCACATTAGATTGGAGGAAATCTGACTGGCGAAGTCAGAATAAATTTAGTTTGATTTCTAATTGCAGTATTTACATAATAAAGAAAATTATTCCTCACCTTCCTGACTTGATCATCAAATAATAAGAGCTCTCCTAGGAGAAATACACATGGAGAGCTGGTTTTCCTTTCATTTACCCTAATTTTACATTGATGTAATTCCACTGACCTCGGAGAAGTCACTTTAGACTTATGTCAGCATAAATGAGTGGAGCACTAAGACAGAAACAAAGACTTTTGGGCTGAAACCATTATTCACATATTCAAATTCAACCCTGGGCAAGTTTTACAGTCTCTATCTCTTCTGTAAAACTTGGCAAAATCACCAATGGTCAATCAGTCCCCTAAGATTTACAAGGGTATCTCTGGTACCACCTTGGAAATCTAGAGGTATATGCACAGAGAGGTATGAATGAGCAAAAACCCCTGGGGACTGCAATACTGTACCTCGCATGTGAATCGCCAGAATTACTAACCCTGCCTCAGCAGTGAGAGCAGGAGAAAGCAGAGAGACAGTAATAGGAGAGAGAACAAATAGGAGTCTAGCAATGAAGAGTTACATGTATGAATTATTTTGCTAACACTTTTATTTCCCCATAATTATATTAATTTATTTGGTATTATTCACTGCAATAACACTGATCTCAATGAA
Source organism: Calidris pugnax (assembly GCF_001431845.1). NCBI lineage: Eukaryota > Metazoa > Chordata > Aves > Charadriiformes > Scolopacidae > Calidris > Calidris pugnax. The sequence goes on along the minus strand of NW_015090844.1, from coordinate 1,059,684 downwards.
TTCATTTGGTATTAATGTTGCAATGAGAAACACTTCCAAAAGAGTTTTACAGTAATTCAGAATTAGTTAAATGTACCATTAAATCAAAATGTACTCACTTCATTTTTGTTGTTATTTTCAGGGTCTATTGAAAACAGATTTCCTTTCAGTCAGTTTTCTGAGACATTCATCAGCCCTGTAGTTTATAAGTCAGGGTGTGCCTGTCATTTAACCTTCATCCTCCTTCAGTTTTCATCCTGATGCATTTGTATTAAACCACAGACTTATAAATGAGCATTGCTTTGGCTACACAAAAGAGCAATCATTAAAGAAACCTCTCATAAGTAATGAATCAAAGACAGGAAACCTTTACTTTTTTCCACTCGATCTTCCTGTGCTGAGGAACTGCATAGAGTAGAATACTCCTCTTATACTTAGGTTTTATCTTTTTTTTTTTTTTCATTCCCAAAACTTTTTTACCCATTTCTCATTCGCTTTTGCAAAAGATACACAGGTCTACCCAGGCAACAGACAGTATACTACCAATTGTTATAGCACAATTTGATAGAAGTCTGTTATCAGTCTGAAATATAATCCAGCATGAGGAAGCATGAAAACAAGAAGGGCATAAAGGCAAAGAAACAGCCATCCTGATGTGAGAAACATGTCTAATTAATGAAGTGAGATATGCAGACAATTTAAACCATTTATCCTAATGACTTTTTTAGAGTATAGAACGATGAGACTGACAAGTTTATCCTTAGAACACAGAGATGCACATGAATTTTTGCTGGGTTTTTTTAACAGCTCAAAGCAATTTTCCCTAACCTCTGCCCCTGCATAGTCATTTATGCTCATGAAAATCAGTGAGGAGGTGTAAACCATAGCAGGATCAGTTCTTTGCTCTTATTATCCCCTACATAGCTTCTATTTCATCTTATACTTTTTCTTTACCTCATTTGTTTCACAGTGGGTTCTGTTTCTTGAAGGAGCCAAAGAAGTTCATATGTCCTTGAACTGAGAACAGTTACCTTTGAACCATCAGAAGCTTCTGGCCTCAGCACTGTGATAACCTGGTGAACACAGGCTATATTACACAGGTCAGAGTAAATGTTTTGTGGATTCCAAGCCCTCTGTGACAGAGAGTTTTCATTTCTTATCCTTAGGCTTGGTGGTATGCTTAAGACTGTTGTAAATCAGCACAGGTTCACTGATTCCAATTTATCTGCACAGGTCTACACAACTGGACAGGTGTAATGTTTGCTTGCACATACATAAATAAATAAAGACTTGCATGTCCTGTTTTACCATTCAAGAGTTGTAATGCCTCTACTGAAGTCACTGGAGCTCTGCTGATGTAAAATTCAAATGCAGAGAGAACTGAACAGAGTTCATACCAGAATTAAACCTTGGGTGAATTCAGGAGACCAACATTTCCAAAGAAAATTGTCACATCGCAGAACATAAGCATTTGTTTAAAAGGTCCCTCATTCAAAACCCAAGGGGCATTATTTTCAGAAGCCAATATCCAAAGAGATCACCATGTGTAAATTTCTTTCAGCTCAAAGCTGAATCCAAAGAAAATAGCAAACAGCAGATGCTGTTACTGGCACAAGTACATCATAAGCTATGGCTTGCCCCCCAGATCTGGGGTGTCCATGACATCCTTGAACACTCCTCTAGAAAAGGAGTACAAAAAAGAAGGACCCAAACAGCAGTATAACATTAAAATCAATAGCACATAAAATTGTTTTTGCAGAAAAAATAACATGCTTTAAATCACATAATACCTTGGGCCCAATCCATGGTGATATAGGTGACTATTGATTTCTGTGGAGTTTATGCTGACATATTATTAGCTAAAAGCCTAGTCAAGAATTCAGAAAGGATGCTAAAAGTATTAGATTTATCCCAACTGTGGTATTACTAACACCAACACCTTCTGATTTATAGTGGTGTGAGAGGGAGGAACCCTGTAATACAGACATAGAATAACTGAGCAGCTAAAGATCGTGAGAATGCCAGGTTTTCTTACTGATGAAAGTAACACTCAAACAGACAAAAGCATATGTGATTTTATATGAAGTGTCACGACTATCATTTGAACAGAGGCAGAGATAAATGAGAGAAAATAACAGCTTAAGGTGGTACAGAGAAAACAAGAACTGACTCAAGGAAAACTGGAATGAATACCAAGAATAATTTCCTGTTAGTGAGATCTGGTCAGTCTTGGCCTGGTCACTCAAAACAAGGCTAAATAAAGTTCATGAGTATGGTGCTGGGGACAATCTTGCACCATAATCTATGACTTCTAGGATTAGAAAAACATGGCAACAGCTCAGTGGCACTCAGTAAAAAAATATTGGCACAATGTATTTGATATTAGAGCCAAATCAGCAATAAGAAGATGCGTTCAAAGAAATAAGCTCAGAAAGTGAGAGAGAAGAATGGTTAGTCTTGATCAGAACCCTCTTTAGTACCAAAATAAGCACAAACTGATTTCCAAGACAGTCCTGTTCAAGTTCATCATCCCAACACAGAACAGTCCCAAAGCATGTACTGAGAGAAGGCCTCAAGGATGATCAAGGATGACTGAGCATGCATCTTTTATGGATGTTCCTATTTCCTCTTATACTGGAAAATTTAGCACACAGTCATCAATTAGTTTATTAGAGAAGGAAGAAAACTCCACAGAAATATCAGGTCACCTTTAAAACAAAAGAAAAAATAATGTTTAATGTACTAATATTTCATCTTTGACAGGTAGTACCAACTGACATTGTAGCTTAAAAAAAAAAAACAAAAGCAAACACTCTTGTTCCTTTAATATTCATTTAAAAGAGGAAAGAAGGTTTGTAGATTCAGATAGAACAACAAACAGGGTTCTACAAATGCAGAGATATGTTGGGTATATTAATCAGTGTATCTATTTCTTTTAAAAGATCTTTCTAAAAGGTGCTTAAATCAAAAAGCAAATAAGCCACCTTGTCTTTTGAAGTTTATTGCAGCAGCTTATCATCACAGAGGAAAAAATATGTGGGAGAAGGGAATATATAGAGCAGAAGACAAGCACTCTCAATCAATATTTTATTTATAAGTAGAGAGGGATACATAGTCCTAGTTTAAGTTTGAAATCTAACTTCAGTTTTGAGCCAGAATGTGAAAATTATTTTTTTTTAAAACCTTGGTGTTAGTTCCTGCTGATACAGGTAGTAATATATTTACTAAAAATAGCTCAAACTCCGTCTCTAGCAAATAAACAGTATTTGCTAGGTGTAGATCAAGCATATTGGAGACTGCCTTCTCTCTAAATAGGAACTTGCAGATATTCCAAACAATTGCAGTCAACAGAAGCCCTTTTTAGCAATGTTGATGTCACTAAAACAAGCATCAGGCCAAAAGATGAAAACTACACTTTCCCTTTCTGGTAAGAACCTCTGAAAAGGTGTGTTCTCCAGGCTACCCACTTCTGCAGACCAAGCAAGACTGACAGTGGGGCTCTTACAAACAACAGTGAAAAACATCCATTGCCCTCTTGGATTTTTAAAAGGTTGAAAATAAATAGTGGGATTAAAAATTTTTAATTTAAGCATGACCAAAATGAACAATGGATTTTCCTAAAATCTTTAAATGTAAAAGAAAAAAAAGGCAGAAAATTGATGTTATTTTAGTCCCAATAAATAAACATTGTTATTAAAAACAATAAGAAAAGTGGTTTAAAATAAAACACATGCTAAGTTTCATTAGGGTTATGTTGTTGCATCATATGTATATTTGATAAAAGTTTAGATTAAAAATACAAGCAGACAGTTGCCATAAGACAAGGTCAAGATCCATATTTATGCAAACATCCAAGAAACAAGATTGAACTTTTGGAATTGGGAAAGATTTCTAGGAGAGCCAACCGAATTACTCTGGCAAATCTAAAACAGACAGCTTATCACATTAAGACAGTAATGGCCCTAACTGTCTGTCTTTTAAAAAAAATATGCAGAGCAATGTATGTATCTATAACAAAAAATAATAAAAAAATTTTATACATTATTTGCATTTTTTGACATGGATTGTGAAATTAGTGCTCTACTTCTTCGCTTCTAGCCCTTCTGACATATGCAGAAACAGTTCTTTGCTAGAACCAGGGTACTTCTGTAGACCACATGGATCAGCTGTCAAACAAACAAGTTCCTACATGACACCAGTTGTCTCTGACAATAGTGCTGTCATTTCCTGCGCTTTATTTCTTCAGATTCTTTGTTTGATTCTTTCATTAATCTTCTAATGCAGGATGTCCTTTCCAGTAAGTACTAACTAAATGAAAGGTATTTCCAACATCACATGAAATAGTGAAGTTCCAGTAAGTACTAACTAAATGAAAGGTATTTCCAACATCACATGAAATATCAGAAGTCCAGAGAACAAACTACGTGTGTGTCTATGATGCTACAAGAAGGGGTACCAAAATTTAAAGCTTGGGACAGTCTTCCAGTAGAGTTTGAGCAGAAACCTGCCAGTAGATTTGTAATTTGTTGTTTAATACATAGAAGGCATTGATAGTCACGACGCTCACTGTTTATTAAGTTATGTTACTAAAAATGTGTATGGTTCTCTGCAAAATCACAGGGTGAGAAACGTTCCCTGCTGCCATTTATCTGCCTTACTTAGTGTGCAATAGCTCACATAACAGAAACAACTGGTGAGAAAAGAAGTGATAGGAAGACTTACTGTTAGTCTTTGCTGGAGCAAAGAAATAAAGGCAAAGACTGAAATTGGGCTTAGAAGTAAGATAATGTGAGGTGTTGACAAGAACTAAGTCACAGAGCATTTTGAAGCAATAGGCATTACAGCAAATACAGGTCTGAAAAGCTCCAGTACTGGGGCAAGGAAGTGGAAATAGAGGAGTGATCAGGCAAATCAAGAATAGAAGAGTCTGAAAAGTGTCTTTTTCTTCCTGAAGTAGAAAAGCAGGAGGGAAAATGAGAGGCATTGAAGGAAAGGTATAGTGATCAGGGAGAGGGAATTTGAATCTGGAAAGATCAAAAGGAGAGCTGATCAGCAAAAGACATGGGAGCAGATTTTAGCATGAAGTAGGTGTCTAATTTACCCTAAAATATCTATAAATTCATGACAAGGTCATGCCAGAAACTCTAAGATGCAGATGAAAGAAGGAGGGAGTTTGCTCCATCCTTCCCTCCTTGCAAAGGGAGTTTGAGCCATCACCTAACTGTTAATTCAGAAAATGAGTTCACTCAATGAAATTCTAGTGAACTGAAAAAGTAAGGAATGTCTTTGCAGTAAAAGCAGGAAATTTGGCGTATTCATTACCATAGGAAGTATTTATGCCTAGACCTATTTTTGTCCAGGATTTTCCACACAAAAAATATGTGCACATTTTCCATTTTAAACATCTTCAGTAAGTTCAATCCATGGGAAATTGTACCTACATACAGGGTAAATCATTACTTCAGTGCACACCGAATTAGCTATACAGACAATGTGGACACGTCCAGACTTTCCAGACATATAGCTGCCTACCTGTAACTACTGAATGGTAGAAGTCTCAGAAAAAATATAGAACTTCACAATCTTCCAAGATAGATTGTGGCAGGAAGAAAGAAAAAAATATGTCTCGGGAAATCCAGAGATCCGGTAGTTTTCTGAATGTCAGATTTGTCATTTATACAGATATTGTTGCTGTCTCGTCAATGCATTTCCCAAAGATTTCCTGTCTATATACAGACTCAATTTTTCACTGGACAATTATTTCATAATATGTTTAGCAAATATTTTTTTTCTTACTAACCGGAGAGTGGAAGGGTCACAGACAGCACTGATTTTCTATGGGAAAAGGTGCCTGAATGAAAACACACATGACTAGAAATATTTTGGTTGGCTTAGTACAAACACATGCCAGAAAATGGTTTTCCGTAGAACAGAAATAGGTTTCACCCTACATTGCCATGTTGTTTCATGAGAAATCTAAACCCAGCACCATATCTTTAAAGAAAGGATGGGGAGTCATTTACATGCAAACCTTAAAATATACTTAAATAGACAAAGGGTAGCAAATTAGAGCAGAGAGAAACAAGAATTACAATCAAACAGAAAGCTAATTGTAAAAAAATATACTTTAAACCAACAATGAAATAAAAGTTCAGAATGCATGAGGTCTGGAATTTATAATTATGTTAGAATATACTCATAAATGCGTAGATTTGTCATAATATTTCTGAAAAATAAGGATCGTCTACAAAAGATCTACAGCATGAAGTTGCTATTTATGTATCTGTTTCATAGTAGAAAAGTGCATCTTTACTTAAAAATGCTATCTTCACAGTAAATTTGCCACACAAATATTCTATAGATTTTCCTTAACTCCTCCAACACTATGTCTCCTGTAACATAGAAAGTATTATTTAGAAGAAAGAGAAAAATGGTGCAAATAATATCTAAATTGGTGCTGTAACACAGGTAAAGGACAATTCCAGTGGTTTCATCATTTTAACCAGGCAGATCAGAGCTTTGATGAACACTCCATAATGACTGCTTTCCATTTCACTTTGCGAAATGAACAAAGAGAACATAAAGGGCAGCTTTGTATTGTGCAGCTCTTGACTGTCCTCTTCAGTACATTATTCATGAGTGCCATCTCCAGCTTCTAACTTCACCCTTATCTCATTTTCTTTGGTTACTTTTACACATTTCCTATATCCTTCCATTAAGCAAATATGCACTTTGCAAGTATATGAAAATGCATCCTTTCCATATTTAAGTGAATGACACTAAAATCAGTGGTCAGCTATTTTCTCTGAGTATGAGGGTATGTCACATTCTTTTATCAAATGTAATCCACTTCACTGAGAACCTTAAAGACAACATTTTTTTCCTAATGTTGTCTACATCCAAGATAATTCTGTGCCTTTCCCTGATTCAAGAACATCTTTTAAAACATATTCTGCCTCTGTCTAACATTTTTTAGTAGCTATCCTGTATGAAATTTCATTGTTTCTGGTGTTGACCTCCTTTCAACTCAAGCAGGCTCAAACTAGAGCAGGCTGAACAGAATTAGTAGTTTTTCAGAGTGGGTAAATTAACTCGGGAAAAGGAATTCTGTACAACCTTGCAACAAGCTTTGGGAAAATGATAAACCAGACAAACAAACAAAACCAAAACCAACCTAAAACCAGCTGGAGATCTTAAGTTTGAAGCAGGACAAGACCGCCCCGACAGCTCTAAAGGAAGAGGACAGGAGCTGTCCATGGTCGTAACACAGGACATCAGGATGCTCCAGTAAGGTGGGAATCACAAAGAGCTACGTGTGTAACTAGAAATATGTCTATAGGTATCTTTTTTTGCCTAAGAAGAACAGAATAGAATAGAATAGAATAGAATAGAATAGAATAGAATAGAATAGAATAAGAATATTTCAGTTAGAAAGATCCTAGAACCGTCATTTCGTCCAACTGCTAATGTTGCTATATTATTTGAAATGCACAGAAGATTCATATGTGAGCTACCATCAGGCTCAGTCTCCTTAAAGTGTGCTTGCTCTACTGTGGAAAATGTATCCCACCTCTGAGTACCCTGGGGTTGTTGTATTTCCAAGAGTAGACCAGATCAAATTACCACCACTGTCAGCAGAAGAGAATTCTTTTCCTTACACCCATCCTACCTGTCTATCTTTTAGAGTCATGTGTCAAAAACGCAGGTGTGTGCACTCTGGCATACCAATATGAGGTTGCACCCACCTTAGATCAAATGTCAGTGTCAACTTAATAAAAAACAGGAATTTATTAGTAACTGAGAGGCCAGCCCCTAACATGTTTTTTAATCTTCATGTGGGTACACAACAGAGATAAAAACAGCATCTCTATGATGTACTAAGTACTAGTTTGGCAAGTTAACAGGTGTGGGACAAGTGATCTAGGAGTAGAAATGCTACTTATTAGAGGACATATTGAAGCAAAAGCTCATTTTTCACAAATTATGGGCTTTTTATTGCTGGTAATGCAGAGAAGATTAAAGTGAAGTCTATATTTCAGAAATGGGAAGACCAAATGATTTAAAACCTTTTTTATAATGACTTGCCTGGGAGTGCAGAATCAATTTCTTTTACAGGGAGAATCTGTTAATACCCCAGGAGTGAGGAACATAAGACGAGTGAAAGAAAGAATTGGTCAGATTCTTTTTCCTGTCTATGTTTTCATATGACTAATTACAGAGGCTGTTGCCATCATCTCTGTACTATTTTTTTAAGCAAAACAATGATGAAAAAAAAAAAAAAAAAAAAAAGAAGAAGAAAAAAAGAAAAAAGTAAAAGAGGAAAAAAAGGGAAAAAAAGATAAATTCTTATAAATTCAGAAAGTATTATTAAAATGAAAAAAAAAAAAAAAAGAAGAAGAAGAAGAAAAAAAGAAAAAAGTAAAAGAGGAAAAAAAGGGAAAAAAAGATAAATTCTTATAAATTCAGAAAGTATTATTAAAAGCAGCATGGTTGCAATGTTTTCCATGCTGCATTTTTATTAACAAACTGTAGGTGGTACATTTCTAGGAGAAATCTAGTACACTTAATTAGACTTCTTCTGTAATACTGAAAATGACCCCCAGTAAAGTATCTTAAATTTCACTTTACTCATGCCAGTACAGGCCAAAACTGTAAGTCCCCAAAGCTAGTTCATTTGATTCCCGTCTCATCACTGGTGATGGTGCAATTTTAAAGTTGCAGTAGTGATCTTCACACTAAAGCACCTAGAGTTTGACAACTATCTTACTCTTTTTCAGGCATTACAGAAGACATGGGCTAGATCCAGTCAGCAGTGCAGCTTGCAGCATGTTCTGCAAGTCAGAGCTCTGCCATCAAACATCAAGATTCACCTTTTCAACCTCTACTGCCATATGTGTACCAGTAAGTTACTGGAGGTAGAGTCAGTGTCTGCATCTTTTGGCACCAGTATGTTCACTGGATGCATTGCACCAGAGGTAACCTGACTGTGCCCATCCTGTTGACTCAGCAGACACCTAGTCACAAGAAGAGCATCCTGTATGTCTTCCCCCAATACAAAAGGGTACATTGGATACCAGGAACATTGCTAAATGTTATTCATTGTGCAATTCCATAATCTGTATTTTCTTCAGATTTTTTCATTATTTTCACACATCTAATTCCAGTGTCTCCAAGAAAATAATCAGTAATTTGTAACTGTTTCACTTTACTCTACATCATCCATTGTTTAATAAATATATACCATGTTGAAGGAGAAACTGAGTTTTATTAACGGAAGGTGATATAAGGATATCCTGTGTCCACAGTTCTCTAGCAGCACTACCACGAAGGACATGTAAAACTGGCCTTCCAAGCAACAGCAATACAGAACCAAACCGGTTATTTCTTCAGCGTTATGGGCCTAAGCAGAAAGCCAATGAAATGCTGCTAACAGCATCTCAGTCGGATCTGATGACCTTTGTGCAAAATCCCACAGGAGAATTTTATTTTAAGACATCATTTTATATTAAATAATAGATTTCACAGAAATTTTGTGCTGCCTTTTAAATTCCCTTCTTCCGCTTGCTAGGAAGCATAAGGTCAAACAACAACATCAAAAAATGTGTAAGGCAATGAAAATCTTCCTTTGGATAGTCAAATAACTGGTCTGTCAGAAGGATATATCTGTCCTCGTGTTGAGTAAATAAAGCAGGATTGCAGTGGCTCTTTCTATTCACAATAAAGCTGCAGAAAAAGCTTTATGGAGGCATGACACTCTGCAATGTTCCTTTTACTTTACCACACACTCACATCTCATTTCAGAAACTCTAGAACAGCTGTTCAATCACAACACTACAGCCAAACCGAACATTAAGGATGTAAAAGCTGACATTCTTGGTAGGCCAAACAAATTCATCTTAGGCATATGTTTCTATTTATTTACATTGGAGTCTTCATTTCTAGAAGTTCCATTAAATTAAAGTTATTAAAATAAATCCATAAAACTCCAAATGTAAATTATTAAGATAGCACAAACAATGAGTTCATGTCTTGTTAACTTAAAACAACTAGTAAGCAAGGACAACATTTATATGAAATAAATGAATATTTTCAGGAATACTGCTCCTCACAAAACTTTGTTAGCACAGAAAGCAAGCCGATGCTCTAGAAAAGACACTTATTTCCTTCCAAGACTTGGGGACTGTGCTTTGCAAGAAGTTCTGTGGTGATAAAGGAAGGTAGATATCCCAGGAGAAGACTGAAGAAATAATACATAAATTCGAAAGAAGTTATTAGAAAGAAGTTATATTCGAAAGGAGTCGTCATGTGTAATTATACAAAAGTCACTGTCCCCCAACAAAACCAGACTATGGCAACAACAAGAGAGATCCTAATCACAGTTAATAGGTTTATATGAGGTTACTTCAATTTTACCCCAGCAGTACTTCAGTCTTCTCCTCAGTCCTACCTCTTCACAGCCACGAAGTACTTCAGCACAATTGGAAGAAGAAAATATTAAGACAGAAACACTTACCAGTTTCTTAGAACATGAATTATTTTTGGAAATATACTTTGAGTAAAATCAGTTACCAAAATGTCACTAATTCAATGCTTTCTCTAGGCAGGAAGCCATGCAATAGCTGAGGCTCTGTAATGGAGCTGCAGGCAAGACACATAGAAATTCTTTTGAAATACAGTTTAACCTTTCTTTAAAAATTTTCATTCACCTCAGTGATCTACCACAATTAGATATTACACCCAAAACAGTAATGCAGTACTGTCATTGAGGATTTCACAGCCAGCCACAACGGAGTAGCAGGGGACGAGAACAGCCTTGAACTGCGTCACCGCACCTTAACATATTTTCGATTTTGGTTCGCTTTGTCTGCTCAGAGCACAAGAATCTCAACACTGAAAATCAGCAGTCTTACACTCACTTCAAGAAAGATTTTACTGTCTACACTTCTTGTGGATGTGGTGCGAAGCATACTACAACAACATTCAGAAGACAAAGTTCTCCAGAAAAGAGAACAGACAATTAAACTGAATAATGAACTATCAGGGCCTGCCTTCTCTTGCCATTTTGTCCTTAGTACGTATGACACCACCAAACAGCTGCACACCTTGGATGACATTTGATGCCAGAAATGTTTCCCAATTGCAGCATATAGTATCATATTTATATATACTTTCTGTCAATTTACATACAGTTTATTATCCTGTGACTATCTAGCTGAGATACAAATAAATGTCTAATTAAGATATACACAATTTGTCATCTGCCCTTTGAAGACAAGTCAGAACTACTCTGATGGCAAAGAATTGGAATAATGAAAGAAAGAAAATATATTTATTGTACGTGACCTGCTACTAATTTTTCTTATTCTGTGGGCTCTCCAAGTGTTGCTTTCTGGGCTGTCATGTCATTTCACAAGGATAAGTTCTACTCCAAAGTTCAAGAAAGAAAGGACGCAAGCATAGAGATGAAAAAATAAGGGAGAAGCATGTAAGTTAATTTTAAAAAGGTAAAGAAGGTGCACCAAAAAAAAAGCAACAACAAACCAACCACTGTGAAGAGAAAGGGGAAAATAAAGACAATGCAAAGAAACCTTACAAAGTTGGGATGGTGGCGGAAAAAGGAAAAAGAAGAAAAATTCAGTATAGTAAGGCTTATGTATTAAATGTTATAGCTTTGTCAATTCCCCAAAGTGTAAAAAGCTCTCTATGTGTATATAGCACTTTAAAAGTCACAAAAGGAAATAGGAAATGAATTCAATGCACTTGCTTTCTTGGTTTTTTTTAAGAGCAGATAAATGCTGCTAACAGAGCTCTTTTCACTGTTTCAAAATGAATAAATAACACCCTTCCTGCCAAGTGTGTTGTTTTTTTTTTTATTATCGTGTCAGTCTCCTGACTTTTTAAATGCTTCCCTTAAAAATGTTTTCATGCTTTTTTTCCACTGAATGTTTTACAATTTTGCCTCCTGAAATTTCACCAGAGACTTGCAAATCAAGCCAAATCTCACTGATTTGATAGCTGCTTCTACATGGCCCAGTGGAACACAATGTGTTAGCAGCATTCTTTCTGGAAGGAGAGTTTATTAGCAAGCCCTCCCTCCCTTGCTTCTCCAGAAAGGTGATGTGATTAGCAGGAGCAGTGAGGAAGCTGTCGGCAGGTGGCTGGAGAGAGATGTAAGGTGCCACTTGGCTTTCTTAGCTTGTGACCTTCACTCACATGACAGTGAAAAACAAAACCACACCTTTGACACAATATAATTAGGACCCTTGCATTTCACCAGGTCAGGGAGAGAGACAAAAGAACAATACTTGTTTTGCAGCCCCAGTAATTAGTCCAGGAGGATTTCTCCAACTGCTACTGTTGGCAAGGAGAGCCTAGGAAAAGAGCCACCACTCTTCCTGTACAAGCCGACTGTGGAGCATGCTTCCTGCTTGAAATTCAAATGAGCACAGCTCTGACCTTTACTGTCACATTTTTTATTTCGTAGACAGTTTACAAGGCCTCTCCACCATGCAGGTCATGTTTTAGTTTAAACAGAAATACTCTCGTAGGTGTTAGATGCTAGTTAATGATTACACTGAAATCATTCTAATTAGGCTCTGTTGTTACATGCTGCCCTTTGGGGGCTGCTGCTGTTGTCACATATTTTGTAGAAGAATAATTGGCCTGAGATCTTCTTTACCCTATTTTTTTTTTCTTTTTTACATTATTGATCTATTCTGTACTTGATCATCAGAAATACTGCACAAAACTTTCAGCAATGGCTCATCCCCATCACCCCATGGTTCAACAAATGGTGGGAAGGCAGGAAGGTTTAAGAGCAGCACCACATTTCTGAAATGTAATAACTATCATCTGAGGAGGGAAATGCGCATTGTATTCATTTAGTAACACACTACCCAGCCATTTCCCTAAGAACTTAGTTCACGGTGCAGACAGGGGAGGTTTGCAGACAGGGGAGGCACTGCTATGCTTCATGCATGGGTGGGATGACTGGGATTAGGGAAAGCAGGAGGGAATTTGAGCCTACTGAAGAACAGAAAAACAGAACAGAGAAGAGTACAGCAAGCAGTGAGTGAAGAAATGCAAATGGGGTAGAGAAGTTTTCCCTTCAACCTTTTACATTTGGCAAGGGACATTAATGTCATATGTTGGAGTGCTAGAAGGAATCTCAGCCATTTCTTCTCTCTCAAACATGTCCTCTTTCAAAAGATGTCACGCAAATGCCACTTGTTTCTGTGTAGATTGCATTTTTAAAATGTGAAGTGTTTTTGGACTGGGGGGGAGGAGAGGGAGAGAGACACTTTTCAGAGCCTGAATTGCAGAAACTCAAATCACCGTGTTACAAGAGTGACTCTGAAGCTTCAAGAAGCTCGATATTAGTCACTTTGAAAATTTCAGATATACTTGCTGAAGATGTTAGAGGTTCTTTGAATGCAAGCAAAAAAAGAAAAACCTATTATTTCATTAAGCATTGTTTTCTCACTCCCTATTTCTGAAATGGTCTTTTCTGTGACCAACAGCTGGGGTTATATGCAAAATGTTGCTAGTTCAGGCTGTTGAAACATAGTCTTCCATCTACTAGCAATGATGACTGCTGCAAAGTTACCAGGATGAATTCTGCAGTATAGGTACAGGGGTAAATCCATAATGACTGTATTCATGGGAATTTATTTCTAATTTGCATTCTAGATATAGGGTAGTATTGGCCCATCACCTACAAGTATCATCTTGGCTATGACTACTACTACCAACCTACAGCCATAGCAATACATTACTAATACCTTTATCAGTGCCTAAATGAAGCATCAATAATTCAATTCCCATTTATAAAAACAGCAAATTATTCATGCCATCAGCCCTCACTATCAATAACAGAAGTAAACCTAACTCTCTCATTATCCAATTGCAATGTGTGCAAACAGAACTGCCCATTGTTGACAATAAATATTTGATAAGTGAGGAAACAGGAAGGATAAACCAAGGATGTGTGGAGTGGCTGCTTTATAGATACCACAAGAATTGACCCAGATGGCAATGGTTTACCCTGCTTATACCTCAACTTATTTTCTTTTCATCTCAGCAAGAAACTGATCCCAGCTGGGATGGATATCAACCATGGATGTAAACCATCTGTTCTCTTCCTGTCTTTGTTTATGGTATTAAGTCAAGCTAAATACCCAAGTTCCTATCAATTTCTGCAATTCCCATGTTGCTGGTTTTTTAAATTAGCAACCAAATGATAACTGTAGGGATCAATTAACAGCATACAAATAACAAAATATTTACTTTGTGAAGAATGCTTGAGCATGCTGTGATTTTACCCATGTCCAGGAAAAGCTGTTGCTGATCTGAGTGTAGACTCAGCTTTAAGTTTTCTGGTGAAATCTAGTCAATCTATTTCCACACAGTAGAGTCTGACTGAATTTAGTATATTGTACATATCAAGTATGAGACTTAGCAAGAAATAAGGAGTCAGCTGTTGAAAACAGCAACCAATACAGGAATCAGATGTCCAGGATCCAAGAGTCAGCTCCTCTCCCACTTAAAAGATGTTTTAAGTTGAACCATGTCCACCTGAACATTCGTCACCAGTTCACTCAGAAGACGATGGTTCCTAGCAACATAGCACAATTTATTACTGAACCAAAATGATCCAGATGCTGATTCAGGTTACACTCTGCTAACATATGCAATCAACATGATTCTCCAGGAGAGGAGTCAACTCTTTTGCACTGAGCAATGGCAAGTCTCCTGTGATATGAAAGAGTTGAACTGTAACATAACCTAAGCAAAGCCAGACTCACTGCTGGCATATGACACCACTCTCTGCCTCCAAGATCCTCAGAAACGTCCCAAGTACCTTGTGACAAAGGCAACCAAATCTGTAAAAACACCTGGAAGCCCAAAAGACGAGACAGCATTGCTTCACTTCACACATCTCAAGGGTGCTTTGGAAAAGGTAGAGGACAAGAAAAAAGTGTCACTGGTAAAAGGTTAAAGAAAACACAAAAGGGATATCTAGTACTCATTTTGCAGACAATAAAGTGATGCTGTTTCCAAAGGAACAGTGCAAGGTCAGTGTCTGACTGCACCATATGAAGCTTAGATAACTCTTATGGAAGAGGTCAGCCTGACCCACGGAACTGTAGTCTGCCCTGTAAAAATAGCTGGGAGCCTTTGTAATAACAGAGGTTAGGTGTGTGTATGTACTGTCCACCAAACACATGCTCTGGATGGTGTTATTGTGCTGATAAAATTGTTTACTGAAGGAACAAACCAAACATTTTTAAACATTTAAACATAATTCATTTATGAAATATTCATCTGTCTAAAAAAATTCCATTATAAAATAGTAAATAAAATAAAAACAAATAATTGAATGCAAATAAAACAGCAAATTTTAAAGGCAAAATAAAAAAGCACAAATTCCAGGTTATCTCTGTAGAATTACACATTGGTGGGGAAAAAGGGGAAAATATACACAGACTACCACACCTGTAGCATTACACCCACCAGCACAAAAAGCAAAGCAGTATATAAGCACTAATAATTCTCGACCACTGCCCTACCACAGGGCCTAACGGAGGAGTACATGTAGTTCTTGTAGGAGTCAGTGTTACGTAAAAGAACTTCTGGAGGAAATCAGCAAGTGTTGGGGCTGTTTTGCTCAAAACTGATTGACACAAACATTTTGCTTCCACAATAGTGCTGCCAGCTTGTCCCAGTCTGCTCCAGTATGGTTATTCACTTTGATGGCGAGTCTGATACAGAAGAGCAAGCTACATTTTAAGTTCCTTTTCCTTTCCTCTTACCCAGAGCTTCTGGACCCTTTTCTTCAGCTAATGGGTAGGGGGAACTTCTTTCAAGTTCATCTTAAAAATTTAGTGATGAGAATAAGAGTGCGTGGTGCCCGCTTGGGCCACTCCTGAGGAACAGTGTATGAGGCACAATGGGAAGGAGAGCAAGGGATGAAATTAGATGGGGACCAGAGGGTTAAAATGTTTTATTTCAAGAATAAATGGAGTAGTCATATTTCTATAATGTTTTTATTAACTGTGTTGTCTGCAAATTTTTTTTATAAGCAATAGGTATATTAACTGGACTCCTCAATGGAAATTAGGAGAGAACTGCATGAGCTGACATAAAGGGACAAACAAATCACCCTGACAAGTGGATGCAGTATCTAGCATTGGATATTTAATACAAATTGCTGAATGCAGTATCTAGCATTGGATATTTAATACATTGCTGGTTTTAATAAATTGCTGGTTCTATTGTAAATAAAGAGACTGAATAGGTCAAATGACAGAAACTGGACTGAAGTGTGATGTAGGTTGCACTCATTAGAAACAAGTGCAAAATACTAGAAACAAAAAAAAATGGAAACAAGAACATGAAAGAAACAGTCAAAACATTACAAAGAAGAGAAAATTCAGCAAGACCACGCCACAAGTCATCTGCCACAATTCTGTTGATCCATTAACATGAGTAGCTGGAAAACAGTGGTGCCTTTTTACACTTTGTGAAAACCATAGTGGTCCACATCTATCCCTTGCAGATGCAGCATTGGTGGAAGGGGCCAGGCCTTTCCAGATTAATAGCAGAACATGTTGGATGCACTTGCTATATGTCAAATTACAACCCTGCTATTTTTGACTCCTTTGGGGGTGGAGGTATATCTGTCAAAAGTGACATTTTAAGACATTCAGCCTTATTCAGGGAAATATACTTTTATGTCTTTAACAAGATTGTTCACTATAGTATCTCTTCTTTTCATGTTTGTTTCCCCACAATAAACAGACTGTGTTAATTATTTAAAAATGCGCAATAAAATCTCTGACATTTTCTGGCACTTACCACCTTAAGAAATGCACCATTGTAAAACTTCTAACTTTGTTTAAATTTAAAATCTTGAAAGGAAGTTAAATTTCCAAATCAAAAAAGTCAGTATTTTTTATTCTCTCTTTTTCCCTCTTGTTTCTGTTCTGTCAATTATTTTCAGCCTTTGTCAAATGTAGATTATTGCTAATCTCTTTGGTTAGCACCAATTTCGTTCTGCTCAAACCTGTCCTACCCACCAGCTCCACGTACATCTTTCCTTCTTCCCACTCCTGACAAAAACAAGCACTGACTTAGACAGCTTTGGCAAGCTGCTAATGCTGTGGACTAGTGTGTTCTGCCTTGAGTGAAATCAGGTTCTGTGCCCTTTGGGGATAGCACAGCCATCAGGTGTAATTTCATTTTCTGATATTTTAGCAGTCATGTCGGGACTCCTGCAGACAACCGAGAATGAAATGCCTTTTTGACAACAGTCTTCAGCACATCCCAGAAAAGGACATGTATATGATTTCATATGAGAAAGAGGAAGTCTGAGGCTATCAAACACCTGGATGATATGACTAAATCAAACATCAAAGTGATGGATCTCAAATATAACTGGATATGCACTTGATACACTTCACAGTGTTTCCTTTTATTATTTTCCATTTTGGCCACATTCTGCAGGACAATTTAATTCAGTGCATTTGTCCAGAAGTGAAATTGGTATTCTTTTATCTTTCTAAAATGCAAATGTATAGTAAAGCTAAAGGAAATTAATTATATCACCTCAAGAACAACACCACCATAAAAAAAGAGAGAAAAAAGAATTTCTTACAACTTCAGGGCCTATTCCCATGTCAGTTAGTTTTATAAGTCCACCTACACATCTCAAATATTTGATGCAGTATAAACAAAAGAACTGCCTGTGCTTCATTTCAAAACTGGTCAGATATAATGTTCTTTCTTTTCCTCCTTCCATCAGAAAATGAGTTGCACTTCAGGCTGTGCACAGACTGAGAAAGCAGGGTGATGATGGGTCTGAGCTGCTGAGGCAAAAAAAAATTACAGTTTAAATACCATTTTCCCAAGTGGGTGAACAGTTTCTATTTTATCCTCTGTCTCATAAGGATTCAGGGTTTCCTGAATAAATTATAATATGCTAAAACAACAGTGCTAATATTTAGAGTAACCAGTGAGAACTCTTCCTGTGCAAATGGATTGAGATTCCCAGATCAAATTTTTTGTCTCAGAAAATTTCTGCACCCTTTTCCCTCAAAGACACATTCATACAGTGAGTTTCATTCCATAAGTCAATGAATGTTTCTCCCAGTTGCGACAGACTATTAAAATTAACTAATAAAAAGCAGATGCAAGATCATTACCTGCAATGAGTGGTTCCAAGACTCGCTACTCACTACCCACTACCCACTAGCACGTGCAAAACAGACTGACACAAAATTCTACAAAGGGGGAAACACTAAGCAGTTTCTGGACTTCTCTATTTTAGGATCCATTGACTTTAATGGATTGATTTAATAGGCTTCCAAACCAAACGCACTGAAGTCACAGGCAAAGCACTTGATGAACTCAGTAAATTTTGGATCAGACTCTGCAGAAATGAATTTAAGGGACTCAAGCCTTCAAAATAGAATGCTTTTAGAGATGTGCACCAAGGACTGAGGGTAAAGATTGCAAACTGCCATTCTTGGATTTTCAGGAAAAAATAAAGAAAAAGAAAATCAAAATCAGGGAGCCAGATACAAACATAAGGCATACCAATGCATTCAATCACTGTATATGAATGACCCTAGCAGGATAATTCTGTGGCCAACTCTCTACTTGGAAGAAAGTTTCATAGAGCTTAACAGCTGCCCACTAGTAAAATGACAGAAGTAAAAGCCAAAGGTTTAGCTGAAAAACAGATTTTTCTGCTGTGAATCTTAACCTCTGCTAGGAATGCCAATACTAGGAAACAATTAATAATTAAAAAAAAAAAAAGAAGTATATGTAAATGAAAAAAAAAAAAAAAGAAGTATATGTAAATGAAAAAAAAAAAAAAAGAAGTATATGTAAATGAAAAAAAAAAAAAAAGAAGTATATGTAAATGAAAAAAAAAAGAAATCAAAAAAGAAATACACATTTGCAAAGCCAAGCTCTTCTCCTCTTGTGTTTTGAAGCTTCCATTGACTACTACAGTAGTCTGGTGGTATGACAACTGAAGCCAGGATGCAGGTGAACAGGAAGATCACCATTAGTTGCTGATGCCCTGCACCCATTAAATGTAGAGGCCTGGTTCCGTGTTAAAATTTCCATTTCTTGGAGTGACGGGATGCACAGGTTGGACTGCAAGAAGTCCTGGGTTTGGAGGGTCAGGTTTGCTGTGAGATTTATTTCCCTGCTGACAGTGATGGAGGGAGGGCTGCGATGAGTTGTTGGAGTGTCCCTTGGCACAAAAATTTGATGCCCAATTAGGTTTAGAAATAGTGACAAAGAGTTGATGCCCAATTAGGTTTAGATAAAGCTCTTCTCTGTAAACCTCAATTACCTGTGATGCCTTATGACATTCAGCGTTTACAAAGTATAATTACACAATAGTGTCTGACATTTAACGTCTATGGATAATTTAAAAGACTTCTACTTCAAAAGGGCTGCTCATGAGCAACAGTAATCACTTCAATTAGCTTGGCACCATTACAATGTAACAAGACCATTTGACTGCCTATTAGAACCAGCCAAGCTCTTCAAGTGTGTTAATTTAGCAGTCATTGCTAATTTCTGGGCTTTGCTGCATTTGCATAGGAAAACATAGCCCTGTTAGCCAGAAAGGGAGTTTCATTCCCGCAGCAACTTCCTATTCTTACTGAGTTTTCTATGGTGTTGCTGTTTTCAGCCAGAAATGTATTTCAAACAGTGAACTATTGAGAGAAAGGGGGTTTTGTTTTTCATAATGTAGGTCCAAATTATTAATATAGCTTTCAAACATTTTTTTTAGAGCTGCTCAAGACAAAACAGATCCCTAGGATAAAAATAAATAAATAAATATTCTCCATCCCTACCACGTCTCCTTTATGCAGTATTAAAGAATTTGTCTTGAGGAATATTCAGGTAACTTGGGGTTTTCCCTGGAGCTCACTGAACCTTCTGTAAAAATTACTGGCAAGTCAAGGTCCTCACTGCATATTGTGGGAACCAGGAATAGATAGAGTATTACATCACCACAAATGTTTCTTTCTTTTCAACCACTTAATATATTGTAGGATATTCTGCAGAAACAGGAAACCTCTGCAAAGTGAACGAGTTCTCTGGAGACCAGACATATCAGTTTAGCAATTCACTTTAAACTACTGGGACTAATCAGAGGACCAAAGTGGAAAGAAAAGTCATGGCTATTTGTGCCTCTATGTGAGAATAAATAGACTAGGATGACTGTTGGCAGCCAGTATGAGTTAAAGGTTCAAATCCTGTATTAAAAAAAAAAAAAAAAAAACCTAACTAAAAAATATCTTAAGATAAAAACAAGATCAGGGCTAGCCCTCCTCATGAACAGTCTCAGCACAGATGCTGCAATGCACATGAATATAAATTGAACAAGCCATTTATTACTTGAAAGACTTCAGCAGCGGGTGGCCAGCGTGTGCAACCCTGCCATTAACTCAAGTGTGTCTTGTCTGTTGCTTAAGGGAAACTTCATAATGCCATCACTGTTTTCAGTTACAGTGATGCCAGTTTTTTTAAACACCACTGACGCATCATTTGAGTAAGATATTATAAATATACCCCTTATTTATACTGTGTAGTATTTCTACAGAACAGGTGGTGAAGGAAGTGAAATACGATAAAGCAAATCCTTACAACAAGAAAGTTTCTGACAAAAGGACAGCCAAAGAAAGAAGCATCCCAGTTCATCTAAGTCCAGTGGAGTTTTACAGCAGTACTACAGAAAACATTTGCACTACCTAAACATTGCTGAAATCTGCTCCTCTGGAACATATCAGAGAATTACAGTGGACACTAGGCTGAATATGAACCAAATAGAGAATCTCACAGAGACTACATTAGAAGTTTGGCCAGAAGATGGAAGAAAATTATTGTACTCTCTCTTTGGCATTGCTAAGGTCGCACCAGCAATATTGTGCTCAATTTTGGTGCCATTTTCTCTGTATTTTAAATCAGTAACTGTTTTTTTCTAAAAATAACCTCAAAGATTAACACTGAAATGACCTAAACCTTTCAGGTGTGTATCCCTGGTCTGGAAAGCTTACAAAAAAACAATTTTTCTCATAAGACTTCTTGATCTTCCCGCTTCAAGCTAACGTATACTATGAAAAAGTTTTCTTTATCATTCTAATAGGAGCTACAAAGATTGCCAAAGATGTATATGAAAGTCGTTCAGTTTCCACAGGCTTCTGTGATGAAAGGTTAGCTCTAACTGCTTTCATGCGTCAGTAAGCATTCCTTATAGACAGATGCAGTCACATTGCTAATGAGCTAAATGCTTGATGACTTTAAGATTGAAGGACTGAAAGGTACGTTATATTGTTTCTTTTAAAAACTGAGGCGAGGTCACAATCCTGACCATGTGTTAATAGGAGCAAGCAATTTCCTCCAAATGATAACATTGCTTAAAATTGCCTTGGCAGGGCCAGATAGGGAATTCAAGGAGGTTTTGGTGGAAGGAAAAAGTTTCATGTAGCATTTTCCTTTCATATTAATTTATTTGTTTGATCAGAATTTGGGTGTGGTTTTAAGGTTCAAGAAGTGAATATTAATTTCTGTCTTATTTTCAAAGATATAACAAAAGTTTAAGAAAGGTTCCAAATGCATTACAAGTACAGAATACCTAAATTACCTAATAGCATCAAGGAAGATTTGGTTTATGCATGCTATACCATTTTCATAGAATCATATAATACTAGGTTGGAAGAGACCTCAAGGATCATCTGGTCCAACCTTTCTTGGCAAGAACACCGTCTAGAGAAGACGGCTCAGCACCCTCTCCAGCTGAATCTTAAAAGTGTCCAATGACGGGGAATCCATCACTTCTCTGGCGAGATTATTCCAATGCCTGGTTGTTCTCATTGTGAAATATTTTCCTCTTGTGTCCGATAGGAATCTCCCCAGGAGTAACTACCCCTCATCGTTTCCATGTGACTCCTTGTAAAAAAGGAGCCTCCATCTTATTTGTAGCCACCCTTTAAATACTGGAACATGGCAATAAGGCCTCCCCTAAGCCGCCTTTTCTCAAGGCTCAACAAACTCCTGGAACATGGCAATAAGGCCTCCCCTAAGCTGCCTTTTCTCAAGTTGTCTCAGCCTTTCCTCACACAGCAGGCTTCCAGTCCTTTGATCACCTTTGTGGCCCTTCTCTGGACCCTCTCCAGCATGTCCACATCTTTTTGCACAGCAAGAACCAAAACTGTGACCAAACACAGCTGTGGCCCAACAAACGCTGATTAGAGTGGGATAATGACTTCTTTATTTCTGCTGGTGATGCCCTTGATGCACCTCAGCACCCTTTTGGCTTGCTTTGCCGCAGCAGCACACTGTTTGCTCATATTCAGCCTGTTGTCCACCAGGACCGCCAGATCCCTTCTACAGAGCTGCTCCCCAGCCGGGTAGAGCCCAGCCTGTGCTGCACTCCTAGGTTATGTTTTCCCACATGCAAGACCTTATACTTGTCCTTGTTGAACTTCACAAGGTTCTTGATAGCCCACTCTTCCAGCCTACCCAGGTCTCCCTGCAGGGTGGCTCTGCCTTCCGAACTATCCACTTCCCCATTCATTTTGGTTGTCATCAGCAAACTTCATCAGAGTACACTTGATCCCATGAAGATACTAAACACCATTGGATCCAGAATCAGTCCCTAGGGGACCCCACTTATGACAGGTTGCCAGTTTGAAAAGGAGCTATTAAGCACCACACTCTGGGTCTGACCTGTCAGCCAGTTCCCCACCCACTACACGGACCACTTGTCTAGCCCATAACATATCAGTTTTTCTACTAGGAGGCTGCAGGGAACCTTGTCAAAAGCCTTGGAGAAATTCAGGTAAACAATATCCACCACACATCCCACATCAAGCAAGCAGGTTACTTTGTTGTAGAAGGCCATCAGGTTTGTCAAGCACAATTTGCCCTTGGTAAATCCGTGCTGGCTTTTCCAGTCAAGTGCTTCATTTGACTTGTGATAGGGCACAGAAGGATTCATTCCATGACTTTCCCAGGGACTGAAGTAAGACTGATGGGCCTTTAATTTCCTGGATCCTCCTTTAAGCTCTTCTTCTAGATGGGGTGGACATTTTGACACACACAATTTTCCAGCAGTATAACATCTGTCTTTTCCTAAAAGCAACTAAACCACAGTATTAGATAAGCTTAATGCAACATCACACAGTATTAATCTAGAAATTTCTTCCATATGAAGGAAGTTCTCTGATATCCCAGAGCTGGAGAAATGCTTCCTCTTTGATATTCTACCTTCAGCATCAAAGGTAAGATATGCAAGCAGAGAAAAAGGGAACATGACCAGATCTCTGCTTGTACTCCAATGACCCCTGTGCTGACTGTCCAATAAATCCATAAATACACATAGAAAGCCAGAGCTGCTGTAAATTGTAAAAGATGCCACCTGTGATCATATCCAGGACAAATAGCAGGAAAAGAAACAAGAGTGGCTGTTTTCTTCCGGTTCTCCAGTACAACAACAAATATAGCCTGTAAAAATTATAAGGCCTACTCTGACAAATACCATAACCACCGAGAGGATTTCAGACCAAATCTTCTCCCTGTACTTCCTTCTTTTACTCTTTTGTAAAGTAATACAACTCTAAGACATAAAATGTAGAAAAATAATAATAATAAAAAGAGATAATCAGCTTTACTGTACTTTTCATAGCAACAATCAAGGCAATATCTTTTTCCTTCTTTAATTTATAAAGAAAAAAAAAAGGGAAAATTTATTATATACACAGTCAGGAAACAAGACTGCTGCATGTCTAAGGAGGAAAGAAAACACCAGCATAAAACTGATTCATCAGCAAAACTTTTATGAGAAAAGGGCATCTGACATATCTGTTCAATATTGGAAATCTTCTTTAATTTACTCACTGTAACAACTCTCACAAACTTGCATCTTTTACAAGAGACAAGGCTCATCAGGACGGCATTTTACAAATTCCTCTACTGCCCTTCTGGTGTGTATTTCCACTTATTTCTTACAATAAACTGGCCAGTCTATGATTGCTCTTTTCAGCACAATTTTCATGGAGTCATATGCTCATTTCAAGGTCATGTTCATTGCATTCCCCTGAGGTAATTTGTTTGGTGCTGGAGGAGCCTCTGCTTTTCTTGTGGTCCTTGTGTTCACACTGCCAGGACCTCATCTCATCTACGTAGCAGCTTTCTCATTCTGCAGTAATTTCCAGCCTGACTTCTCAAAGGTCTCTACGGACTTTATGAACTTATGCCACCTCACCCCTTCCTGGCCTTCAGAAGTGCAGAACCACAACAGCCAGTCAGAGCATCCCGCCTGATGCTGCACAATAAAGCCTGAAAGAGAACTAAGAAATGAGCCCAGACCACAAAAATCTTATGCTTTGTTGAACAGAATGGAAGAGGTTTTGATGTATCTCTGTACACAATGAACTTTTTACTTCCAGCTCGCTCCATAGGTGAAGGTGGTTCACTGGGTATTATGTTCAAAGGTTTTGTGTGTCTGTAAAAAAGATGCCAAAAGACCAGAGGGACGGGAAGCAAAGAGAGCAAGAAAGCCAAATCACTAGACACAGACACAGTAGCAATAGTAATGTGACCCTGAGAAAAAGCTGACAGAGAGCTGGCTTTGGGGCTGAACAATGGCGAGGAAGGTGACAAAGCTGTGAGCAAAGAGGCTGGCTCCTGCTGTGCAACTTCTACTGTACTAAGGGAAACAGAACTTCTATGTTCTTTTCAAATATGCAGGATTGCAACAAAAGTACCTGACTTTTGTTGGCTTAAGTTTCTCCCAGTGGTGGTTTTGGTTTTCCCAAAGCCGATCCTTTAGCTATCCAGAAAGCAACCACACTCCAATGTAAATCATCATATTACTAAATGTTATGGGACAAGCCAAACTCTTCTCTTGCATCTTCATGGGAATGAAGAAGAATATGGCATGGGGGAGACTAGGGGGAGACTAATATCTTGGCTCAAATTAATCACATCTTTCCAATTAGTCTCTCTAGACAGCCATTACTTTCTCATTCTCTTGTGTTCCCTCCCCCCATCACTCTTTTGGAGTGATTCTGGAGTGGATGGAGATATATTCCTTTGGATGGTCTCTGACTTTGGCACCTGAGAGATTCCGCCCTCTTTCTCATGTCTTTTCGTGACTTTGCCTCATCAGAAACCTTTCCTTTTCTATGTACTGTATTCCTCACCAAGCCACCATACCCTACAACACATTTCAGACAAGAACATGGTGATCTTCCACACCAGGTAAGCTGGAGATGACAATTTCTCCCACCTCAGGGAAGGAAATAGTATATGATCCTAATTTGCATTTCTTTACTTCAGTTCTCCCCCTAAGTAAGGATGGTGCCATTTCCTTCTGCAGCAGGTGTGTGAAGATGGGCTGTGATCTAAGACAACATCCCAGCCTCTGACTATCCCTGAGCACTACCCTTTCATATAGCATAAGACCATGTTACATTCATTCCTCCTGTACAGCCGATGCATACCAAAATGTTCAAGGGGTCCTGAATCACAGTGGAAATATTTCTGTGAAAGAAACAACCGTATTCCTTATGTTGAACAGCCTTAGCCATCCCCAGGGCGGAGATCAAGAAAAGAGTATTAGGCAATTGGTGCTAGTTGATTGATTGCGGTAGGGTCACATCTAACATCTGACTGGTTTGATAATATATGACCTTTTACCTCCACAAAATCAGCACCAGGAACACTGGTAGTGGGTGGTGTTGCAAAACCAAATTTTCTGTGCCTTGTAGATTCACCCTGCTTGTGGTTAAGGGTAGCCCAGTGACCTGCGATGTGGAAGATTTCACCAGCTATCCTCCCTTTCTGAGTCAAAACCACATGACTACAAAATTAGCTAAGTGCTAAACAAAACCTCTCAACCTGATAATAGCCAGTGTTAATTTACTGACTCCCACTCTGTTAAAGCCTTTTCAGCAGCAGTCTGGAGAGAAAAGCTGTCTTGTTCTTGCCTGCAGGGGTGTTTTGATCAGCTGAAACTTTATCTACACTGACAAGAGAGTAGTGAGCAAGCCTCAGAGCATTTTTATTCGGATGTCCACCACACCTTAGGAGTGCTTCCTACATCTCGGGGGGCTACAAGAGGGGAAAAAACAACCCAGAAAACAAAACACACCACTCTGACTTCTCACTCAACTTGGCAACGGCTAAACACCCAACAGCCAGGACATACCATCAGATTAGTCAAAATTATATGACCTCCCCCCTCTCAGAAAGAAAGACCTGAACTAAAGGCTCTGTGTACATCTCGAGAGGCAGGCGAATGGGGCAATGCTTGAGTGAGAGAGACAGAAGGAGAGAGTCAGGCTACAGCCTATGCTGCCACTCCTCTCCAAAGTAAGAAATAGTCAAGCAACGAATAAAATATATATGAAGGGAATCAATTTAATTTAATCACCATAAGTAAGTTGTAAAATCACTTCCTCACTTCATGTCAGATGAAATATTCAATGATTCTCCCATCCCTCTCCTATTCTTTCAGCTGAGGAGACACAGAGCATCTTTGTCAGCAGAGGCATCAGGGGCTGAGACAGACCTGCCATCTGTCCAGAGCTGATCAGCTCATCCCTGATGCGGGTGAATATGCCCTCAAATAGTGGGGGAAATGAAAAATAAATGCACTGACTTTACACTAAAGAAACTTGAACCACATTTTAGGAGAAAAGACACAGACAGTGCAGACACAGGTAAAAAACCAAGGGGAAGTGCTTTACAGACAGTCAGCAAAAAAATGTAAGACTGAAGCCCTTACCATAAATGCAAGTAATCTCTGTGACAGCCCTTGTTGAAAAGATTGAAAATCCAAGGGAAATTGACTTAATACAATCGTATTAATTTATCCTAAAAAAGAAAGCACTACCAGAACAAATCAGTACTTCATTATATTCCTATTCATCCCAGCACACCTTACTGAGGAGAAAAGCAGCACACGATGAGCTCATTTTTACTTTATAGGCTTCACTCTAGACACAGTCATATTCCTAGGCCAACCACTTATCAATGGATCCTACAATGTGCATCATTTAAGTATCAACATAAGATGCCCCTCTAGTCCAGTACATCTTATATATGCGCTGCAGAGAGTATGATTTTAGGTTATGTTTCCCTACATAAACCAGTGCACGCAAGCTGGGATATTTCAAGGGATTTTGAATCCCTTAATAAAAGGGCATTGCCAAAATATAATTTTAAAATAGTGTAAATATGTTATCAATTTCAATATTCTGTTTCCTAAAGATAGATGAAGTGCACTGTATGACTTACCATAAGATTATTCTGAAATTTCAAAAGTCTCACACAAGGCGAAGTTGAACTCTTTTAATAAAACTGTTCCTCATTGTAAACATCTAATATATAATCATAGCTGGGATCCATTCCAGCTGTCATGCCAGGAGATTGACATTTCATGGGTTAATGCACATGCTTTTTATTATATGACAATGTAAGAAATCATAAAATTCTAATTTTACCTAACAGCCAACAAATATTTTTAGTAGCATAGAGTCATATTTAAAATTATCTCTTGGTAAAGTTGATCTTATGCTATGCTAGCCATTTCTGAGGCAAGTGTTTGCCTGAGACTCCCTTTTGTCTCCCTGCTGGCAGCAAGAAGCAGCTTTCTTGTCCCATGCTCTCCATCTCTAAAAATCTGTGATCGTGTTTTGGCTCTAGCCACCCGCAAAAATTAGGTTAGTGCTTTAACCCTCAGTGATGTTTGTCTATATTGGACAGCTGGTAGTTCTGTTAAAGAAATGCACAGATATCAAGGGTTTCATGCTTGACTAATTAGACGACAACCAAAATTCAGTGTTGATAAGTGTAAGATGGAGACCTATAAAGAAAAACCTTTCCTATATACATATCCCTATACATATACATATACATACACATGTACATGTACATGCACACAGAATGATAAACTCCAAGTTCGCCCTGAAAAGGGTGGGCCTTGGACTCATTTCGGACAGTTTCCTTTAACTGACAATTCAAGAGTAAGAATCAAAAGTCCTGGAAACCAGGTCAGTGGCAAGCTCCTGGTGTCCAACCAAATGAAGGGCTTAACACTTTGCTTTAAAGAAGCAAAAAAACCTCATGGCCCAATCACAATGTTCTCATGTGAAGGCAGAGCCCTGGTCCATCTGGGGCCTGTGTTGTCCAACTGGGTCGGAACACCAGTTCCGTCCAAATAATGTGCTATCCTGCTCCTGATTCTTAGCAGTGCTCACAGCAATGTAAGTCCCAGTTTTTAGTTGTCTGAGATCAGAATTGGGCAGTTCTCAGATTAATAATTATTCTGAATCATGCATTATCATTAGCTGATGCAATTCTGGATATTCTTGCTAGCTATGTGTCCTACTCTTTTTGTGACTCATACTAACTTTGGTTTCAACATCATCTTTATAGCAAAGAGTTTGCAGTTTTAATTAACACGGTATGAAATGGCATTTCCTTCCCTTTGTTCTTAGCCCACAGTAGAATTTATCTGTAATGAGTCAACTCTCTATCTGTGTTTCCTAAAGCACTGGGTTTTGTCTGTTTTTAAATATGTAATTCTAGAATCAGCCTCAGACGTGTGAATCTCAAATCCAATTCATCCAAATTCAGTCATTCTAGTCAAGAGATTAGAAGGAATTTCTTTGTCCTCTCTCTGTTTTTACAACTCTGGCATTGCTACAAAAAAGGCCAATGGACTGAAGACAGTGATTTTTCCCATGGACTTTGTTTCCACTTCTTTCTTCCCACAGCTTCATCCAGGCCAAAAATTAAGAGTGAAATGAAAGTGACTTCTTTCCTGAGTCAAGCCAATCAGCTGCAGCACAGCTTATGACGGAAGAGGTCCTATCTGGTTATGTAGACAAGATGTTATTTATCTCATTAGAGGGCTTTTCTAGTTTAATATATACAAGGCATTGTAGAACAGGAGAAGCCAGTACAGCTGCAGGCAGCGATCAGTGTTTTCCGTATTTCACATTCCAAATAACAGCCAGAGCTCTGCCTGCCTCTATGGGTATAGTATCTCCAGTGGACTTCCCACTCCCACCAGGCAGAAGCCTGTTAGGCTAGTAGCAGTTTTACTACTTTCTTGGCAGCAGTCCTAGTTTTCTTGCTGTATTCCTTGATTAAGTGTATTTTGGGCAAGAGAGTAGGAGGAAATAAAAACATGGGGATTTTTCTTCCTCCTTCATGTTTTATCCCACCATTTTCACATGCTAACTCTGGTCCCTAAACCAAGCATTACTGAGTCTGGCCGTTTTGTTTAATCAGGTCTGGACTAGACAGAGAGTCTTTGACTAGCCAGTTCTGGAGCCTCTCCTGTCTGTCAGTGAAGAGGAATTTCACTTGTCTGACATAGATTATTTTAATTATGGCATTACATACCATTTACAGGCAGAGATTCTGCCTTACTCTGCCTCCTCCAGAACTGAAAATCCTTCAAGAAACTGTGTGTACACATATATATATATATATATATGTGTACATATATGCAGTACATACACACATACACGCAAGTGAACTGAGACATTAGCCCTAAAACTTTTAAAGGCAGCCAGCTGCCAAGAGCACCAACCTCCTGTCAAAAACAGGAGAGAAAAACACGGGTGCAGAATAAGTTGTGTGAGTGAAGAAGAGCGCGGTAAGAAGGCTTGGAGGAGGACCAGACCAAGACTGGAGGACCTGACCCGCCGCCGCCTCCCGAACACATCCTGCTCCCTCAAACCATCTTCCCAAGGTAGAGAGGCACAAAGTGGCTTCTCAAGGACCGCAGCAGGCAACATTACGGGCTCCGCTGCACAGACAGAAAATTAACATGCGTGCTCCCCGACACGAATAAACCTGCTGCCTGTCAGCTTGCATCCTGGCAGGCAGGAGGTAGCAGCTGGGGCAGCCGCCGGTACACGCTGTCTGACAGCACCCTCTCCAGAGGCCTGATATTATTACAGTCCGCATCCCCTCTTCCCTCCCTGCCTTGAATTAACTTGTTCTGACGGTGTGACAGCTCTGACGACTGCCCGCGCCCATGCAAGGAGCCGGGGTCACACGCTGCTGCATGCATGGGCTGTCACCGTCTCTGCCACTAAAACCAGACAAAAACCCTTGTCAAGGGAGATAAACTCCTCCAGCGGCGGGGAGGTGAGCGGCTCAGCTCATGGCACAGCTTGTGAGGGGCTTTGTTGGGTTGGAGGACAGCACCCTCTGACAGCAGAGAGTGCTGCAGGTGGGAAGGGGCATGAACCCACCCATGCGAAGGCAGAGGGGCTCTGAAGCCAGGAAAGCTGCCAGGGACTCGGCTCACTGTCGGCAGTCTCATGATAAAAGGGGCAAAGGAAATAAACTCCCAATTCTCCTTGCAAGCCCATATCAGGAGGACAAATAAAAAAAAAAAGGGAAGAGAGAAGGCCAAGGGGCGGTGAAACAGGAGGAGTTACGTCCTCCCACTTTGATGTTACGCTCTGGATGTGCCCAAAAACGAAGCTAGTGAGCAGGGCAAGTGAGTTTCCAAAGGTAAACACCCCATTGAATTCAGCAGTCAGCAGATGCCTCTGCTCGTGGAACGCCTGGCACAGCCAGTCAAACCTAGCAGAAAAACTGCTTAATATTAATTTTTTTCTTTCTTCACCTTCATTCATGAGCCTACATCCTAAAGATAAAGCCCACAGGCAATTGCGCTCTGAGAGTGCTTTCAAAGAGAGCTCCTACAGAGTATTCCTCGCCCTGCATCTTAGCTGTGCTCCAAGGGGGAGAGAATGCTATGGCTAAAAACAAACACCGTTTGTTGTCTCCTTTTGATTTGAATTATAGAAAGTTTCCACTCTACTCACTGCCTACCCTAAAAAACCAAGGAAATGAGTTTACTCCCTGTATTATTTGCCACTAAAGTACTACGTGACGGAGAGATACAGCTTTTTTTCCTCCTGGAATGAAAACATTCAGCTTACCAAGCATGTTTGATCAGGATATATTGAAAGCACTAACTGGAAATAATGTACACTTTGGAAGGCATATTTAGTCCAGATATGGTCTGGCTGCTGCACTTTCCTTCCAGGACAAAAAGAAGCTCTCCCACAGTTTAAACACCTATGTAAATGGAAGTTACAGCTGCTATACACTACCATCTAGTGCAAAACAGCTGGAATATGCTGCTTTGGCCCACTGATTTCGTCGACGTACGGAAGAAGGAGGACAGGCTTAAGACAGGTAGCATATTATTTTACAAAAAAAAAAAAAAAACAAAACAAACGTTTCTCGTGAGCTCTACAAACAAAACTTAACCTATGGAAAGCATTTTAGCACCATCCCGAGTAAATGACATGTTATTTTATACCTTTATCTCATCAGTAATAAAAATGAGTTTAAATGGACACTAAGGAACATGTGTTTAAAAAGCAGCCTGTAATATAACTAATCTGTAAGTATCAGCCAAAGGTATCACTGAGAGACAATCGGTTATGAGAGGATTTCTATATCTGTAGTCCCAAGCCAGCAGTGACCAAATGTTATCTTTTTTCTGTATAGCTCCTAGAAAAAGGAGCTATAGTATTGTATGGAAACAACTAGTGTTTGTAATCCAAAAAAAAACAGCATAGGAAAAAAAGGCTCTAATTGGCACACATTCTAGTATTTCCAGGAAAGAATTCAAAGCCTCAGCAGGTTCCTGACCATGACTCCCACCCCGGAAGCAATGCCAGTGGGATGGCACATATTTATTTCGCTTTTACCTGTGCCACACTCTTTTCAGCAAACATTAGAAATAGGAGAGCTTTCAAAGCTTTATCTTCCATGAAATACTAAAAACGCTAAAGTGTCATTGAACAAATAATAAGTCTCTTTCTGCTTATTTTAAAAACTGTACTTGGCAACTGAAATTTTGTATTTTATTTAAGTGAGTGGAAGTCTTCTTTGACAGCCATTGCTTTTTTAAAAGCTTGAAGTATAAGCAAGCTAACTAACAGTATTATCCTTTTCCACAAAATCACCTGGAGTAAAATATTTTCAGGATAATACTAAAGACAGTAGTACAGGCACTTCTAACAGATAGGAACCAAAATCCAGAGCCAAACATCACAAAGACTTGAAGGTTTTTTCTGTTTGGAGCTCTATACATGTGTGGTCTTCCAGAAAAAAACATGAGAGCAATCCCCTATTCCATAGCAAGCTGTGACCTCAGGCTAATAGCTAGCCCTAACTTTCAATGAAAGAAAAGAAAATGAGAATTAAACTACCTTCTTAAGTCTATTCATTCTATTCATTCACAGGAAGCCCTTGATTTTCAGAGGAAAGTCTGATGAGCAGTGAGTCAGGAGCTCCAGAAGTGGAGGATCCTGTTAGCATAATTTTTTTTTTCTTCTTTTACTAGGCATTTTGTTCCATAGGCTTAATAAATTGTCATTCACATTTTTAAGTCATCTCTCATTCATCATACCTATCCAACAGAAAAGCATAATTTTCCATTGACCTCCTCGATTTTGAGAACTTTCAGTCTTCTTCTAGAGTATAATATTCCTTTTTATTTGGATAATCAAGGTTATGTTTAGTCCTTAGGATCATGTAATTAAAAGCCTGGATGGAGTGGGTTGTATGAAATGTATGGAACATGCACATATCCAGCTGAGAGCAAAATGTGGTTGAAACCAACACACACAATGTCAGCTTATCAATTTGAAATAATCAGGATGCTCCTCATCCTTATTTAGAACTGAGGTCGTACAACGCGCCTGGTCTGTAGGAGAGATTTAACATATGTTTCATACAGGCCAGCTTGCTCTCTGCAATGTACCTGTTTCATCACTGCCAGCTAGCAGTTGAGAATTACTCTCTACTACACTTCAGATTCAGAAATATTTCTGATTTTTACCCTCCCTGTCATTGAACAGTGATCAGTCTTCTGGTTATCGTGATTTTTAGCTGCCTGCAATCAATAGAAGACTTAATTATTTTACAGCAGTATGAAAGAGAGTAGTATGAACTAACGTTTCACACAGTAGTACGAAAGAGCTCCTTGATCAGCGACTATCCCCTGCCTACCATGGCTTGCAGGCGGAATTATACTTCTTGCTTTTTTTGTGTTTGCAACTTTAGACACTACTGTTGACTGAAGCAATTGAAAACTGCCACAGTGATAGTACAGTGCAACACATTGTCTGTGAACTGAAGTATTACATGTTAGCCTCCTAACAGAGTGTTGTGGGCGGCTGATAATGACAGTTCAGTGCATTTGAAAACATCAGCTTCTTATTTCTAACTCCAAAGAAGTTGGAACACAAATCCACTGCAGAAGGAGCCAGCTGCTTAAAAAAAAAAGCATTCTTAAAAAGGAAAATGTCACTGCTGGCCGTCAGTGAGAGTACTACTACCAAGGTTCTCCAGTTTCACCTGGGGGCTGGTGCATCTCCCCTAGAACACGACCACACCATTCACCCGGAGGAATGTAAAACCCAGGTTTCATTTTCATTTCCACTTCATTGTACTGCTCTGGCTGGGATGGAGTTCATTTTCTTCACAGCCGCCCACAAAGTGCCCTGTTTTGGTGGTGTGCCTGAGCCAGTCCCGATAACACACCGCTCTTCTGCCTGCTGGTGGACGGTGCTTGCACAGCTCCAAGGGTTTCTCTGGTTCTCACACCCCCGCGGGTCTCCCAGGTGAGTGGGCTGAGGGTGGGCAGAGTCTGGGAGGAGACACAGCCAGGACAGCTGACCCCAACTGGACAAAGGGATCTCCCGTGCCACACGGCATCGTGCTCAGCAATAAAAGCTCCAGGACGGGACACATTTGGGGTTGTGGCATTTGACTTAGTGTCATGCGCGCTGAGGCCCCGCTCTCCCAGTGGGAGTGTCTGGACTTCTGCCTGCCCACGGGCAGCCGTGGATGAATTCCTTGCTTCGTCTGTTGAACTGTGTCTTCACTGGTGGGTCTTCTCGCCTTCCTTGTATTTTGTCCCCAGCCTGCAGGAGAGGGGAGTGAGGGAGCGGCCGTGGGGTGTTTGGCTGCTGGCCGGAGTCAACCCACCACACACATGTACTGTTTCTTTCCAGTGGAGTTTCTAATAATTATAGAAATCAACTAGAACAAATCAAAGATAGTCATTATGGTTCAAATATATTATTTTACATCTCTTTTAACACCCCTCTTTATATAGTGGAACTGTGAACACGTATCTCTTGCTTACAGTCAAAATCATTTCTTGCGAGCTGCTTAATTGGACCCTTTT
The DNA here is from genome assembly GCF_001431845.1 of Calidris pugnax. Taxonomy (NCBI): domain Eukaryota; kingdom Metazoa; phylum Chordata; class Aves; order Charadriiformes; family Scolopacidae; genus Calidris; species Calidris pugnax. Next base: position 1,025,432 of record NW_015090844.1, on the reverse strand, counting down.
TTCTTAATACTTTTTTTTATTCAAATATCTTAGTATGGTGGATTTGTTGCCAAGAAAAGTCATTCATAAGGCAAATTAAGATCTTGGCACTGGCCACAGAAAAAGGAAAGGCTGGGCAAATTTTCCCACATTTCATCTTTCTATGTCCTGAAATAGCTTACATGAAACGTGGAGAAAGTACCATGGTTAATTATTTAGTTTATCACAATTGCTAGCATGAGGGAAGTCATTCCACACATCTTATAGGAGGAACTTACCAGAAGTACTGATGTTCTACTTCTGTGTCCACATAGTCTGTAGCCTTTGTGTGGTTCCTGTGAATGTATTTTGTAACGCAGCTTCCACATACAACCACGTTCATTTAGCAAATAAATTTGACCTAAAATTGCTTTCTTTGTTACTGTCAGATTCACCTCCTCCAGATCATAGTATCTAACCACAATTAAACTGTTAGGACTGTAAGTAATAGAATGCAGATGCTTTAAATGGGATTTGATGTGTTACTCCCAACCTGTGCAAGTAAGGGCATCTCTACATGAGCAGTTACTGCACAGCAAGGGTGGGCTGCTGTGTCTCAGCTGCTCAGCATGGAGGTCTCTCTCTGACAGTTTCAAAAAGGGTAGAATGGCACCTGATACAGAATAAAGTTTCTCTTCTTGCAGTTCTGGGCAGTTGCCTAAGAATTTAGCCAGCAAAAGTCCTAAAGCTGCTAAATGAGAGCAAATAAGATTAGTAGTTGCTGTACCTCCTCTGCTGTTGCCATCTTCCAACATAGCAAACCTCTGAGTTACTTCACCCTATTAACTTTTTAGTCCTTCAAATCTTCTGACCTGAGAGGATGCTTCCCAGGTGCCCTATTAAAAGAACTTGACAATATTTCCACTGTGCTGGTTTCACCAGGTGTTTAATTTCATTTAGGGGAGGGCAATCTCACCTAGGGCTAATTCTCTGTTAGCTTACAGAGCCTTAACCTGAAAACCACAGACAAGAGTGCCCACAGCTGCAATATCTTGACCATCATTCCTTTTCAGCATATTTACAGGATGAACATTTTGCATGGTAATATATAACAACTGTGTTACAATCTGCATTAACCTAATCAATATGGCTGTAATTCATATTCAAATTCATTTTGTAATTGCACTTGGCAACATGTGGTTTTATGTTCATATACTATAAAACAATTAGAGAACATATAAAAACAATGTTTTTGACATTTTTACTCATAGATAAAGACTCCTAAACATCTACTTTTCATTGGATTATGTTACAAACTTAAATATTTCAGGGTTCCCAGCAGGACACCTGAATCCAAAAAAAAATTGCTGTAATTTAATTACGCCTATTAATGAAATTCTCTAGGCTTCTATCAGCCTGGAGTTTTATGGTGAACTTCTGAATGTCAAAATTCCCTTTGCAAAGCTGAAGCTCGTTCAGAATCTGGCCTTGATGAAACTCATTTCAGCAAATTAGGCTGAGATAAGCTATGCAAATTTTAGATCATTAAAGGGAAGAAGTCTTGTGAAAGAGTAATTGTTACACCATTAAATGCTAGCATAAAGCATTCCTAGCATGAATTATGTAAATTTACTTTTTAAATAAACAGTTAAAAAAAAAAAGTATATAAAAAAGACCACAGTATCCAAGTGAACTTAATATTTGGTGGCATCCTAGCGATTTAAAGCTCAATAAGTACCAGTACAATCTTAGTATAGGAAAATAAATGGTTAAACAATTCCAGTTTGTCTTTTATGTTTGTGAAATAAGATGTTTTCTGTCTTCCAAAAGCAAGAAAGAAGAAAAAGTAACAGGAATGCGCACATACACATACACCTCCTACTTCAAGAGATATATGCCAGTGTTACCGTCACACCTGTACTGCATATTCTATTTTCTAACGCTTTGAGATATAAGATAGGAAAAAGGTCCCTAATAAATGCCAGTACATCTTCTCCAAAAAGATAGGAGAGTTCTGCTCTTTTTCACAGTAATAGATCACGTATTTCCAGAACCTTACTGCTTATATTATTTTGAAGCTGTATAGCACAGATGGCAGCAGAGTCCAACTTCCTCCTGTGTTTATACTCTTATATGTGTGCAGTTCATAAAATATTTACATATGTTTCCTCTCTTTTTGTATTGGAAAGCAAAATAAAGATATACCATAATTTCCTTTCTTCTCAAAGGCATGAACAAATACGTGAGGCGGGGTAATTAATTTACCTTGTATCACCTTGTTGGTAAATTGGTGGACCCTCTCGTTACATCTTGATTATGTTTGCAGTTACCTGATACAAAATGTTACTTCTATAGCCTTCCCAACTGCTTCTCTTCTTTTCTTCTTCTCTTTCTGTCACTCTCTCTCTCTTTTGCTTTATAACAGTTTCTAACCATTTCCTGTTGCATACTGGCTGAGAAAGCTCTCTCAAGTCCCAAGTGCAAATCAATAAGTTATAGTGATTCATAAAAATAAGACTGTCATCATTATTGTTCAATTATTGGTGGGTCTGTGGAAAGATTCTTCAAGAGCTGGAGGTTTCTTCACTAATATTTATAATCTGCACTGAACAGTGCTAATGAATGAGTGGGTGTACATTAGGCTGAAATGCAGTGCTATGTGATTTATACTAAGTCCAGATCTGATTGTTAATGTTAAATCCATTAAAGTGTCTCTTAGATCTGCCTTAATGTACTTCCCTGCGTATAATAGAGCTTAAACATACCCCATTTACTTAGCTTTTCATCATTGGTTGAATATTTGTCTTTATTACATCATCCTAAGATAAATTGGACTTGGGATATTTTGAAAAATAGCACTTTATTAAAGATTCACTCAGAAACCAGTATCTTAAAAATATCAGCGTGTTTGGTTAAAAAAAAAAAAAAAAAAAAAAAAAAAAAAAAGAATTAATTGATTAATCAGGTGCAATGTTGGGGGCGGATCCGTTTCCTCTGAGCAGGAAACTTCTGCCGAAGCATTAAAAAAGTGCGATCAATAACCTTTAGAGGTAACTCTACAAAGTGGTGTTTTCACTAAAAAACCTTAAAATGCAGAAAGTGAGCGAAAATTACACGTCCATCCCCAAAAGAACTGAATTTTGCTTAAAAGTAGGGCCATTTTGGACACAGGGAGGGCTTTGGGTTTAAATCCTGCTTTGAAGTAGGTTGTGGAAAGTTACTTTTTGCCAGGATTTTCCGCCCTCACCAAAAGAAACACCACCCCCC